>NC_142038.1:6459756-6759756 GCF_982192425.1 Myodes glareolus | reverse complement strand
CTCGCAAGGCCATGGGCAGACAGGAGGACAAGCCCGATGAGAAGCTGATGGCCCTGGACACTGGTGCTCCTCCGCTTCTTCACTGAGTACCCGGGGAAGGATGTAGAACCCTATGGGTCACCTGCCACTTACATCTGAAGAAATAAGACAAATTTCTCAACAAAGACCCTGTGTGGGTTGATCTCTGTGTTTTACATCCTGATTATTTTAAAGCTTTTTCAGCTGCCTGAAGTGTGTCAGGCCCTCCTCCGGGTGTTGGGCAAGCTTGGCCGTTACTAATTTTCTCTCCGCTCTTCTAGTTTGAGTGAAGTAGTCAGACTAACAGAAGCCAGCAGGGGTCTGGTGTTTTCTGTTCATCTGTGGTTGGATCTAAGCTCATTCAAAGCACTTTTGTCTTGAAAACGGAACATATTTTTTCTCTTAAGGAAGTGAGGCAGAGAGACCGGTGAATGTTGAGAGCCAGAACAACTCCAGACTTCCTCAGAGGCCCTGATGAAAAGAAGTGAGCATTTCTCTGTGTAGTTCTGGCTGTCCTGGAACTCACTCTGTTGACCAGGTTGGCTCTAACTCAGGGATCCGCCTGCCTCTGCCTCCCAAGTGCTGGGATTAAAAGCGTACACCACCACCCCATTGCTGATGCTGTACTTCTTAAAAAACTTGCATAGTCACCAGCTTTTGCAAGACCTCGTGGTCCCAGATATTGCTTTTGTCTTCTTTATTTCTCAATCCCGGTCCTCCCTTCCAACAACTCAGTGTTCAGGACCCTTGTTCCTGTGAGTAAAAGTCAGGGGTGACACTGTTGACTGTAGTAGCCAGGAGTGGACAGTCAAAGTTGAGGGTTCTCAATTCCTCCTTCTGAAAGCTTCACCCACCTTCCCCCTTATCTCTGTCTCTCTCTCTCTCTCTCTGTCTCTCTCTCTGTCTCTCTCTCTCTCTGTCTCTCTCTCTGTCTCTCTCTCTGTCTCTCTGTCTCTCTCTCTCTCTCTCTCTCTCTCTCTCTCACACACACACACACACACACACACTACACACTACACTGCAGGATTCCCAGGAACTATATTCTCCCCACCTCCACAAAGGCCCTCTACCCATGGCATCTTTGGCTCAAGCCTCAGACAGGGGGAAAGGGCAAGGAAAGATCATTCCTCAGAGGCTGCCTGACCCTGCTCACTCAGCCATGCCTGCCCCTTGCAGAAAATGCTTTCTTGATTAAGCAGAAGTAACACTAGGCAGCTAGGCTTGTATGGGGTCATTCTGAAGACTCAGCAAGCTTATTCTATCAAATGCCAAGCATGGTACTAGCATAGAACAAGTACAGGAGAGGTGATGTTTTGAAGTTTTGTGTTGATTTCAATTGTTTGCTGTTAAAGGTACGTACATTAATCATGCTAGCATTTTCTGTTTTTATAATAGAGTCACCTATGTTATCTTAAGATCTTTACATCCCTCCTGATAGCAGACTCTTTCATAAAGCAGGAACCCCGAAGGGTCAACTCACCTTTAGGCAAGTTCAGCAGTCATTTCTCTGTGGGTCCTGCGTGTCCAGTTCATCGAGCAGTTCAGGCAAGAGCAGTTCCTTGCCCCAGTGACTAACTAGTGCCATAAGGAACCTCTACAGTGTCCATCATCCTCTTGAAGTAGATTGTAGCTACCAGGCCAATTTGTCCCTTTCCAAACACAACAGTCACAATTGCCTCTATATAGGATAGAAAATGAAGTGGAACTCTTAGAAGAAGCAATTTCCAAAAGAATGAGGAGACATCAACATGCCAAATGTTTTAATTGTGGTAGAAGAGGACATCTGAAAAGGGGTTATAGACAAGAAATTCCTAGGAAAAATGTCTCCTCTGGGATGGGCAAGATTAGGAAGACTCAGTCTTCTGGTTTAGGTAGTAGGTGTGGCAAAAGCCGACATTGGACCAATGTAGATCAACAAAAGACAGACAAGGCAACCGGATACCATCGGGAAACTCCTTGAGGGCCCTCTCACAGGACCTCAAGTCAAAAGTGGTCCAGTCATTCCCAGTCATTGTGGAAGACATGTCTCACTAGGAAAATTAAAAAGCCAAAGCCTGTAAAAGAGCATACTGTTCTGGATGATGGAATAAACATGGAGGATAAATCAAAAATTCAGATAGAAAATAGGAAACATATATTGTGGCAGATTTATATAAATGATCAAAAACCAAAGCTAAGAGTGCATATAAATGGTATTGTAATTGTTGGTTTGACAGGCACAGGTGCATACATGTGTATTATTACTCTAGAATCTTGGCATCCAAATTGACCTCTTTAAGAGGCAGATGTTCAATTACTAGGAATTGGAACCATATCTCAAGTTAAACAAAGCATGAGATGTGTTGACTGCATAGAGCCAGAAGGTCAGAGAGGGAAGCTGAGGCCATATGTGGCTAATACTGCAGTAAATTTATGGGGTTGCAACCTGCTGCAGCAATAGAATACCCAGATTAACATTCCTGCAGTTCCAGGAACTCATAATTTTGTCTGTGCAAGAACACAAAGCAACTAGCAAGCCCTTAGAGGTACCAACAGCCCTATCTTTTAAATGGTTAACTGAAAAAACAATATGTGTTAAACAATCACCTTTAACAGAAAACAAACTTCAGGCTTTAGAACAGTTGGTACAGGAGCAACTAGATGCTCACCTTATTGAAGAATCTACCAGCCCTTGAAATTCTCTTGTATTTGTTGTTAAAAAGAAATCTGGTAAATGGAGAATGGTGACAAATCTAAGGGCTTTCAACAAGGTAATTCAACCTATTGGCCCTCTACAATCTGGAATTCCTCTACCTTCTCTACTACCAAATGATGGCCTCTTATAGTTATTGATTTAAAAGACTGTTTCTTCACTATACCTTTACAAGAAAAGGACAGAGAAATATTTGCCTTCCCAGGACCTACTTATAACAATTCTTAGCCTACTAGGAGATACAAGTGGACAATCCTTCCACAGGGAATGCTCAATAGCCTCACCCTATGCCAATACTTTGTAAGTCAGTCATTGGAAATGATATATATAAAAATTCCTAAATCTATAAGTTACCATTACATGGATGACATTTTGCTATCTGATTCAAACATAGATACTTTAGAAAGATTGTTTGAAGAAGTAAAGAAAGTTTTGCCAAAATGTGGATTACAAATTGCTCCTGAAAAAAATACAGAGAGGAGATTCTGTCAATTACCTATATTATAGAATAGGTTTACAGAAAATAAGAACACAAAAGGCACAAATTAGGAGAGACCAGTTGTGGACTCTTAAAGACTTTCAAAGATTGTTGGGAGGCATTTCCAGTCTAGGAATGGCTGTTGGGATAACACCTGATCTATTAATTCATTTAAACAAAACCTTAGATAGTGATAAAGACTTGAATAGTCCCAGAGAATTGACAGCTGATGCCAAAAAGGAATTGACAGTTCTTGAGGAGAAATTATAGGAGACACATGTGGATAGGGTGAGTCCAAATCTTAATTGTATTCTAGTCATATTGCCTTCCAGAATTTCTCCTATATGAATTTTAATGCAGAGAGATGATATTATCTTAGTATGGAATATTTTTACCATGTAAACCAAGTCAAAAATTGAAAACTTATGTGGGAAAAGTCTCTGAACTAATTATAAAAGGTAAATTGAGACTTTGTAAATTAGCATGTACAGACCCAACAGATATTATAATGCCTTTTACTACTGATGAAATAAAAAAAAAGTTATGGGAAGACAATGAACCATGGCAAAGAGTTTATGGTAATTTGGGGGGAGAAATTAATAGCAATATGCCAAAAGTGAAAGACTTAACCTTATAAAGAGAACTTTTTGGATTCTTCCCCAAATTGTCACGTGATGCTCCAATAACTGGAGCCCATAAATTTTATGCTGTTGTGAATAAATCAGGGAAGGTAGGTTACAAATCACAAGAATTAAGTAAGGTGGAGTAAAGCCCTTATAATTCTGTCCAAAAGGCAGAATTATATGCTATTCTCATGGTGTTAAGGGATTTTAAAGAACCTCTTAATATATTTACTGATTCATAATATACAGAAAGAGTTGTTTTACATATTGAAACCACTGAATTTATACCAAATGATACAGAATTGACTTCATTATTCATACAGGTTTAAGATATAATCAGGAATAGGCTGTTTCCTATATACAAAACACACATCCAATCCCATACGGGTCTGCCAGCACAAGGTAATGCAGAAATTGATCAGTTACTGATGGAAAGTGTGTTGAAGGCCTCAGAATTTCATAAGAAGCATCATGTCAATAGTAAAGGTTTAAAGAAAGAGTTTTCTATTACATAGTAACAAGCTAAGGAGATGATAAAGAGATGTCCTACTTGCCCTTTCTATAACCAAACACAACTACCTGCAGGGACTAACCCAAAGGCTACTCAAAGGAATAAAATCTGGCAGATGGATGTGTATCACTTTGCAGAATTTGGAAAATTAAAATATGTACACCACACCATTGACACTTATTCAGGTTTTCAGTGGGCCACTGCTTTAAGCTCAGAAAAGGCTTATTCAGTAATCACACATTTATTAGAAGCTGTGGCCATCATGGGTATGCCTGCACAAATAAAGAAAGATAATAGTCAAGCATTTGTCTCTAAGAAAATTAAACAGTTTTTTTTTGTTTATTATAATATAAAACATATTGCAGGTATACCACACAATCCTACAGGTCAGGCAGTTGTAGAAATGTCGAATCAAACTATAAAGAACATGCTAAACAAACAGAAAAGGATGGAAAACACCCCCAGAAATAGATTACATAATGCTTTATTAACCCTGACTTTTCTTAAGGCTAAAAAGAAAGGAACAACAGCAGCAGAAAAACATTAGATAACAGGAAATTCTTCTGAATTAAATCATCTGGTGTATTTTAAGGATGTGTTGACCTCACAATGGAAGCCAGGAGATGTGCTATGTTGGGGAAGAGGTTTTGCTCTTGTTTCCACAAGAAAAGAAAAACTATGGAAACCACTAAAATTAATAAAAATTCACTTTGAAAAGGAGAAATCTCTTGAGAAAGAGAAATGACAGCTCATCCACAGAGGTGACAACCATACAAGTGGTAGGGAAACCATATAGGGTCGGGGCAGGGTTCTGCTCTTGTCTTTTCAGAAAAATACACATCTTCAAAAATTCAAGAGACCCTGGATGTTTGGATGCTGACTGGAGGAAAAATAACTATCCAATAAGGATCATCAAGAAAAAGAAATATGACTTGTAAGGACAGGTAATCAAAACATATACATTTAAATAAATATCCATATAGAGAGCTGGCTTTGGAGTTGGACAACAGTTCTGTCCTTCTCTAAATCCAAGCATGTCATTAAAATAATAATTCAAAGTTTCTGTCTCATGTCAAGAGCCATCTGGCATGAGACAAAAAGAAGAATTTAGAAAAATGTTACTTTTCTTCATACCTATTTTTGTTTCTATTGTACTTTTCATTGGAATATATGTCTGTATATGTCTATATAAATAATGTGCACATTTTCCACACAAACAATGAATTTTCCTGCAGTAATCTTTGAAGTTTCCAGGAAGAAGATGGGGCCCCATATCAACAACTCCACCTAGTTGATATGACGTCATGACCTGTTTTTGGTACCAGCTGCTCAAGATGGTTCCAACTTGGTTAGCTTAAATGGTGCACTTTTTTGCAATGTTCTGGCCAGAATTCCAAATAGGAACCTCATAAAAACCCTACGAAATACTCAGAGACTATTTGTAATTATACCAGACAGTAATCTTGAAACTTAACCATCATTTTACTTTCACAGGATCCCACAGAAAGAACATGGCCCCCATGACAGCTGGAAGCAGTTCTAGAAGACGACGTCCCCTCTCCCAACAAAGTTTGTCCTCAGGGTTAGGGGCATCATTTAGAGGTTCATTATAATTGGTACAGGGTTGGGGGTTGGAGGGAAAATTATGTAGGATCGGGGATCTCTTTGAAAAAAGAAAGGGAAATTGAATGGGGTAATAGATTAGTGTGAGCTTACTCACACAAATAATAATAGTGAGTAATAGAGTGAATACTTGTGAGCTATTATTTATAGGCAATTTTTATTGATATGTACTCTTGTATATTGATATAAGCTTAAATTATATTGACTATGTTCCTTTTTTCATCTACAATATTTGTATACCTAGGCAAAGTTATTTTGTCATATTGTATGCATGCATGCTTCTATCTCTGCTTAACACATTTTGTATATTGACACAATTTTAGAATATATATCATATTGGAATATACATTTCTAGCTCTGATCAAGGTACTTATACATTGTTTACATTTGGAGGTCAGTGTCCTCATTTGTTGCATAGTCATTTAAAGATTGTTTAATATTCTAATAGAAAGTCTTAGTCTTTAAATTATATAGTTATTAAGAATGATAGGTCAATAGTCATCCATGTTTGTCATACTTATAGTTAGGATAATAGAGATTGTATTCTACATAGATAGGTAACCTTCAATCACTTCAAAGAGCTGTAGAATATGGCACTTAAATAACTCAGGGTTCTGTGGATATGAGAGATGATTGCTCCTAGCAGCACTGATCTCTTCCCAAGAGAATACTGAGCGCTGAAGACACTCCACTTGGAACTTGTTTTCTTCTTGGCAAACCTGGCCTTTGGTCAAGGAACTGCCCATGCACTGACGACTGACAAAATGCATGCTGTCCATACAGGACAAGCAGGATACAAGAAAAAAGACTGTCAATCTTGCCAAGACAAGTTTTGAAAAATTTCCTGTCTCTGAAAACGGTCTGTCAGTTACTCTAGGCCTTAGCCAAATTTGGTTGCTCCAGTGTTGCAAATTAGACTTTGGGTGATTGCACAGGTAGTCAGTTGTCTCTGTCATTTGTCACACATTTTGGAAGTTGCTTGATTACTCTTCCTGCTTACTCAAATAGTATTACTTCCCTTCTCGGGTCTTCATTGGGCTTGAAGACTAGATATTTGTAATTACTTTCCTCTCATAACTTGGCCAAGTTATTTATTATATAAGACTCATTAGGATAAGATAATTATTGACGCATTTATTACATGTTTCTTGCTTGATATTGTTGTAATTCTAATTTTTATACCCAATATTTGTTCTTATTATATATAACTTTGTATTAGGTTTAGAACTTTCTTATTTAAGCAAAAGGGGGAGGTGCTATAGGAATTCCTACTGCCAGTAGCCTTTAAGTTACTGGCCCACTTGGGTGTGGCCTCTTATACTTTATATGCCAATGTAAAGCATGCATCTGGCCTCTTTCCCAGCTGCTGGATTTGGTTGCTGTTCCCTGTTTGAGCAGAGGATTGTGATCTGTGAGTCTATCCCTAAATAAATAATCTTTTATTATACCTAATTCTGAGCTAGTGTGGGATTTCTTTTTTAGCACCCTTATTCATGGTTTGTTAGTAATTCTGAAACATTTCTCTCATCAAAGCCTTGCCTTGGCGACCCTATGTGGTTTTGAGCCACATTGCCTCAACTTCTCCCTCCTCTATTTGTCTTCATCTCTCTCTTTGTCTCTTTTCCCCAGGTTTTAACAAGCTGTGGATAGCATGGGCCACAAAAGCACCATTACTGCCGAAGAGAGTCTGCTGTCATAGCTGAGTCGAATAAATGTGACTAATTTTGACATTTTGTGCTGCTTTTAGCAAAGGGCTGGTACTCTCAGTGGTGAAGAAGACACGTTTCTCTTCTGAATTTGATATTGCTACAAATATCAAAACAAAAAGAAAGATTGGCATCCCAAATAATATCCAAACCTTGAAGGGAAGAAAAGAGACAAAGGTGGAGACAGAAGGTCACAAAGGTGGCCACAAATACTTCATTAAATTGCCTCAACACATGGAGGCAAGTAGGTGAGGAAACAAGGAAATAAAGTTGGCTGTGTTCACAAATCCCAGTACTTCCTCATGGAAGGCAGGCAGAACAAAGTAGAAATCTAGATGATGCTTCCCATTACCTAAGAGCTGGACAGCACCTTGCAAAAGACACCTGTCTTCCGCACCACTTGCACTCTTTAAATTCCATCGCGCATCCCCACTCACCAGTGATGTCAAGCATTCGGAAAATAAATGAAGCAAAGTAGACCAGAAAGAGGGGGTCCACTGTGAATAATCATGAGATGTGTTCAAAGGAAGACCTCCACGTGTAAGGGGTCAGAGGTCAGGCTTCATGGCATCCGTAGACACCGAGGATCTTCCAATGAGTAAAGAGACAACAGCTATACATCCAGCGTAAGAAGCCAACACCCCTACGCAGGATCAGCCCAGAACAATCTGCCCAGTGGAAAGAGGTCATTCAAAGGCCTGAGATGCACTGGTGACATGCAGGAGCAACAGAGATAAAGGCTGGCACATCGTCAAACAAAGCCAGATCATTCAAGGTCTGATGAAAAGCAGCCCTCAAAAGAGAAGACTGGTTGAAGCTTCCAAAGAAACAAGAAGGATGCATGATGCACAATGTACATGCTCAGATCAAAGGAAGTGTCTCTATGCCTAGACTAAGGTTCCTAAGGCCTTCCATCAAGAAAACATGGAGACTGCCCCAAGGTCAGCATTGCCAGGGTTAGTGAGTGGTTGCTCTGCTCCCTTGGGTGGTCATCAACCAGAAGGAAGGCTGCAATCGAGACTTCAGATCTGAGAATGTGTGATGTCCTTCCTTCCTTCCAATGCTAGCAGAGGGAGTTACAGAAGGGCACACCTTCTATAAAAGATACTGTGCTGCCCACAGTGCACACAGGAGACTGGTATCCTCCATGAAACACTGGAGACGCGTAGTTCTCTTGCAAGAAAAAGACAAGCAGGAACTCAACAGGAATTCATTAGTCTGACAGAATTTCAAGCCTGTGGTGGGAAATATTCTTGGGGGAAGGAACTCACTGGTGTCTGTACACTGCCCTGACCCAGCAGTCAGAAGCCTATTTGCTTGCTACATCCCCTCTGGCAGTCAGCAGGTGGGCACGATGCCTGTGCCTCTTGGCTGTCTTCATCCCCCCCCCCAGAACCTGGATAAAATCCCCTACTCTTGTTTTATCCACTGCATCTTCACTGTTGAGAGGGCTAAGCACAGAAGCATCTAAATTCCAGTGTTGATCCTGCCGCCACAACCCAACAGAAACAACATTGAAGCCACAGCTCTCCCTGCTGCACAGGGAGACTGCAGCAGAAGCTGCAGAACTAGGAAATAAACCCAGCGTTGCATAAAAGAATGATTCACTCGACAATTTTGACAAACACATACTGGCAACTATAATAACTTGGGCTGATCATAATAATCCAATAACAGTTTAAGAAAAATAAATTGCTGAATCTAATTTGTTATGTCAATAAAGATGATATAAAGGGTAATATTAAAATATATATTAAGAATAAATCCCCACTTATGATTGTAGCAAAATAATCTGACCAGAAGTTCCCAATTCTGATTTCTGATATAATCCTCAATTATTTTCCTTATCGTGTGTGTGTTTTTTTTTTTTAAACTCATATCTAAGACCAAGAAACAACACCATACTGTAAGAGCGGACTTCACAGAAGATGTTCCCATAGAAATTGGGGAGAAGACAAAGGCACTTCCCAAAACCATTATCCCAGAACACTGTTTATGAAGACAAACATGCTGTCCCTTAACAGACCAGCCAAGAAGAAAAGAGCTGCATTTGTCAAAAAAAATATCAAAAAGCCTGTAGATGCTCATAAACCAGTGAGGGAGAAAAATGAATTAATATTTCTGCAAGTCAAAATTTAAAACATCCCCAAAGCCCCATGATTAGTCCTATCTGATGTCACTACAATTGCAGCAGCTAATCATAAGGGGCAAGTCAATGGTGTGCATAAAGATGCACCCTTAAGGCTATCTGTCAAACATCTGTGTGCTGTGGGGAAATTCGCACATTAGTGGAATTTTTCAGCCACAGCTTTGTAAGGCAGAAGGTAGCATTGCTCTTTTAGAATCTGAAATTCTTAATATTATGATTTTAAAAACGGGAAACAACTGCTGGTTGGTTACTTTTCCTACTGCTGTGAGTATGACTGAAGGTTAGAAATAAGCAAATAATGAATAAGTGAGTGAGCAAGCAAACGTATGGGAAGAGGAGCTTGTTTGGCTCATAGCTCAGAGTTCATCAATAACACAGTCCATCGTGGGGGCAGGGGAAGGCAGCACAATGGGAGCGAGCTGGGCCGTGGCACTGACCAGAAAACAAGAGTGAACTCTAGAAATCAGCTGGATTTTTTTTTTCTTTTTCCCATTTTACTCAGTCGGTATGACCAGTCCATGAAGCCAACCACTTTCAGAGTGGGAGGTCCCTTCTCAGTTACACCTCTCTCTGGAAACACCTTCACAGACATATGCACAGCTGCCCCTCCTTAGTACCCCAGGTGTTTCTCAACCCAATAAATTAACCACCATAGTGCATTGCAGATGGCTAATTAACAAATAAAAAGCCGTGGGAAATTTAAAGTAAAAAAAGTGAGCGCAGGCTTTTACAAAGGGTGAGAGGATGCGATAGACCAATTTCCAGCCATCACTCTTGGAGCAGCAAAGCTGTTGGAAATCACACTTTCCCCGGTGTATGCTCCCTTGGGATGAGAAAGCCACGGCTAAGAAGAGAAAGGGGCTAGACTGTGATGTGGGGCTCCCTTCTGTACACTGCGAATATGTTTTATTCCCATTGATTAATAAAAAAGCTGCTTTGGACCTAGGGCAGCACAGAATACAGCAAGGCAGATTCTAAGCAGAGATAGGGGAGAAAAGAAGGCAGAGTCAGGGAGATGCCATGCAGCCGCCGAAGGAGACAGACTGGATGGAACCTTACCAATAAGCTACAACCACACGATGGTACCCAGATTAATAGAACTGGGTTAATTTAAGATGTGAGAGTTACTTAATAAGAAGTCTAAGCTATTGGCCAAGCAGTGTTGTAATTAATATAGTTTCTGTGTGATTATTTCGGGTCTGGGCCTCCAGGAAACAAACAAGTAGCCTCTGCCTGCAGGGCTGCATACAGTGAGGAGTGCTTGGCACAGGCAGTGTCTGTCAATGGAATTTTTTGAAACCTCTCCCCCCAATACTTCTGCTGAGTAAGGGCTGGGAAGCAACTTCTGGACAAAAAGAATGAAGAAAGCAGTGTCATTTGTGATAATGAATAAGGGTGACTGGGTATAACGATAAAGTGAAGACAGTGGGAAAGAGAACAAAGCTCACTGTGGATGGTGATTCAAACGTGGAGTGGGAAAGTCTAACAAATGAAAGAGCTCACGGGGAGTGGAAGATTGATGATGATGTCGACATTCCCAAGGTCAAGCATCACATTTGGAGGAGGCCAAGGCGGGTGGACAAAGGGCTGCCGGCTTCATCTGGAGGGACACATTAGGAAAATAAAAAGGCTACCTGCCATGTTTTAAGAGAATAAGAAAATTATCTATGATTCTATTCTAGGTGCTTCGACCCTTGTGTGTGGTGGAGAGCCCTGAAAAATAGCAAGGGACTTGTCACCAGGGCTGTGCCAGCTGGGAGAAGTGACAAGGGACACAATCGAGAGCAGAAAAGAACCAAGCTTGGGACCACCATGTAACCTACTCAGATTTTGTGTGTGAAAACAGATATTTACACGTGTGTGGCCTATTTTCCAGAGTAGAGAAAAATGTAGAGACCAATCCAAACCACAGGAGTAGTCAGTAGGAGGGGCGCTCTTTCCCATTCCAAAATAAGGAAAGCTTTGACCGCTCAGAAATTTAAAGAATACAGAACTCAGCAGAGTACTTGGCAACTCTGAGAAGCTGGAAAGCATCTGAGTCCCCAGCAGGTGAGGTCCCCCTCCAATCTCACGGAGAGCAGAAGGCAGCTTCAGTGCCCCAACACTGTGTGTGAACATATGCACGCATGCACATGTACACACACACACACACACACACAATTTAGGCATGCACATCGTGTACACACACACACACATGCGCGTGCGCGCACATGCACAGCCATCGCCTTACTCAAATTACAGTTCTATACTGAACTCCATCTACTGAGTTCTCTAGAGGTTTCCTCTGACTTCCAAATGAGAGCAAGATGACGAACCCACTGTTATCTCCTGAGGCAGAAGAACTGAGTATTGAAACCCGAGCGTCCTTAACCCCATTCCAGCTCCTTTACATCGCTGAGCTGATTGCTCAGGTTAGGCTGAGATGGGAAGAGCGCTCGCCCACCTGCCCTGCTTGCAGCATGCCTTCCAACTGTAGCAGCCAATACTTCTCAGTGCTGAGGAAAACTATCCCTGAAGGAGATCTTCAGCCTGTTCTAGGGTGAGTCTCCAGATAATCTGAAGCCACTTCTCACTCTGGCCAATGAAGGCATGAATCTCCAGGCTTTCCCTTGATCTAAAATCAAGACACTCTGTCACTGGCTATGTTACAGAGAATCACACAAGATGCCCAGCCCCAGGCAGACCTCAACACCTACCATCTCACAGAGACTGAGTAAGGATCCAGCCTGCAGCTCCATAGACTGAAATTTACATCTTAGATCTTGTAACATATGGTCCACAATTGATGAATAAGGTTTGAATTGGTAAAATATATATATATATACATATATATATTAAAAATCATTTTAACCAAGTTTACTATTTCTAAATATACCCTAATTTTTTTTTAAATTTTCTTCTTGTTTCTGGTTTCTCTTCCTTGCTATGCCAGTTGCTCCACAGGAAACAGGATCCTACTAAAAAAACATCAAACATGTTTTCACATTGAACCCTTTCACCCTTTTGTCCTAAATGAAGTCCAAAGTCCCTAAAGAGAGAATAAATCTCCTGCATATCTTCCCTTTGGACTGTTAGCTCCTTCTCATCAACCTCAACCCCAAATACACTGCACACGTGCGCGCGCACACACACTTCCCTACTTGGTTTTATTATCGATGCATCACATAATGTTTTAGTTTGAATAATTTGATGGGTAGATGGCTAGATGGACAAGTGGAGGGATAGATGAGTAAATGGGTGGATGGATGGGTGAATGGGTGGTTGGGTAGAGGGATGGATGAGTTGGTGGGTGGGTGGATGGGTGAATGGGGGGTTGGGTAGAGTAATGAATGAGTTGGTGAGTGGGTGGATGGGTGAATGAGTAGTTGGGTAGAGGGATGGATGAGTTGGTAAGTGGGGGGCTGGATAGGTGAATGAGTGAATGGTTGGATGAATGTGTGTAATTGAGTGGTTGGGTAGAGAGATGGATGAGTTGGTGAGTGGGTGGATGGATAAATGAGTGAATGAATGGTTGGATAAATGTATAGTTGAGTGGGTGGATAGAAAGTGGGTAGATGGTTGGATGGATGAGTAGATGAGTGTCTGGATCTATAGGTGAGAGGATGCATGGTTGGATGGATGAGTAGATGAGTGGGTAGATGAATGGAATTCAGGCATGAAAAAATCTCCAAATGTTAACTATATCCGCAAAGACCCTCAGCCTCCTTACAACTTCCCTCACTTCACACCCATGAGACTGTGATCATGTGTGAAAGACCATAGTAGGCTAGAGGGACCTGTGGATCTCAGGCACTGCATGGGACCCAGGCTCTGGGAAGGTATGCAGTGGTCCCTCTGACTTGTTGAATTGATTGAGTCCACTAATAAATTACGGGAAATAAATACCAGTGTGACGGACAAACCACAGCTTAGTTATGGGTGAAGGGTGATGGAGTTTGTATAGAAAAGAAAACAGAAATCAAAAAATATGTATTCTCTTTTTCATTTTATTGTCTCAATGTTGGGTTTAATGTACAATAATTTACATACAAAATAGCCACCCTTTTAAAACCTGGAACTCTGTGAGCCTTATAAGAGAATGCAGTTGTGAGACCAACACAACCAACAAGGCAAAGTCCATTTCCCCAAAAGTTCCCTTTACATTCGCCAGAAAATTAAGAGACAACTTAGAAAATGGGAGAAAAGACTTACAACTCATATCCCAGCAACCCAAGAGCCAACAGTTTATAAGGAGCTCTCCCAATAACCTAGTAAAAAGACAACCAGTTTCTTAAATGAACAAAGGCCACAAGAAGAGAATTCACTAAAGAGAATTTGCAAATAGCTGATGATGGCAAAAAGCTAAGCTCAGCATCTTGGGCCATCAAGGCGGGACAATCACCCTTGCTGAGATTCAGCATCTCACAGGTGGATGGCTGCTATTAACCCCCCTCAGTGGGGATTAGGACGTGGAGGAATCACAACAGCCACACGGTGCTGGGAATTTGATGGCACCATTTTGGAAGGTTAATTTACAAGTTAAAGGTATAATTTCCATAGGACCCAGCAACTCTATGCCCATAAAACTGAGAACTGAAAGCTTATGCCCACACAGTTCTTACACATTAATATTCATAGCGGCATTATTCAAAATTTCCATAATAGAAAATGGTGTTTATTAACTGGTAAAAAGATAAACAAAATATGATACACCCACAAAATGGAGTACTGTTTGACAGTTCAAAGCAGAAAGGCTGATGCCTGCTACAAGGCTATGCCCTGGGCAAACCAGGCCAGAAGACCATAAACTGTATGTTCCACAGAGACGGAAAGGGACTTGGTGACTGCCAGGGCCTACAGGAGGGAAAGGAGAGAAAGAATTTCTTCCCAGCATGAACGAGAGAGTCGTCATATTTACAGACTGAATAACCAGGATCTACTGTACTGTGCTCTTTACAGGGCTGACTTTATCCCACATTAACCATATCTCGGTTAAGCATTGCAGGAGTGATGGAGCATAAGACAGAAATGAATATTTTAAGTTGGTAAAGAAACATGATCAAACATAGGCCAGGAGGTCTACAAAAGTCAAATATTCACCTGTCAATCAGAGAGTTAGCAGATATTCTCTGAAGCTGCAATTCTTTTATGTCAGTGTAGATATGTGACTTGGAGCTCAAGGACCTTCCCCAAAAATGAAAAGTAGGAGGTCTCAGCTGTGCTTCCAGGAGTAACAGCTGAGGGGGAGAAGCCAGGATTTTTGCCCAAAGCCCTATTTATAGCTTGACTTTGTTTTTTGGTTTGGTTTTTTTGGTTGGTTGGTTGGTTGGTTGGTTGGTTGGTTAGTGGCTGGTTTTTTGTTTTAAATTTGTCTGTTTGTTTGGTTTGGTTTTTTGACTATTTGCTTTTGTTTTGTTTGGCATAGGACCCCATTTTGTAGCCAAGGTTGGCCTTATTTTTCCTATAGCACAGAGTGGCTTTAAACTCCCATCAACACATCGGCTATAGCATCCCAAGTATTGAGATTCCAGGTTTGAGCAGCCACATCAGCCTTGTCCGAAGGATTTTTATATTACCATTTGGGGTATCACAAGGATATTTTTAAACAAATATTTTAATTGCAACACAATGGAATAAAATTATTATAACAAAACTGTAGAATTAAAGAGATAATAATTTCTAAAAAGTAAAAACTATCCTGCATGAGAAAATTGGCTTAAATAAGGAGGAAGAAGAAGCTGGGAGGCAAACAGATATAAGCCCAGCACTTGAGAGCTGGAGGCAAACAGCTGTAATTTCAGCTTTTGAGATCTGGAGGCAAAAGGATCACTGTTTCACAAATTTGAAGCCAGCCCAAGCTACATAATGAGACCCATTCTCAAAATAACTAATAAAAGTAGAAAATAACAAATTATTGTGTAAATATTTGTGACATATCTAGAAATCACAGTTATTAATAACCAGAACATTGGCGTTCACAGGGACGTATCTTGCCTAGCAGGAGACATGATGCCATGGTCAGCTGTATGCTTCTGGCTCTGATGTTCCATTGTCTCTTTAACCTTCCCATGCATCTAAGGGGCAAGCATGAAAGCAGTGACTGGATCCTTGTATGACCAGAGAGAATGACATCAGGATTCTACAGAGACAGAAAGGATACAACAGACTCTGACCCCTGATAAAAGTCAAGCCTAAGTGTCCTAATGCCACTTGTGTCACTGTGTTAAACATCCTGCATAAAGACAATGTAGGGGACAGGAGGGCATTTGATCTCACAGCCGAGTTATAGCCTATCATAGCTGGGAGGTAGAGGCTGCAGGAGCTTGAAGCAGTTAAGTCCTGATAGCCACAGTCAAGAGCATATAGAAAACAAGAGTGTGTGTGTTTACCAATCGGCTCACTTTCTCCACTCCTATACAACCATGACCCAAACCTAGGGGATGGTGCTGCCCACAATGGGCAGACTCAGCCCACATCTACCAACATAATCAAACCATCCACCTACAGATGCGCCCACAGGCCAATCTCATCCAAACAATACCTCACTGAGAAGCCTTCCCCTGTGGCTCTACACATGTCAAATTGACAATTAAAACCCATCATCAGGCTGTAGAGCTGGCGCAGTGGCTAAGAGCACTGGTTGTTCATATGAAGACCAGAGTTTTGCTTCTTGAACCCATGTCAGGTGACTCATCACCACCTGTCAACTCCAGTTCTAGAAGGATCCAACACCTCCAGCCTCTGTGGGCACCCACAGTCATGTGCACGTGACCACACTGACTTGCACATTGTCCTCATGTGCATGTACCCACACTGACTTGCACACAGCACTCCCCACTCATGTGCACGTACCCACACTGACTTGCACACTGCACTCCCATGCACATACCCACACTGACTTGCACCCTGTACTCATGCGCACAC
The DNA here is from genome assembly GCF_982192425.1 of Myodes glareolus. NCBI lineage: Eukaryota > Metazoa > Chordata > Mammalia > Rodentia > Cricetidae > Myodes > Myodes glareolus. The sequence continues at coordinate 6,743,053 of NC_142038.1, read as the reverse complement.
ACTCACACTTGCACTCATGTGCACGTACCCACACTGACTTGTGAACATACACATACTTTTAAGATAAAGTCCTTAAACTATCACTTTGGCTTGTGCACCTTTCTCGTGATTGTTCCTCATGATTGTCCCAAGATTGTTTTATTTATTTATTTATTGTTTTATTTCTTTTATTCAAATAAACGCTGAGGAATGGGTTTAGTCAGGGTTTCTACTGCTTCGATGAAACATCATGACCAAAAAGCAAGTTGGGGAGGAAAGTGCTTATTTGGCTTACACGTCCACATTGCTGTCCATCACTGAAGGAAGCCAGAACAGGAACTCAAACAGGGCAGAATCCTGGAGGTAGAAGTTGATGCAGAGGCCATGGAGGGGAGCTGCTTACTGGTCTGCTTCCTCTGACTTGCTTAGCCTGCTTTCTTATAGAACCCAGAACCAACATCCTAGGGGTGGCACCACCTACCATGGCCTGGGCCCTCCCACAGTGATCATTAATTGAGAAAATGACTTACAGCTGGATCTCGTTTGTAGTATGTGGGGCTGGCTTGTTGGGGTATCTGTCCCGCCCAGTACCCCACAGCAGGCAGGCCCCAAAGAAAATCACGCATAAGACTCCATAAGATTATAAACTGATTGACCCATTAGGTCAGGCTTCTTGTTAACTCTTATAACTTATATTAACCCATTATTCTCATCTATGTTAGCCATAATGGCTCCATACCTTTCTCAGCTGGGCACGTTACATACTGCCTCTTCGGTGGTCTGCGCAGGAGTGGCAGAGGAACCTCCCTGCTTCCCAGAATTCTCCTGTTCTCATTGCTCCACCCCTACTTCCTGTCTGGCTTTCCCGCCTATACTGCCTGCCTGGCCAATCAGCGTTTTATTAAAATATGATTGACAGAATACAGACAATTCTCCCACACCATTTCCCTCTTTTTTTTTTAATATAGGAAAATACCCATAATCCCTTTGTTGGGAATGTGGGCATAGTATTTCAGGCTACTTCCTGCTGGTTGGGGGCGCTGATAATCTTATGGGGACTTAAAGAAAATTTAGAGTTATAATCAAGTCCTGACTGGAGTATCCTGTGAGTCTTGATCATCTCAGGCAGCAGTCTTGAATCTGTTCTGGATGTAGAACTCTGTCATCTGGGCCATCTGTTCCTGTCAGAGATTTCTCAGGTGGCCTCCTTTGGTCAAAGATGATTTTTCTTAACTCTGAATAAATCCAGAGCCTCTCGTTTTCTGTGGAAACAAAAGCAGAATCTCTTCTCCAAAGTAACATTTCTTTTGACTTCAGTTTTGAAGCCAAGGTATTTTCAAAATACCTATCTTGGGTTAGTTCAGCAGCATTTATAAACAACAGTCCTTTAGCAGCTGTTGTTCCTTCCTCAGCATTCAAACAATTCAAAGAGAGCATAATAATATACAGCATCAAGATTCTCTTTGTATTTTCCATCTTTGTGTGGCTTTACTTTAACCTTTATTTCTTTTATTTTTACTTTTACTTTTTGAGACAGGTTCTCTGTATATCTTTGTCCTGGAATAACTCTGTAGACCAGGCTGTCCTTGAACTCACAGAGATCCTTCAGTCTCTGCCTCCCCAGTACTGGGCTCAAAGGTGTTTGCTACCACACCTTGAACTCACAGAGGTCAACTACCTCTGTCCCTTAAAGTCTCAGAGGTCAACGTACATCTGCCTCCCAGGCATTGGGATTAAAGGTGTGTTCTACCACACCCAACTACTCTCTTTCTTTTTACTTTAAGAACTTTAACTTTTATCCTACATATATTTTTAACACACTATAAACCATTTAGAGGTTTTCTTCGTCTTTGAATCTCTCTTTACTGTATATCTCTCTTTTTCTGACCACATGAGCCTTTAATTTACAAAGCAATACGGAAAGCCGTGGCTTTGACGGCTGGATCCAGTCCATTTCTTAGCTTTCCAGACTCATGGTAGAGGTACCACTGGAGCCTTTTACTGCCACAACTCTATGGCGTTTCAAGGTCCCTGCCAGCATGCAAACTGGAGCATTCTGCTCACAGACCATACTCAGTCAGACTGCCTGCCTGAAAGAGTCAGAGATTGCCCTGGCAGGACAGCCCAGAAAGCCGGCATTTTAAAACACCGCAGCTTTTTTCCTGCTATGGCTGAAAACCGAAAAGCATGCATTCAGCCTTTGATCAACACTGTTTAAGTGTTTCGTGGCAGGACCTCTTAATGAGCTGCAGGGTTTTGCAGCTAAAGCTGAGTCAGGAAGCCTCTCTTAACTGACAGCCTTGCTTGCCTCTAGCAAGCAGAGCAGACCTGAGAAATTGCCGCTACCATACCAAGAAAACATGCTTTACTCTATTCTTTTCCAAGCTTTCTCAGGCTTTCTGTGGATTCAGATATCCACGTCTGGGCGCCATATGTAGTATGTGGGGCTGGCTTGTTGGGGTATCTGTCCCGCCCAGTACCCCACAGCAGGCAGGCCCCAAAGAAAATCACGCATAAGACTCCATAAGATTATAAACTGATTGACCCATTAGGTCAGGCTTCTTGTTAACTCTTATAACTTATATTAACCCATTATTCTCATCTATGTTAGCCATAATGGCTCCATACCTTTCTCAGCTGGGCACGTTACATGCTGCCTCTTCAGTGGTCTGTGCAGGAGTGGCAGAGGAACCTCCCTGCTTCCCAGAATTCTCCTGTTCTCATTGCTCCACCCCTACTTCCTGTCTGGCTTTCCTGCCTATACTGCCTGCCTGGCCAATCAGCGTTTTATTAAAATATGATTGACAGAATACAGACAATTCTCCTACACTCGTTGCAGGCATTTCCTCAACTGAGGCTCCTTCCTCTGATGGCTCCAGCTTGTGTCAAGTTCATGCACAACACCAGCCAGTACAAAAAGCGACACACTTGAATAAAGAACAGACGAAAAGACATCCCAAGGGAAAGAGACACAGACCACAGGAGTGAGTTCTAAGTGAACTGGGGGGGAGGGGGGAATTCCTGACAAGTTTCTATATGGTTCTTAAAATTTTATCACATTTTCTGTATTTGTTAACTTATTTATTTTTAAAGGTGTCTCATTATGTGACACTGCTGGCCCCAAACTCACAGAGATCACCTGTTTCTATTTATTTATTTGTCTCTTGTGTGTGTGTGCATGTATTGGGGGACTGGGGAGGAGGGATTCCTATGCCAGGGCACAAGTGTGGTCAGAGGACAACTTGAGGGAACTGGTCTTTCCTTCCACCGTGTGCACCCAGGTATTAAGGCCAGGTCGTCAGGTTTTAGCGGCAAACACAGCTACCACTGAGTCACCTCACAGCCCCAGGCCGCCTTTCAAAAGCTTGAAGAGGAGGACTTTCCCATGGGAGAATTTCACCATGGTACTCAGACTGGCCTCACATTCATGATCCTCCTGCCTCAGCCCCCTGATGGCTAGAATTGGAGATTTGAATCTTTGCAACTGGTTACTATTTGAGTTCTGATACTTCAAAGATACAGCCAACCCAGTGACTGTTTAAATTTTTAAATAAACGTGTGAATTACCCACCAAAGGCCTTGGAAATGTGTGATGGTTTCTAGTGCCTCAGTAGAACCATTCAGATCTCTGAAGTCTTCTCTTGCTGTGGGATAACATCATAGTTAGAGCATAGGAAAGACAATGTGGCCACAACACTTCCCAAAAGGGAATCTCAACTTTTGAATTGCTGCTTCAGAGATGAACATTCAATGAATTAAAGCAAGGTTCATCAGAAATGACAAGAACAGGAAGGTTTGTCAGGCCCTTCCACTTAATGGCTCAGTGTCAGCCCTCGCTTCCTACAGGACCAACCTTCTTGTCTGTCCCAGGAAGGAAGGAAGAAAAGATTGCTGCCTCCAGAAACATTTTAATTTGTCTAGCTACAATAATTAGATCTATATTCATGGGCGTATGTAGCTAATCACAATGGCATGCACTTAAATTGGGTTAAGAAGATATCTTTGAAATGTCATTTGTGAATTTCATTTGTAATTTGTAGTATTCCCCTGGGTTGACAGTAATGAGATTTGGGGTCATCCAGTTATTACCGCTTCTCCTCCCCTTCAGTACTCATTTGGAGCTGTGGTCCATGACACATGGCTCTGCACCTTGGCTTCATGAGAGAGTTCCTGGGAAGCTGGAAAGATGAAGGATGACGTAGCAAGTCCCATGCCTGGCCAGCCTGCCCGGGGTGAGGTGAAGTGTGAATCTAATTAGTCTTCATCAATGAAAACCAGGAGTCAAATATTCAGGTGAAAGCTGAAAGACCAGAGAAGCCGAGCAGCAACGACCAGCCTTCTTACCTCTATGAAATCTCAGCCCGAATTGGGATAGGCGGGGGTTTCTGTCTCTACAAATCCTCAGACTGAATGGGCCTAGATCCTGTCTCCACCCACTTTATATTCCTGTCTCTGCCTCCCTAGTGCTGGGATTAAAGGTATGAGATCCCAAGAGCAGGGATCAAAGGTATGAGCCACCATCACTGACTCTGAGTCTCTTTTAGACTGGTTCAGTCTCCTGTAGCCCAGGGTGGCCTGGAAATCCTGATCTTTCTGCTTCCTCCCCAAATGCTGGGATTAAAGGTGTGTGCCACTACTGCCTGGACTAGCTCTGCCCTCTGATCTCCAGGCATGCTTTATTTGTCAGAACACAAACAAAATGTCATACAACAGTGGGGCCCGTAAGCAAAGACATCTTGCTTGCTCTTGTCCTTAGCAATTTTCTTCTTAAGTTGTGATATGAAATATAGCTAAGGAAATGTTGCACATTGTTCAAGATCACCCACATGTATACATTTTAAGATTGAAAATGGAAGAACAATAAATGCAGTTATTAAACTTACACTGCAGGCTGGTGGCATAGTTCAGAGGTAGAGCACCTTCGGGCCATGTCGATGGCCATGTCCTCTGGTCTTTGAGAGAATGTTCTAGGGCTCAGATCCTCACACTGTGGGTCACAAGCCCATAGGGAGTCATAACTGAATATACGGGGTCTAGAAAAATAGGGCAGTAGTAAAAGGTTACTGTTTGCACAATAACCAAAGCTAATTAAAAATCAGAGGAGAAATGAGTCCACATCGTTTATATGAGGGCCTTGTATGTTACATCCAGTGACTTTACTGTGGCCTCTGAACACGCAGCATGAGCCCTTTGCACTGTACATACGCTCACAAAAAGCAACACCAAAGAATCCTGTCTGGAATCCTTCCCCTCAGATTTGAGACATGTTTATTATGAATCACAGTGTTTATTAGCATCACATAGAGCTTTCTGTTCTTACAAAAACATGGTTTTTAATTACAGAGAAAAACTTTTAATATTTTCCTACCAGCACATCTCGACACACATCAAATCATTATTCTTGAATTGCATTGGGTTGGGATGTCTGATTTTTAAAATTGTTATTTGAAAACTCAGGAGAGAGCTCAGTTGGAAAAACTGGCTTGAGGACCTGGGTTCAGCTCCCAGAATACATATAAAAAATCAGGCATGATGGTGTGTGCTATGATCCAGTGCCAGGGAAGCAGGGGCAGGCAGATTCCTGCCGTTCTCTCTCCAGTCAACTTAACCTACTCGGTAACTTCCCAGCAAGGAAGAGACCCTGTCCCAAAACAAACAAACAAATAAACAAGCAACAAACAAGAAGCAGGTCAAAGTGGAGAATGACAGAAGCAACTGAAATTGAAGGCTGGGTAGTGCCAGTCCAGGCACGTAAGTGTTGTGGTTTCTTTCACAGTCCGTAGCGAGTAAGGACTTTTAAAAATTGTAACACGTTAGTTAAAATGAATAGGCTAATAAACGACAGGCTCCATAGAGTTAGCATCAATTTCCTTGCCAATCTACACTATAAATAAGAGCTGCAGAGACCTCAGTGAGAGGAAGCACTTCAGTAATCAAGAGCGTAAGCACTTGGCTGTGGCCTTGTAAAAAGTACCATGACCCAGGCTGTTGTCATGGTTTCACAGAAAGCAACGGTCAGGGGAAGAGATGAAGAGATGGTGTTCAAGCATCTGATTATGGTACCCAGAAGCAAAGAGCTTCACAGACAGCTTAAATGGAAGATGATGAGAAAATGCTTTCTAAATCTTGAATAAGTTCAAAATGTATTGTACAAAATTCTCTAACAACTAAGGATTTAAATAATTTTTTAAAGATTAGGAGATAGAAATTAGCTTCAACAGTATCAAAGAGCCAATGAGCACAGTGCATACAGCTGTCCGGATGTCAACATAATTCACAATAGCACTTGCTGTTTCTCACCTTCATAAACTATCAGTTAACTGAGACAGCCCAAGTTGACTTATCAAGCCATAACTTTTCGGGGTACATTCTGTCTCAAAGTTCTGTGTCATACAAAGATCCCCTGAAGCACTGTGCTTGGGAAGGAAGCAGGATGGCAGTTACTGTGGTTTGAATCCAGAATGTCATCCCCAGGCTTATGCTTTGAATCCTTGGTCTTAGCTTGTGGCACTATTTTAAAGGGTATGAAACTTCAGGGAATTGATGCATGGCTGGAGGCAGCTGGTCATTAGATGAGGACCCCTGCCTCTGGTTCCAATCCCTGGTCCATGTCATAGCTACAGGCTCCCACTGCTAAGCAACAAGAAGTAACACAATGTTTGAGGAAGGGCCCACCATGGATGCATTGACCATTTCTGCTTAAAGGAACCATACAAGGCAAACACTCTACCAAGCAAGCAACCTTCCTGATTAACTCAGCAGCTTTCTAGGGAGTTAAGGGGACCTGACACTCTACCTGGGTCCCTCTGGTCTGCCAGCCTTCTTAACAGCTGGCACAGCTTCCTGTCACTCTTCTGCAACATTCTTTATACATTGCGTTCTCCAAGTTCCGTCCAGACCACTCCTAATGACTGCCTACTAACTCCCTCCTTCAACCACTCATTTATTGCACCTAGAAGACATCTTTCTCATCTCAGTCCATGTAGCTCAGTGCTGAGCTCAGTAGCTCAGCTCTTGTACCCTGTAAAGAGTTTTGTTACGGGGGCTGGAGAGATGGCTCAGCCGTTAAGAGCACTGGCTGCTCTTCCAGAGGTCCGGAGTTCAATTCCCAGCAACCACATGGTGGCTCACAACCATCTGTAATAAGATCTGGTGTCCTCTTCTGTACTGCAGGATACATGCAGGAAGAACCCTGTATACATAATAAATAAAAAATCTTTTAAAAAAAAGAGTTTTGTTATTTGTATTTTAATAAAACACTGACTGGCCAGTAGCTAGGCAGTAAGTATAGGCGGGGCAACCAGGCAGGAAGTAGAGGCAGGGTGACATGAACAGGAGAATTCTGGGAAGAGGAAATGGTCAGTTTGCAGTCATCATCCAGACAAGAGGAAGTCAGACACAGAGAAAGCCAGACACAGAGGAAGCAAGCTGAGAATGACTCACTGATAAAAGGTACCAAGCCACGTGACTAACACAGACAAGAATTATGGGTTGATGGAAGATGTACAAAAGAGTTAATAAGAAGCCTGAACTACTAGACCAACCAGTTTATAATTAATGTAGACCTCTGTGTGCTTCTTTGGGACTGAAGGGTTGCAGGACTAGGCAGGACAGAAGCCTCTCTCAACAGCCCAGGACTATACAATACTCTCTGTCCTTTCCCTCACCTCTCCCAAGCTTCTGCCTGTCCTCTGTTTCATATTTTGTCTGATCCCACTGGAGGAGTCCATGTTACATCCAAAGGCTCAGAACATCCCTCATCCAGATTGCCACAGGTTGACTTCTGCTGGTTCTCACATTTTGACTCAAAGACATTCTCACCTTCCCCTGGGGCTGTTATTTCCACAGTATATTACCACCGACCTGTCTGCTAACTCTCCCTCTTAGTACCTCACTATCAATGGTCTCAACTCTCCAATAAAAAGACACATACTAACAGAATGGATGCAAAAAACTTCTGCTGTATCCAAAAACCACACTTTAACATCAAAGATAGATATCACCTCAGAGGAGAAGGATGGAAAAAGAAATTCCAAGAAAATGAACATAAGAAAAAATCTGGTGTAATCATTGTAATATCTAACAAAATAGACTTTAACTCAGAATTAATCAGAAGAGATAGGGAAGGACACCACATATTTATCAAAGGAATAATCCACCAAGGTGACATTGCAATTCTTAGCATCTATGTGCCAAACACAAGGGCAGCCAAGTTCATAGAAGGAACACCGCTACAGCTCAGATCACACATTGACCTTTACACCCTGATAGTGGGAGAATTCAATGCCCCACACTCACCAATAGGTCATTCATACAAAAGCTAAACTGAGAAATGCAGGGTGCTGCACAGGTCCTGTCCTCAGACTCAGAGCAACAAGATATCTGAAATGAAGAACAGTTCATTTTCTGGATTAAGTGTCCTCAAAAAGTGTCCTCTGTGGTCCTTGTTCCCATTAGAGGCCATGTTAATAACTGTGGTCGTTGTTGCTACTAGAGGCCAGGTTGATGTCTGTGGTTCATGCTGCCAACAGAGACCATGTTAATGTCCATAGTCCCTGTTGCCACTGAAAACCATGTGGAAGTCCATGGTCCAGGCTGCCACCAACTGCTATGGGCAAGGAAGTGTCTTTTGTAATGGTATCGATGACTGCAGACTCAAAACTGAAAATGCAAAACATTGAGGGCTTCTGTGACAACCTCCCCCCCCCCAAAAAAAACAGTCCAGGCAGGAATCTATTGAAGACAGTCCTTAAAATTGTGCTACAGATGCTCAGTGTAGCTCTTTACAGTTGATGGCTTCTGGCGGTGATGTTCAAAGAAAACAGGTCTCTGTTTTCTTTAAGGGCTAGCCTCTGGGAGTTTGACCATGCTCCAGTGAGTCTATGGGCAGCACAAATTGGATTTGTTGGGGGTTTTGGGGGGGAAGTGGGCAAAGGTGGGAAGGTGGACCTGGAATAAATGGGAAGTAAGTGTGATTGGAGTGCATTTTATGATATTCCCAAATAATTAATAAAAATATTATGTTGGGAAAAAAATTAAAAGCTGAATGACATTTCAAGGAACCAAAAATTTAGGTTTCCATATCTGTACACAAAGTTTTAGTGGCACAGTCACACTTACTTGGTGGCATACTGTCTCTCCAGACTCATACCACAGTGGCTGGGGAGAGCCAGTTGCTAGACTGCATGACTCGGCACCACTCCTGCAAGAGCGGGAGACAAGGGCCTAGAGCCAGCACACTGTTCCTGTAGGAGCTATTCTACATTGCTGGGGTTCCAGAACAGGCAGGATTTCATGTGCCTCAGGACTGAAACACTTTGCTTTGCAAACCCAGAAAAGATCTGGGGTTTTTTGTTTGTTTGTTTTGTTTGTTTGTTTTGGTTTTTTGAGACAGGGTTTCTCTGTAGCTTTGGAGCCTGTCCTGGAACTAGCTCTTGTAGACCAGGCTGGCCTCAAACTCAGAGATTTGCCTGTCTCTGCCTCCCGGGTGCTGGAATTAAAGGTATGCACCACCACCACCCTGATGGAGGAGGGTTATCTCCTCCATCTATTGTGTTATTTTCATTGGTCAATAAAGAGACTGCCTTGGCCCTTTGATAGGACAGAAAATTAGGTAGGCAGAGTAAACAGAACAGAATGCTGGGAAGAGGGCAATGGGGCAGATGCCATGGAGCCAGCCACCAGGTCAGACATGCTGAATCTTTCCCGGTAAGTCACACCTCGTGGTGCTATACAGATTATTAGAAATGGGTTAATCAAGATGTGAGAGTTAGCCAGTAACTAACTCTCTAGAGATAATGGGCCAGGCAGTGTTTAAATGAATACAATGTGTGTGTTGTTATTTCTGGGGCTAAGCTAGCCGTGTGGGAGCTGGGCGGGATGAAAAGCAGGCCTGCCCGCAGCTCCTCACTACACCACCCTGCTAAGATCTGGTGTTTTGTGGTGACAGCCACACACCCAGAACTCAGGAGGGATTTAAAGGGACTGGAACTTTCAGGTTGTCCTCCAGATGGACCTCTGGGAAAGGCAAGGCACTGGTACAGAATCTCCATGAGGAGCCACAGAGAGAAGAGTTGGCAACAGGGGCTACGGTGACTGGCATACCCGGGGCGTTTTCCTCACCTACCTCAAACCAAGCTACAGAGAAGCCCCCAGGTCTGGAGCATCCGTGAGCAACAGGTCTGTGGAGCCAAGAGCATTCCATTCTTTGCGAGCACCCCCAGCTCTCACGAAAGGATGGTGGCCTATTTGCTCACATAAACGCTCATGGGTCTCTTACGCAGGGGGAGCCTAAGCTTAAATTTAAAAGACAGTCGAGTCTAGAATGGAACTAGTCAGATGAACTCGACCATAACAGTTGGCTCCCTGAATCTTAGCTTTCCCATGGTAAACAAACACCAATGCATGCCTGTCTAATTACAAACAGATAGCATTACTGTCACTATTATTATTAATATGGTCATTATTTCTATTAATTATACTCATTTTCCATTGTGGGTATGATTTGTAATTACACTGCAGCTAATACACACTGTTATTATCTCCACTGTCTCATGAAGTTACCATGAAACCCTGTGATCTGAACACTTTCATGTTCTCTTATTTATAGGTTAAAAGGTATCAAGGGGACCTTTTATTTTTTTCATGTGTATGGACATTTTGCCTACATGTATGTCTGTGTACCATGTGCACGCAGTGCCCACAAAAACCAGAAGAGAACATTAGTCTCCCTGGGACTGAACTTATAGCCATGTCACTCTGAAGATGCTGAGAACCAAGCCTGTGCCCTCTGGAAGAGCAACCATTCAGTCATCTCTCCAAGTGGGCCTAGTTTTAATTTAATTGGAATAAAAATGTCATTGGGGTGAAATATGTTGATTCCCAAGACAGGCCTGTGTGGATAGAGCCCCTCTGTAGTCACTGTCCACTTTGGCTCCGTTTAAACAGTCTCTGTGAAGTCGCTATGGCAACAGCTCGCCTCACTCTTGGAGAACCATCCTCAGAGACGTCCCATCCTAATACTGCAGATGAGACCTTTGTGCCCAGAAGACCCGGGGCCTGATGCTCAGTAAAGTGGTTAATTGACTTGCTGGATCACAGGCCATTTCCTGCTGAACTGTCACTCGTCCCCCAGGACCGGGTCTCCCCTTGCCACACTACGTGATCCCTCTCAGAGCTTCAGGGTTGAGAACAAACCTGGGGCTCTGCACGGAGTGGCAACGCAGCCATAACATGTCCAACAGCGGCTTTACCTGGGGCCACAGCATCTCCTGAGGGACACAGTGTAAAGTCTGCTGGCCCATGGCGTCTGCAACCGATAGGTGAGGCACTAACGTCTTATAGGTGGGGACCAAGATGCTGCCACTGTCCTACACTGTCTAGGACAACCCCCTCCACAGAGGGCAATCCAGGAGGCCCACCCTCCAGAGCCCCTGTCTCTGAAGCACAATCTAAGCCAGTGGATTCTCAAGCTGTGAGTCTCAACCCCTTTGGGGATCAAATGGCCCTTTCACTGGGGTTGCCTAAGACCATTGGAAAACACAGATATTTACATTATGATTCATAACAGTAGCAAAATTACAGTTATGAAGTAGCAACAAAGATAATTTTTTGGTTGGAGGTCACCACAACATGAGAAACTTTTTTTCTTCTAGAGCAGTGGTTCTCAACCCTCCTAATGCTGTGACCTTTTAATACAGTTCCTCATGTTGACAAACTGCTAATAGAGGCAAAACAGTCTTTCAAATTGTCTGTTTCATGAAAAAATCTGCCAGATACTATGGGTAAATAGGCTGAAAATGGGTGCCCCAACATTACAAAAGAACTTTGGGTGACTGTCCAGGCAACAAGATCTCTCTGTCAATTCTAGAGTTTTGGAAGTTGCTTACAGCGCACTTTGTGTTTGCTTAGGTCATATTATATCCTTCTAAAGTCTTTGATGGAGTTAAAGAAAGACAGTTTTATGATTATAAAAGATATATTAGATATAAAACTTTAGATTCACAAAGATAAAATAGATGATAGAATATTTTCCTTAATTTAACAAATGGACTAAATATTGTAAGTATAATTCTTGCTTGATAACTGTTTTGTTGTATGTAATCTTATTATGTTATAAAGTTAAAACCTTACTTTTAATTTAGAAAGAAAAGGGGAGGTGATATGGGGTTCCCCTCTGTATACTATGAATATGTTTTATTATCATTGGCTAATAAAGAAGTTTATTTGGCCTATGGCAGTGTAGAATAGAACAAGGTGGAAATTCTAAGCAGAGATAGAGGAGGAAAAGAAGTTGGAATCAGAGAGGCGCCATGTAGCTGCTGAAGGCGACAGACACCAGGACCTTACCTGTAAGCCATGAGCCTTATGACAATACATAAAATAATAAAAATAGGTTAATTTAAGATGTAAGAGTTAGTTAATAAGAAGCCTAAGCTAACAGGTCAAGCAGTGAAGCAATTAATATAGTTTCTGTGTAATTATTTTGGGTCTGGGCAACCGGGAAACAAACAAATGACCTTTGTTTACAAAACTGTATTCTGCTATTCTGTAGTAAAGAACCCCAGAGCACAATTCCCTTTGCAGCTGAGGTATTTGATCACTGTATGAATGATGTTGGAGATGATCCTATTAAGTAGATCAAGTCACACCCAGAAAGACAAATATCACGTTTCTTCTCATATATGCATTCTAGATTACATATATGACATATATTCTATAAAGTCATTTATGGAATCATATATATGACATATATTTATAAATAATCATAGTCATATAACATGAAAGCAGAAATGAGACTATCTGGAAAAAGGAAGGGGACAAACGAAGGCAGAGGGAGGGTATGAGTACTTGATATATGTGAATGAAATGTCATTATTAAAAGGTGAATATAAACCAATAAAAGGAGGCAAGAAGATAGTAGACCACAGGTGATTCCCTAAGTGATACCGCCAAGCAAATAGTCATATGGTGTCTGGATAAGCAGCATGGTGGCATGTGGACCTCTGGTGATGACATTGCAGGGACATCGATCCAATGGTAAAGTGGCATATCCATGCCAGGGATAAAACCTGAAGTGACGCTAACATAAAACTGCCAATATTTCTACCCAAAAAGTAGGAGCTAGTAACACAACTTTTATTAATTTAAAAAAAAAAACTCTCAACAGCTTTGTCATTTGAATGAAAACGGCCCCCATAGCCTCATGGGGAATGGCATTATTTGAAAGGATTGTGATATGCGACCTTGAAGGAAGAAGTGTGTCACTACCGTTGGGCTTTGAGGTTTCAAAAGCTCAAACCAGGCCCAGTGCCTCACTTTCTCTGCCAGCTGCCCTCCCATCCAGATGTAGAACTCTCAGCTACCTCTCCACCATCACGTCTGCCTGAGTGCTGCCATGCTTCCCACCATGACAATAATGGACTAGACCTCTGAACTGTAAGTCAGCTCCAATTAAATGTTTTCCTTTTTAAGAGTTGCCATGATCATGGTGTCTCATCACAGTGATAGAAACCCTAAATAAGACAGCATCTTAAAGAGTTACCTATCACTGCCACACTAAGAGCTAAACAACATCAAAGACCTCACTGGGCAAGTGTAAAATAGGGACAGAAGTGCTTCAAACAGTGTGGCTCAGTCCTTCCTGGCCTCACTGTCTGACTTAACACCTATCTGTCCTGTGAATTCACTCACTGTTCAGCTTCTCTTACAGACCTGGAAGGTGCTAGAAACTGAGGATAAACACTTGAAATAGTCCTTGCTCTTAGAGAACCAGGATGAGAAATATAAGACAACCAATATCTTTTCAGGTAGATAAGAAACATGCCAAAGATAGAAAAGGCTGTTTTGTTCAACCCCTGAGCAAGGAGCCTGACTTCATTTCTTTTCCATTACAGGTCAGGAAGAAGTAGCATCACCAGTGAGAAGCACTCAGAGTTGGGGGCTGTTGGACTGTTTGGTCATAACAGGCTTAACTAACCAGCCCACAGAACCCCCGGGAGTCCCAGGGACTCCTCCCAAGGCAGTGTGAAGCTCCTAGGGGAAGTGGGTTGAAGAGCAAAGGGTGGTAAGAGCAGATACAGAAACGCCGTGCACCTCTGTGTCCTTGCAGTGAGAAGGAACCAGAGCCCTTATCCTGCTTGACTATCCTGATAACTAAGTACTCAGTTTAAGATGAAGGGCAAGAAAGGCCTCTCTTCTGTGCCCTTCCTTAAACACTGGAGAGAACGCTCTGAGCTTTCTAAACCCAGGTGGGTTCAGACTGCTGCCACCTGCTGGCCACTTGACTTTGCACTTCCTCTGACCATCCCCCCACGGTGTCCTGCCTGCTGTTCTTGCATCAGGAGAACTACTTGAGCCCCTGATCGCCTGTGAAAGATTCAGGATCCCACAGTGGTTGTTATCAATATCTTGCAAGCAGAAAAAGTCTACCAGAACCTATCATTTTCAAGGTCATGAGTGTTGGGGCGACCAGGTAAAAAGGTGTAGGTAGCAAAGCAGACATTGGAAGACCAGGCCACCCTTTTATAGCACACAGGACATCTTAGGGCATTTTCAACGCATTGGCTGAGAAACCAGGTGGCTCTGAAGCCAGCTAATGTTGTCTACAGCCTCTGGAAGCTTCTCTGACTTCTGTGCTCTGCTAAAGCCTTGTACAGGGAAGCGGGACCTCATCTGTCTGTCACCCAGCATGCTGGCTCGCACCTGAAGACCCTCACAAAGACAAATTATCCCTGAGGCTTTCTCACCATCACTACTAAGTAGTTATAACTTAGTAGTTATCGCTACTAAGGATTAAAGGTTTTGCAAAGGCTGGGGCTTCCTCTCCTGTAAAAGAGAAACAGACTTCCTCCTTGATAAGGCTAACAAGGGCAAGTTCTAGATGTAACCAGGAATCCTGGCAAGGAGATGGCTCATGGAGTCTGATACCAAGGCAATGACTTCAAGAGTTCTGCTCTGGCCCTGTGGGTCACCCTTACCAAACAGACGCTTCTTAAAGTAGTTCCTCTCTGCTCAGGTAACCTGACATAGCTCCTAGGAAGCTCAGGACTTTATCCTTCAGTTTCTACAGGAACTATTTCTTTTACACACACAAATGCTTCCTATAGCTACCAATGGAGATTTCTAGAAAGGACTCTGGCCACTGGGCCTGGTTTCTACATACTTTGGAATACACACTGGAGCCAGAGAAGGTACCCCAGAGTTGAGGCAGCAGAATCCCATACTGTCAACCCAGGCCCAAGCAGCCCAACGCACACACATGCTGCTCCTATAGACCATCTTGAACTGGGCAAAAACTATCATCTTTGGATTATCTGATGTGGGATTCCCCTCTGTATGCTGTGAATACCATTGGTGAATAAAGAAACTGCCTTGGCCTATTGATAGGGCAGAACTTATGTAGGCAGGGAAAACTAAACTGAATGCTGGGAGAAAGGAGGTAGAATAAGGGAGAAGCCATGTAGCCCTGCCAGAGACAGGCACTGAAACTTTAGCTGGTAATCCATAGCCACGTGGCTTACTAGAAATTACGAGAAATGGGTTAAATTCATATGTAAGAGTTAGCCAATAAGAAGCTAGAGCTAATAGACCAAGCACCGATTTAAATAATATAGTTTCTGTGTGATTATTTCAGGAGTCTGCACCACCAGAAACACACAAGTGGCCTCCTTACAACAATTATCCACTGCCTTTGGGGAAATTAAAGTTCCCTTTGGACCTGACATGTATATGTCACATGTTTGTCTTTGTACAATGGCCTTTGTGTGTCAGGTACATGTCCACATGGGCACATGGGTGTGTATAGACCAGAGGACAACCTCAGGTGTCTTTCCTCAGATGTTACCCACCTAGTTTTTTAATTGTCACAAGACTTCTCACTCCCCTAGGACTCACCAAGAAATCTAGCAGCTGGCCAACAAGCTCCAGAGACCTACCAACCTCTGTTTCCCCACCTTTGGGCTTACGAGCATGCAGCACCACCCTCGGCTCTTTTACATTGGTTCTGGGGGTGGAGTTCAAATTATTGCTTGTACCACAGCCACTTCACCCACTGGCTAGCCCTCTGACCCTGTTTTTATGAAGTACCCAGGTCAGGGCTTACATGGACCTGGGAGTTGTCTTTTCGCATTGGCTGGGCTCTTGGCCATCAGCTGATCTGGTTCCCCCATAGGAGGCACAACCATTGCATCACCTTTATGCTGCCACCAGACTGGTGAGGGAAGCAGGGAAGATGACAATGTGAACTTCCTCAGTACCTGTTTCCCTTCATCTGCCCCCAATGGATTGTCCTGACCTCAGCAGAAACCCTGGCCTCTCCCAGGCTTCCCTGCAGAGCCAGGAAGAAGTCACTGTACCAGGTCATTGCTGAGGTCTCTGCCATGGCCAATTACAGGACTTTGAAGAAGTTAACATGGCATCAGACTCTTACGGGTCACAGGGCAGCATCTGAACTGCCACCCCTGCTTCTGTCTGCAGCCTCTGCCATCCTCCTCTCTTTCTAGGACAAGGACAGAAGCTTGTTGTTGCCAGGTTTCGTTCCCAAGGCTGCTGATGCTAGAACGTATCCTCTGAATCCCTGCCTGGATGGTTCTGAACAGTCACCGACCCTCTACAGGACACACTGAAGCTCTCTAACTCACCGGACTACTATCTCCATTACAGATTCCAAGAGTCTGTGTTTTCATCAGAGCCGAAGGCTCAGTGTCTGTCCTGAGCCATGGTAGGCCCTACAGGGATGGTCAGTGCAGATGGTTATCTTCCTGCTAGTGAGACAGAGCCCCTGAAGTCTCACGGAGGGACAAGGGCTCTGCATCAACTCTGCTAGAGAGTCATACACTTTCACAAAGAACTCCCCTTTCACACATACACTCACACACACACACACACACACACACACACACACATTTGCACATATACAAATACATAGACACACTCACACACATGCTAAAATAAAATTTAAACTCTTTAGAAAATTAGAATTTCTCCTTTCTGATCTCTTAGTTAACAGTTATATCATTCCCCCCCCCCAATTACTTCTATATTTAAGATTTCTGTTTATACTCATGACCCTACAAAACCTGAATTATCAGTTTTGGTGAGGGTTGAGCATCCCAGGATAAGTTCCAAGTCAAAACATCATCAGGACTTTATGTTTCTAAAGAGTGTCTCCTCACCATAAGAGAAAATACTGGTATATATCATTTTTAATATCATTGTGCGTGGCTGCAACCAAGCAAAAATATTGACTGGGAATACCTTTACCTCAAAGTACTCATTCGGTTAAAATATTGCTTGATGCGTGGGAGATGGCATTCTGGGATATTATGCGCAGAGGAAAAGCTATAGTCAGCACTCACACGCAAAGGCGCCTCAGCGTCTTCCTGTTCACCGTGGGATGTAAGCAAGGGAAATGTAGGATGGCAATTATGTCAGCACATCCTGAAAGCAAGTCTGCTAAATAACCCATATATTATCTGAGAAAACAGTTCTAGCCATTAGATTATTGAAAATGAATCTCTTAGGAAATACACCATTGTATATTTGTCTTAGAAATACAAAATTATACTCAAATACCAAAATATGTAAATGTTTAACGTTCAACTATTGACACAAAAGCTCCCTGGAAGCCGAATCCTATTCCTGCCTTCTGCCCTGGAACACAGGGTCACTAACCCTGTTTGAAAACTTACTTCGTCCTTTGTTGTTTGAGTGTGAAATGTCCCCTGTGAAGCCGTGTAGTTGGACATTTGACATCCGCAGGTGGCAAAGGCTGAGTATCCCTAAAATAAAGGACCCCGACGGGCCCTTAAGGGAGATCTGGGCATGGGAGGTAACAAGCCAGAAAGGGCACTGCATGTGCAGCAAGAAAGGGGCAAAGAAAGCAGCATCGGTTGCACACAGTTGCACACAGCACCCAACTTCCTCGTTAAAAGAGGAGCTGATGCTCTCAGCAGCAGAGATGTCCACCAGGGCATCCACACCAGGCTGCTGCCAACCAAAGGCACAGGCAGAGAAACCACAGAACAAAACACAGAGGAGAGCAGCAGCAGCCGAAGGCCGGTCAGGCTGTTTGAAACCAGGAGATGTGGGGGCCGCAAGATGTGTGACGCAGAGGGACTCACAGACTCACAGCAGTACAGAAGCTCCGGCCAGACTAAGTAATCATGAAAAACAGGCTGTACTCCGTATGGCCACATCAGAAAAGCGAGACACGGGGACTCCTCCCCAACACCCGCTTCCCAAGCCCATCTTCAGGGTCCTGACAAGAGGTCTGAGTTTAAACAGAGGGCAAGAGGCTGTGTAAACAAGTAGTCCTGTCCAAGGAGTGGCTCCGCATCCTGGGCCCTTCATTGTCTTGGCTCCTGTCTCTCCTGCAAGCTAGTTGGACCAGAGTTAGAACTTTATGAAATCCATGCTGAAGGCGAATTTCTCCTCTGGCTGACTGGAAGCTTCAGGCCTTTCCTTCTCCCAGCAGGAGACTTCTGGGAAAATTCCTTGGAGATTTTTGTCTCAATGGTGAGAGTCAACGGGAGGGGCACACGTGTCTCTCCTTAGACTATCTCAGGAGAGGGCAGGTGGAAGAAAGCATGAAGGCATTCAGCTTGGCATATGTGAGTGTGTGTGTGCGTGTGCGTATGTGTGTGTGTGTGTGAGAGAGAGAGACAGAGACAGAGAGAGAGAGAGAGAGAGAGAGAGAGAGAGAGATGCCACATACACTTGTGGAGGTCAAAGAAGGCTTCTATTCCCCCAGAGCCCCAGGTGGTAAGGGGTTGTCAAAAGTGGATGCTGGGAATGGAACTTGGGTCCTTTGGAAGAGCAGAAAGTATTTGTCATTACAAAGTCACCCCTCCAGCTCCCACCCCTTACATTTTAGAGTCACCCACTATAGTGATATTTTATTTGTGTTTTAATAAATAAGGCTTACCTAAAGAGAAGAGTTTAAAGCTAGCCACAGTAGTCAGTCATACAGTCTTGGCGGTGGTAATGCACACATTTAATCCCAGCAGCCACTCTAGTTAGCCATAGAGGCTGGGCGGTGGCGGTGCACACCTTTAATACCAGCACTAGAGACGAATATAAGGCAGGATGAGACAGGAACTTGCTCTTTTCAGTCTGAAGATTTCAGTAAGTAAGTAAGAGCTCTTTAATGGTTTGGCTGCTTTTCTGACTTTCAACTTGAACCCCAATATCTGTCTCTGGGCTTTTATTATTAGTGCTGTACCCCACTATGTATAATGGGTCTCCTGAAGCTCAGCCTAAGTGAGGCTTTTGCTGGTGAGGAGGACCCTGGAGTCAATCACATCAAATTTCTGACCTGGCCCTGACAGGTATGCATCTGTCTCTTAGGGAGCAGATGTCACAGACAGCATGTCTGCTGTCTCACCCCAGGAAGGAGACAGCTCCCCCTGTTCCAGAGCCTTGGGCCAGCTGCTTCTCTGTCTTCGGTGCTGGTGTTCTCTCCAACCCTAGATCTCCATTTTCCTCTGCTGTGGCCTGGGTGTGGCTCTGTCTTTAAAAGGCTCTTTCTACACCAGAGCTTCATGTGTCAGAAATCAGGAGACCACAGGGGAGACCCAGGTCCACTTAGACCATGGTGTCCAGCAGCATCAGCAACACTGGGGCATCCAGAAACAGCGTCATGCTTGGGTACTTTTCCATGAATAGCTATAACACGTTGTAGAGCCCTGGCAGATGGGAACCCACATCCCCACCTGCCTTGAGAATCCCTTCTTTGGGGGAATGTAAACAACCACCCTCCTCTTTGTAAGGCCCCAAGGACAACTCAAAGAATGAATCCACCAGAGTGCTTTCTGGGGAACAAACACATTTGTTGGGTTTACTGACAGAGCGTGGGTGAGGGGTCACCAGGAACAACTTGGGTGATCTCGAATCAGCCACAATGGAAAGTTTTCGCCCAGCCTGGATGATATCTTCCTCACGGCCATGTCACTAGAAGTCCCCTCTCTCTGTTACCCTCCCTCCGTTTATATACTCGAGCATCCCTCAGACCCTAGGACCAGGAGGCCATCTGAAATTAGGGCAGAACTGCACACAAATGGACTGGAAGAGGGGCTGGAATTTCAGGTGAGGGTCCAGACCTCACCCCATCCCTTCAAATATTAACAGTCCATGGGCCCAATCAGGCTGGCGTCCTGCAGCAGGTACAGATAATCTGATAATAATAGGGGCTGCTTGGCCCAGAGGACCCTTCTCCAAGTCATCGGCCTTTCCTAGAATCCTCTCCCCTGCTCAATCTGGCTCCAGGCCTCCGTTCATTGCTGACAGATTGATCAGCACTTAAGTATCTATCAGTGATACTAAACCTTTAGTTTTTACATTATGGAAGACACTGGAGGACAAGCCATTCTAAAACACAGAAGGTTGGAAAGAAATGTGCAGAGGTCCTGGTCTCCACATGAAACCTGCCTTCAGGCCAACACCACACCCGAGCTTGCTGCCCTGACCCTTCTCCCTGCATCCCATGAAAGGGCTTCAGGGATGATCTAAAGCGATTTCTCCAAAATGGAAATGGCTAATGGAGCCTGCCTCCTCTATCCTGCCCTGGTGGCAAGATCATTTCTCAGGAAATTAGGATCTCAAATGAAACAATAATGTCATAATGTTGGAATGTCCATCTCCAGTTGGTGGTAAAGTGTTGTTATCCTGACGGTGGGGGAGGCAGACTCAAACCCCTTTAAGCTTGAACCCTCTTCTGCCGTCTTCTGAGGCAACTTGCTGCACTCTGCTTGACACGAAACTGTCCATCATTCAGATGAACAGGGTAAGATTTTCATGAAACCGGCGAAGATTGCAAATGCCAGGGTGGCTCTGAAAAGACATACATCAATGGGCCATTGCATATGAATTCCCACCACGGGCCAAAGATGATTAAATAATTTTTGTAAAACAGCATTTGAAATTTTCCTCTTGTCCATATTTTTCATAATAGTCAGAAGAAAATGGATTACAACTCTGCCAGAAAGGGATAGCTTGGCATTTGAAGGAACCCAGTGCACACATTAGCACAGGCAGTCCATTAGGTCCCGAGAATCAGGGGACTGAGTCAGAGGCTCCAGCTAGGGCTTCATTTCTGGGATTCAACAAATATTATTTTTTAAAGAGCATCCAAGTTACTACCCAGAAGGCAATTATCTCCTTAATGTTCATAAAGTGTGAGAAACAAATGAAAAATACATCTTAACATTTGCATATGTACCCGCAGCTAAAACATTAGGAGTCAAATTGCACCGCTGCTTAAGGGCAGGGAGAAGGCGGCTCTGGGTTTAGCTGTTTGTGTTAAACACTCTGTTCATCAAGGCAGTCTGTGCAATGGTTAAATAGCCTTGGGTAGTGTCATCGGTTCGTTCCACAAGATGAGTTTTACCAGGCAGTGCATCTGACCTTCATCTGAGGAGGTCACCCAGAGCTCAGCCAGGTGTCTATAAAGACCAATAAAGACTCAGAAGCCAGATGCTGGGGTGAAAACCTGCTAGCTCAGAGAGGCCGAGAAGGCACCTGGTTGACCTTCCTCTTCCGCTGATGTCCCGGAAAGAGAGCTTTCTACTATGTCATTTCAATCAAAACTGCTAGGGGCTGCAGACCCTCAGACCCTGAACTTTCTAAGACCTCTTGTCTGCCAGAGTAAACAACTTGTTTTCCTATGCTTGCAGCTGCTCTGAGCACGGAACCCTCACGAGTTCCTGATAACAAGGAAGTGGTTTCTGGTAGGCTTTCAGTAGAAAATCCTGAGAGCTAGGGATCAGAGCTAGTGGCCACTGATCAAGGAGAGCACTATGTAAGCTGCCCTGGAACACAATAAAATTGGCATTCTTGTTTCAGGAGTGACCTATGTCTCTGTGTGTTTTCTAATCCTCAGATCCTTGCCCGATCGCAGTTCCAGGTGGTGCAGGCACCACACGAAACTCCTCAGACTGAAAGTCCCTCCCCTCTACTTCCTGTGCACCTCTCTCTCTATCCTCTTGACTCCCTTTTACTGTTTTTTTTTCCTGTCAACTGGTTGCTTTCTCCACCTCTTAATCTATGCCTGATTTTACTTAACCTTGTTTTCAATATTTAAGTAAAAAGTTCTTGGATTCAAGGTGTGTGCTAGGACTGAGCCATACCACAACTAGAAACAGGTTTTTCCGGTAAATAATACAATCTCAGGTTCACAGTGTGATCATATATCCTGCAACAAAAGACCTTTTTAAATTTTTTTCCTTCCTTGCCTGTCAGGCTTCTTTGAAGCATGGTCCTTGCATCTCAGACACGGCCTATGATTCATGGGGGCTCCTGTCCTGGACCCACTATAACTCATACATCTGATAGCCACAGTCTGCTTACTACCCAAAGGTCTGCTATACAGAGTCCTTAGGAAAAATAACACACACACACACATGCACACACACACATCTACCCGGTAATTCAGACTCTCATATATTGTTACTTGGGCTATACTCCCCATGCACAGAGACTGAGGCAGGAGGATTGAAGCAAGATCATGCCCAATCTGGGCTACAGAATAAGACTATCTCAAAATAACAAGTAAAAAGTGGGGGTAGAGGGGTCAGTAGAGATGGCTCAGACAGTAAAGCACAAGGTCCCACCTTCAACCCCTGAAATCAATGTAAAGGGGTCAAGCATGGTCATACATGCTTGTAATCCATCTGAGGAAGAGGAGCCAGCTGGGTTCCTGGGCTCACTGGCCAACCTCGCGTGCTAGGGAGTCCTCGACAAGTGAGAAGACCTGTCTAGAAAAACAGAAAATAGATAGTGGCACTGTATAGTGATCCTCTGACCTACACATACTCATGCACACCAACAAGTACACACAAAGTAAGACGAACAAAGGGGGGATATTGAAATGGTAGAGTGCTTGCCTATCACACACAAGACCCTAGATTTAATACCAGTCCTGCATAAAATATCTGGGGAAGCAATTGTCACGAGAGGCTTCCTCCAGCAGAGACACACAGTCAAACACTAGGTGGAGAGAGAACCCAAACTGGAGATCTCCAGTGGATTCCTCCCCCCAGAACTTGGGGAACCCCATGGGATAGGAGGAGGAAGGATTGTAGGAGCAAGAGAAGTTGAGAACAGCAAGGGAGCACGGTCCACAGAATCACCTAAGTAGGGCCATAAGGCTCACAGAGACAAGAGCAACAATGATGGGGCCTGCCTGGGTCTGTGCTAGGTCCTCTGCATATGTTATGGTTACACAGCTTGATGTTCTGTGAAACTCCCAACAGTGGGAGCGGGGATGCCTGTGACTCTTCTGCCTGCTCTTGGGACCCTTTTTCTCCTATTGGGTTGCCTCACGCAGCCCTGATATAAGGACTTATGCCTAGTCTTATTGCAACCTGTTACACAGTGTCGGACTGATATCCCTGGGAGGCCTGCTCTTTTCTGAAGGGAAAACGGAGGAGGAGTGGATCTGGGGAATGGGGTGGGAGACTGGGAGGAGAGGAAGGAGGGAAAACTGTGGTCAGGATGTATTATATGAGAGAAGAAAAAAAAATCTGGGGAAAGGAAGACTGTTCTTGCACAAACCCAACCACACTGCGTTACTGACTTGAGACAAGGTCAGTTACACAGTGTATGGCTTTTGATACTTCTCACTTATTTTTGGTAACTTTTTGGACTGACAAGCAGAGTGTATTTTCTTAACCCAGACTGAATCTTTTGCCTGCCATGGGAACAGTTTACTGTGTGAGACCTCACCCCCAGAAACAGGAATGACAGTCGAACAACATTTGGTGTCCTTCTCTTCCACCAGATCCTGAAGGGTGGTACAGGTAGAAGCTAAAACACATCTCCAGGTCCTTGGCATGAGGTGCAGTTCACTGGTAGAGCACTTGCCTAATGTGCATGAGGCCTAGACTGCCTCTGGCACCATGTGTGCACACGCACACACACTCCCGGCTACCAATTGACTTGAACAATCTAGTTGTGGGCTTATAATTAGTGCCGATGTGTTTTACAAAATGCACCTAAACATATACCCTGAAGACTAATGGTATTTTCTGAATGTCATATAACCTCACTCTTTTTCCCTTGGAGGTTAGAGAAATAAGATGGAATGCTTGTCCCAAGAAAATGCTTGTAAATGCGTGGAGAGGGAGAAATCAATCTCATTCTCGAGGTGGTTCTTTGTTCAATTGGTTCGTTGATGGGTTTTCTTTGCTAATCTGTGCTTCCAAGACCACAGAGACACACAAGACATACTGAGGACAATAAAGGAAAACATTGAAGTCCCATCCAATGCTGGCTGATCATCAGATTTTCCTGAGTGCCCTCTGGCCTGGACCCTGACTCTAAACTTGGAACTGTCCTCCAAACCGCTATTGCAACCTGCTACCGGACTACACTCTTCTACCTGACATAAGTAGCCTGAACTGACACAGTTGTCCTCCAGAGGGCGCATGAGCCCACAGATTTGTAACAAGGTGAGCTTAGGAAGTGTTCCCACTGCCAGCCCAGAGGTCTGAAGCTAGGCATGTTCGAATAACTCCCAGGAGAACAAAAAAGTCCCACCATGACCTCAGAGTTGGTTGGCCTTAACTTGTGGAAAGAGCCCAGCCACGTGATAAGAAAGGAGTTGACTGCCACGCAGAGAGACACAGACCCTCCCTTGCGGTCACACAGCCACACAGTTCAGCTACCCTGACTGACATGGTTCACAAAGGTAAAGCTGTCCCCGGATGCAGAGAGAGGACACAGAACTCAGGCCAGGGGGCAATGGGCCCTTGTAGAAGCAGGTTGCTGTGAGTTCCCAATGGGTTTAGGAGATTTACTGGGTGGGTCAGCTGCCCTTCCCCAGTTTCTTCTAATGGGAGACAAGAGCTCCTTTAGGGACCCCAGACTATACTGGGTCACTGGAGTAACCCTTCTGTGCTGTTCTTCGTGCTGAATCAAATATAGGGCTAGTCGTATGGTGCGGGAGAATTATCTGTATTCTGTCAATCATATTTTAATAAAACGCTGATTGGCCAGGCAGGCAGTATAGGCAGGAAAGCCAGACAGGAAGTAGGGGTGGAGCAAAGAGACTGGGAGTATTCTGGAAGCAGAAGCTCTCTCTCAGCCACTCCTGCGCAGACCACCGAAGAGGCAACATGTAAGCTGTCACACTGAGAAAGGTACTGAGCCCATGTGGCTAAAATAGATAAGGATAATGGGGTAATATATGTTATAAGAGCTAATAAGTAGCCTGACCAAATGGGCCAATCAGTTTATAACCTTATGGAGTCTTGTGTGTGATTTTCTTTGTTGCTTGCCGGCTGTTGGGGTACTGGGAGGGACAGAAACCCCAACAAGCCAGCCCTCATGTTACATATGGCGCCCAGACGTGGATAAATGAATCCACAGAAAGCCTGAGAAAGTTTGGGAAAGAATAGAGTAAAGTATGTTTTCTTGGTAGCAGCAATTTTTCAGTTCTGCTCTGCTTGCTAGAGGCAAGCAAATGCTCTCATCTAAGAGAGGCTTCTTGACTCAGCCTTAGCTGCAAAACCTTGCAGCTCATTAAGAGGTCCTGCCACGAAACACTTAAATGGTGTTGATGAAAAGCTGAACGTATGCTTTTCGGTTTTAAGCTGTAGCAGGAAAAAAATCTGTGCTGTTTTAAAATGTCGGCTTTCTAGGCTGTCCTGCCAGAGCAAACTCTGACTCTTTCAGGCAGGCAGTCCGACCGAGTGTGGTCTGTGAGCAGAATGCCGCAGCTTGCTTGCTGGCAAGGACCTTGAAACGCCATAGAGTTGTGGCAGTGAACACAGCTCTGGCTGGTACCTCAGCCTTGAGGCTGAAAAGCTAAGGAATGAGCTGGATCTAGCCATCAAAGCCACAGCTCTCCATATTGCTTAGTAAATTAAAGACTCATATGGTCAGAAAAAGAAAAATGTACAGTAAAGAGAGATTCAAAGAGGAAGAAAACCTCTAAATGGTTTACAGTGTGTATATGCAGGCTAAAAGTTAAAGTTCTTAAAGTTAAAAGGAAAGAAAGAGAGTAGTTGGGTGTGGTGGTACACACCTTTAATCCCAATGCCTGGGAGGCAGAGGCATATTGACCTCTGTGACTTCAAGGGGTAGAGGTAGATTGACCTCTGTGACCTCAAGGTGTGGTAGTACACGCCTTTAATCCCAATGCCTGGGAGGCAGAGACAGATCTCTGTGAGTTCAAGGTGTGGTAGCATACACCTTTAATCCCAGCACTGGGGAGGCAGAGACAGGAGGATCTCTGTGAGTTCAAAGACAGCCTGGTCTACAGTGTTATTCCAGGACAAAGATATACAAAGATCCTGTCTCAAAAAGTAAAAGTAAAAATAAAAGAAATAGAGGTTAAAATAAAGCCACATAAAGATGGAAAATGCACAGAGAATCTTCATACTGTATGCTATTATGCTCTCTTTAAATTGTTTGATTGCTGAGGAAGGAGCAACAACTGCTAAAAGACTTTTGTTTATAAATGCTGCTGAACTAACCCAAGATAGGAATTTTGAAAATACCTTGGCTTCAAAACTGAAGTCAAAAGGTATGTTACTTTGGAGAAGAGATTTTGCTTTTGTTTCCACAGAAAACGAGAGACTCTGGATTTATTCAGAGTTAAGAATAATCACCTTTGACCAAGGGAGGCCACCTGAAAAATCTCTGATAGGAACAGATGGCCCAGATGACAGAGGTCTACATCCAGAACTGATCCAAGACTGCTGCCTGAGATGATCGAGACTCACAGGATACTCCAGTCATGACTTGATTATAACTCTAAATTTTCTTTAGGTCCCCATAAGATCATCAGCGCCCCCAACCAGCAGGAAGTAGCCTGAAATACTACGCCCACATTCCCAACAAATGGATTATGGGTATTTTCCTTTGTTTAAAAAAAAAAAAGAGGGAAATGGTGCGGGAGAATTATCTGTATTCTGTCAATCATATTTTAATAAAACGCTGATTGGCCAGGCAGGCAGTATAGGCAGGAAAGCCAGACAGGAAGTAGGGGTGGAGCAAAGAGACTGGGAGTATTCTGGAAGCAGAAGCTCTCTCTCAGCCACTCCTGCGCAGACCACCGAAGAGGCAACATGTAAGCTGTCACACTGAGAAAGGTACTGAGCCCATGTGGCTAAAATAGATAAGGATAATGGGGTAATATATGTTATAAGAGCTAATAAGTAGCCTGACCAAATGGGCCAATCAGTTTATAACCTTATGGAGTCTTGTGTGTGATTTTCTTTGTTGCTTGCCGGCTGTTGGGGTACTGGGAGGGACAGAAACCCCAACAAGCCAGCCCTCATGTTACAGTCGTACACCTATACAGGATGCCTCCCGTCACTCAAGAGATGCCTGGGTTGCCATGAGTTCAGAGCTGCCCCACCTCTGTGGGATTTGGGGAGATCCTGTCTCCAGCCCCAGACTCTCCCAGGATCGCCGAGCTGGCCTGCATAGCACCTAGGCTCTGCCCTGAACAAGCTGGCTGATCCTAAGCGCCTTGCTGACCCTGAAGCCTAGGCTCCTCCTCCAACTAAGTTTCCTGCAGGATTGGAGTGAGTTAATCCCACGAAGGGCTAGGTCTCAGGCAGGTGTTGGCCAGGCATCAGCTGTGACATGACTGCTTTGCTGTGGCTCCCCAGGGCTTAGTGGCAGCCTCGTCGTCCCTTTGACCTACCGGTTTCTAACAAGCTCCCTATGTGCACATGTCCCCTTTTCTCCATCTGGCCAATTCCCACACTGTTTACCACTGCTCAGCAGGCTCCTGGGAATCTAGGGCTCTGTCCTGTGGTACAAACACTGTTATTGGGGTGTGTGTACCCCTTCCCTGTTTGCCTAAACCAGAGCGCTTCATGTTCCTCAAGAGAGACACCTTGCTTTTGTGCTTAATTCAAGTTGTTTTGTTTACTAAGTAAGTAAATGGGTGGCTGGAAGAGTGGAATGCTCAATAATCAAGACTGGCATTTAACACAGTGCCTTCTTCTCTGTATAGCTCTGCCGAGCGCGCACACACACACACACACACACACACACACACACACACACGCACACAAATAGGGTGGGAGTGAGTGGCTACACCTCGGCATTCTATCATCACTCACTGTTTGGTTTAATTCTCTCAAAACCTCTTTCAGCTACCCCAATGCAAAGCAACGCCCCCAAGCTTGGTGGACTAAATTAACAACCATCGAACTGTGCTCATCTCACGACTTCTGTGGGTCAGGAGTCGGGAGTACAAGAGCAGATGACTTCTTTCTGCTCTGTGTTGTCAAAGCTCAGCTTGGAGGAATCAGAAGAGGGTGACCCCAAGGCAGCCTTCCTGAAAGGCTTGTCCCCTCTCATAGACGGCAGGGTGTCACACAGCTGACAGGCAGAGGTGTGCACATAGCTGCCCCACGAGTCTGTCTGGGCTGCCCCCAAGGCCTGGTGGTCAGGTCCCAAGCAGGACAACTCAAATGAGACAGGGCAACCTTGGCGGCATTACAATGACCCAGCCTTTTACACCAAGGACACAGGTCAGCGGTAGAATGTTTGTCTCAAATGCAGAGAATGGCCCATTGGGGGAAGAAAACACAAAGCTCCAAGGTTGAAGAGGAGGAGACAGACACCGCAACCCACAGCTTGAGTGTCAAAGTCACACAGGAGGAAGACACACTGAAATTGGAGGTGTTGGTATTGGGGAGACAAATTACCATACCACCTCCCCCTTAAAGTGACCACTGTGAGTACAAAGAGGCCGAGAGGATTGCAGAGGCATCCTGAAAACCGCCAGACACAGTCAGGCCTCACACTGGAAAATCCAGGAAAACAAATGGATTAATACTTACCAACCACAGTACAGCACCCGTGGAAAGCATAAACACAGACTAGTCCATGGGTTTCTATAGGCCAAGGAGAGCTTCAAGCCCATAAAAAACTAGATGCTTTTTATTTTATTAACAAAATTGTGAAGCTATAGCTGAATGAAAATATGTGGTTCATACTTTGTAAAAGTTTATAAAATAATAACAAATTGATAGTAAGAACTGTTTGCTCTCAGCCAGATGTCCCTGCCTTAATTTTTCAAGAAGTAAAGCAAAAGAGTCGGGTAAGCGTGTGACTTGGGGCTACACCCCAAGCCTTTCCTTGTTCACATCAGGATTTTCTTAGGCTGAGCTTTCTGCAAGTCACTCACCTACTGCTCTTGCCATCTGTGCACATGGTGGATCACACCTGGTCGCTCCCTAGAACACGAGATGAGACAACAGCCCAGGCACAAGTCCATTCTCTGCTTCATGAAGACTTCCAGCTGCAAATCACAGCAGAGGTGAAACTGAAATCTGTCCTTTCATAATCAAAACAGAATTGTGAATGCAATTCTGGAAAGAAAACAGAAAATTCAAAAGGCGAGCATCCCAAGAAATATTTAGATCAGGCTTCTGTGTACATGTGTGGTGTGTACATTTCTAGGTACGTGTCGATAGGTGTATATGTAGGCCAGAAGAGAACATGAGATGCCTCCCTCTATTGCTTCTGTGTACATGTGTGGTGTGTACATTTCCGTGTACATGTTGACAGGTGTATACACAGGCCAGAAGAGGACATCAGGTGTTTTCCTCTATTGCTTTCCACTTATTCCCTTGAGACTCACTGAACCAGAAACTCGATGTTTTTTATTTTTGTTGTTTTTGTTTGTTTGTTTTTATTGAACTATATATTTTTCTCCTCTCTCCTCTCTTCCTCCCCCCTTCCTTCTACCCTCTCCCATGAGCTTCACACTCCCAGTTTACTCAGATCTTGTCTTTTTCTACTTCCCATGTAGATTAGATCCATGTATGTCTCTCTTAGGGTCCTCTTTGTTGTACAGGTTCTCTGGGATTGTGAACTGTAGGCTGATTTTTCTTTACTTTATGTCTAAAAGCCACTAATGAGTGAGTATATTTATGTCTAAAAGCCACTAATGAGTGAGTATGTATTTGCCTTTCTGGGTCTGGGTCACCTCATTCAATATGATGTTTTCTAGGTCCTTTCATTTGCCAGCAATTTCAAGAAGTCATTATTTTCCTTCCCTCTGTGTGGTACTCCATTGTGTAAATGGATCACATTTTCTTTATCCATTCTTCGGTTGAGGAGCATTCAGGTTGTTTCCAGGTTCTGGCTATGAGAAATAATGCCGCTATGAACATAGTTGTGGTATGATTGAGCATCCTTTGGGTATATACCCAAAAGTGCTATTGCTGGGTCTTGAGGTACTCCATGTTTTAACTAATCTGGCTTGTCAGAGACCTCTGAAGACCCTCCTGTCTCCTTCTCCCCCACTGCTGGGATTACAGACACCTGTGGTCACACCTAACTCTTAGATGAGCAGGGAGGTCAGCAAGTATTCTAACCCAGAAAACTCTCCCCAGCCCTAAATTTCATCTTACTTTACCTTGGTGCATTTGGAGTCTGACTCAGCAAGCCTATGCTAAGGGTAGGTCGCAAGCAGAAGCCTTTGCTGCCTAGTGAGGTGCAAGACTGATGACTATCTTGAATATCACCATAGAACCTTCGTCCAGCAACAGATGGAGATAGAGACAGAGACCTACATCGGAGCACTGGACTGAGCTCCCAAGGTCCAGTTGAAGAGCAGAAGGAGGGAGAATATGAGCAAGGAAGTCAGGACAGCAAGGAGTTGGTCCACCCATTGAGACAGTGTGCCTGATCTAAGGGGAGCTCACCAAAGCCAGCTGGACTGGGACTGAACGAGCATGTGATCAAACTGGATTCTCTGAATGTGGTTGACAACTGGGGCCGACTGAGAAGCCAATGATAATGGCACTGGGATTTGTCTCTACTGCATGTACTGGCTTTTTGAGATCTTAGTCTATTTGGATGCACACCTTCCTAAGCCTGGATGGAGGGGGGAGGGTGAGTGGAAGGGCAGGAGGGAAATGGGAGGAGGGGAGGAAGTGAAAATTTTGAATGATATTATTTATAAAGCAATAAAAATAGGAAAAAAAAGATGTTGACAGGGCTGTGCACTCTACCCTCTGGCAGCCTGAAGTTTAGTGAGAGAAGGAGGCAACTGCACCAGGGTTTCTTAAAAGCGCCAAAGACAACAGGAGGCGCCGTCACCACTTGTCAAAAGCTGACTTTCCCTCTAGCCCAAAGGATCGAATCTCAGTCATCTTGTTAAAGGCTACAGTCTTTGGGTAAGAGTTGACTCCCATGGTGAGGACTGGCTTTAGAACCCCTAGTCCTTGGGTCTTTTCTCCTTTCCTTAGCCAGCAAGGCAGGAAGCTGTTAAACATGACCCTCAAATAGTGACCAACAGCCCTATTAAAGCGCCTACTCCACACTCATGTCTTTCTTGAAAAGTCTTTATGGAGCTTGAGGGTCTGGCTCCTATCTGTAGCAGACCTTCTTTTGGACCACCCACCAACTCCCAAATCATGATGCAGAGCCTTACTATTAATTAGGAATGCCTGGACTTATCTTATGCTTGTCCCACTAGCTCTGATAATTTAACCTGTTTCTCTTCATCTGTATTTTGTTTCATGGTTTGTTTTTTTTTTCCCTTTCTTTCATTATCTCTGTCTTACTCAGGGTCTGACTGGCTCGTGGCTGCCTGGCTGGCTGGCCCCAGGTGCCCCCCTCTTTTTTTATACCTTATTCTCTCCTCTCCCAAGCCTAGATTCCTCCTCTTAGTCTCTCTGCCCACCAACCCCACTAGCTATTGGCCACTCAGCTTTTTATTAGACCAATCAGGTGCCTTAGGCAGGTAAAACACCACATCTTTACATAGTTAAACAAATGTAACATAAACAAATGTAAGACATCATTACATAGTTGAAAAACACAGCATAAATAAATGTAACACATCGTTACATAGTTAAACAAATACAGTATCAACAAATGTAACACATCATTAGATAGTTAAATAAATACAATATAAACAAATGTAACACATCTTTGTCAAAAGTAATATTCCACAGGACACCTATCTACACAAGCATTGTATCCCCACAAACATTGCAGGCAACATTTCACAAATCCTTTTAGAAGGGTCTGGCAGGATCAGCCATGCCAGCCACCAGGAGGGAAACCTGCTGTCCCCGGGAACCAACAAAGCCTTGGAGGTCAGGAGGCTGTTGTTCCCATCATGACTAGCAGCTCCCAGATTCACTGACATCTGCAGGGCGGGGACTCTAGGACACATCTGTCTTCTGGCTGCTGACACTGAGCTTTGATGTCTGGGATGGGACCCGAAGTTCCAACATTCTCTGGTGGCCTGAGCACCAAGGGTGACCTGGCCAGTTGTGAGCACTGGACATCCCTACCCTGGTGGCTCTCTTGCTTCAGGGAGGCTTAAGGTCACTCCATCTTATGTTTCCCCTACTTTTTCATCCTTACCTCCAAATCCCAGGACCTACATCCTCGTCACCAACAGTTCCTAGGTAAGGACCAGGTGGGTGTCTCTAGACTGCTGGAAAAGTATTTGCCTTCAGAAGACTGGCATTTAGACATACATAGTCGCTAGATCCTCCACCTTCCAGGAGGATGTGAAACTCCCTAGGAGCCAGCTGAGACTTCCTGTCCTCTGTTCTTTGCATGTATGGGTGTGTCACTAGGTTGTCTGATTGATTCTCTAGTAGGGTTTACTTAACTAGATAAGAACTAGAGACTTGGTGTGGTCCCTATCCACTAGTTCCTCTCACCTACCCAGAGTCAGGCTGATGGAGTCAAAAGATCCACGTGACAGCACGGGAACTGTGTTCAAGTAAGCACAAAAAGGTTCCAGAGTAGAAGAAAGGGGACGCTTTCTTGTTGGAGTCTTCCTGACAACAGGAGTCCTGGTCCTGGGCACTCCAACCAGCACCTGTGGTCTCAGCTCCAGCTTCAGGCCCAGAACTCAGAAACCCACCTCGGGTGCAACTGACCTCGTCATCAGGGACAGGTACCAGGGATCCAGGTAACCCATGGTGCATGGTGGTCAATGCCATCCAGACCTCTGTTGAGAGCTGCTGTGAACTCCCATTCTCCAGGTTTCCAAAGCAGGGAAGTTCTGAGAGTAGCAGCGCGAAGAGCTTAGGGCGGTGACGAGAAAAGCCCCGCCCCGCCACTCGGAGGGTTGCCCTGCCCCTGGGTCCCCGCGTGTCCCCCGCCCTTCCAGTGGTGCGCGTTTACCTGCCAGCAGACGGAGTGAGGCGGGGCGGGAGCGGGGTGCGTGCCCGTCCCCAGAGCAGCCACTGTCAGTCACCGCCGCTGAGCGCCAGCGAGGACGAGCCTCTGGCCCAGGCGGCCCGCGTCTCGCGACCCCGAAACCCAGGACCCGCGGCCCAGCGACCCCGAACCCAGCGTCCGGTTCCTCCTGCCGAGCTCCCTGGCGCCGCTTGACCTCCGAGCCGCAGCCAGCACCGGTGAGTGATGATTATCAGGGACGAGCGGGGCGGCCCTGGAGCCTTTGTCTCGGCGCCCCTCAGAGCGGGAGACCCCAGCACCGAGCCTAACTCCCAGAGAGGCGGAGAAAAGGGCGCTCGGTACCGGCCGCAGAGCTCTGGTCCCTCTCCCAGGCCAGGAGCGCCCGGGTCACACCTGACCAGAGAAGCAGGTGGCCCCGCAGGTGGCAGCTAGGCGACCTCTCGGACCGATACCACGTCGGCAGTCTCGCTCTTTCTTGGGAAGTGGTGGACGCGGTTGTAGACTCAGGTCCACAGCGGTGGGGACTGGAGGCCTGAGGGATATTCCCGGGTAGTCTCTAGCCAAGCCTGGGGACCCCGGGGTCGCTGAAACTCGCGCGGCCTGGAAGTGGTGGGGGGAGGAGTTTAGGGGTGGGAGGTGACCTCGGTCGAGAGAGACCGCCCCCAGCGTGAGAGAGGGGTCTTGGGCGGCTCCTAAGGCACAGCAGGGGTCCATCTAAGCCTACAGCGCCTGCTAACCACACACCTGCTGCCCCTCGGAAGATCCCTGTCCTGCCCCTCCCCACAAGGAGAAGCAGTTTCTCTTTGAGCAGAGGGCGGCGACAGGCACTTGCCCAAGCTTCCGCCTTCTCGGGGCCTGTGTCTGGCTCCTAGGCCCTTTCGGTGCCGCACGCAGACCCCCCACCCACCCTGTCCACCTGCGGCCACCTGCTGGCCTCTGTCCAGCTGGAGTGGTCTTCCCGCTGTAACTGGATCTCTTGGTCCTGCTGAAGCGCCTGGTCCCAGTTGCCCCTCGGGGTGAGAGCAGTCCTAGTGTTTTGCTTTGGTTTGTTATAAACTCTGGTTTTTAGGGCATGGGCGTAAGCCGCTTGGGATTTCGAGGTGCTCCTTTAGTCCCCTGACTTGGGAGGTGGAGCAAGGCTTGAAAAAGGGCTTGCGGTTCCCTGAGGAATCAGTTTGGACTCTGCTGCTTGCCAGCAGGATAGCAGCTGATCCACTCAGCACACAAGCGTGGATCTGTACAGTCGGGGAGAGTCTTGGAACTGGGGGTGAGAGTCAGTAGGGGTAGGAGACATCAGACATCAGGCAAGCATCGCCTCTGCCTGCACTGGACACGGGACACACAACTAGAGCGACTTTTTCAGAGGAAGGAAACCTTAGGGAGGTCTCGTTAAGACTCGTAGCTTTGGAGGGTATGTCTAGGTAAGCTTAGAAGACCACCCCCTCACTACCCATGACTCTCCCAAATAGAGCTTACTCTGCCAGCACCTCTGGAATTGGTGTGGGTACCTGCTCTAGAGGATGGCATCCCCGGAAGAGACGGTCCCAGGCCAGAGAGCGGGATAATCACCACGCAGGTGCACGGCAACCCAGCTTGTGTAAACATCCTCAGATTCTCGGTGGGATATACAGACACCTGAAAGAGAAAATACGGTTTAAAATAACCATGAATATGAGAGACAACGCCTAAGGATGTAATTGTTCTGAAATGCCTGCGTTTTATCAACTTGAGGATATATATATATATATATATATATATATATATATATATATATAGTGTGTTCAAATCCGCTTTTAATGTCTGTCTAGATATGGAGTGTTGGTTCTTGGTGGAAATAGTGTGTGGTTAAGAAAAGATGTGCGAACACAGAAAAAGAACATAGCCCCATCTTTCAAGGATGTTCAGATTTCGCTTGGGTTTTGGAGTGCCAAAGCTTTTTCTGTTTGATTCTAGGTTTCCTCTTCAGGTTGGATTATATTTACTTATTTATCTATGTGTATATGTGCGTGAACACGGGCAGGGGTCAGAGGATAAGTTGCAAGGGGGTCAGCTCTCGCCTTCCACTATGTAGGTTCTCAGGTCGTCAGCCCTGGTGACCACGACAAGTGCTTTCACCCCTGAGTCATCTCTCTAGTCCCCTCCAGGTTCTCTCAAATGTCAGCGACTGCCTGTGCCTCCCCAATAGCAGGTGACATTGACTGACCACTCACCAAACACCAGGCTCCCTGCCGAAAACTGATAACCACTGCATTTCAGTCTCCACTGCCCGGAGAGAGCTTCATTCCCCATCATTACCCTGTTAGTTGCCTCTCAGGCACAGAGGGGAAGTGAAGTGCCTCTGCAAAATTACCACCTGGCCTCGTGACCACTTAAAGGTGCCCCTCCTTTCTTCTTAAATGTCCACCATTAGAGGCTGGAGGGATGGTCCAGTGGTTAAAGATGCTCTACGGCCTTTGTAGAGGGCCCTAGTTCAGTTCCCAGCACCCATAGCTGTTGGCTCACAACTGCTTTGAACTCACAACTGCTTGGAACTCCAGCTCCTGGAAATCCGACACTGTCTCCCCGACTCTGAGGGCACCAGCACTTATGCAGCATACACATACTGCTCACATAGATATGCAGCATATACGTACTGCACACACAGGTATACATAGGACCAAAAGTTTTATGTCCTCCACTGATGAGTGACCGTGCTTATGAAAACATCCACTTTCCATCCCCAAGGTGACCTGACCATAGAAACACCCATCTTAGGTGATGTCCCTGCCCTAGCCTCCTTTGCTGTTGACAGGAAGGCTTTAACTCTCTGTTAAAATCTCTGGTGGGTAGACTTCAGCCAAGAAGCAAAGTCAGCAGGAGATACTTGTTAGCAATCTGATTTGATCCGTTTGGAGGCAGCAGCTCTGGCAGAGGTGGGAGCCTGATCCACTTAGAACAGGTTGATGAGGAGGTAGCTGGACTCTTGGAGGAACCCCGGGCTGCTGAGCATGGGGCCATCTTCTGTCACGGCTTCTGCTGACTCCTGAGAACAAGTAGCATATTCTGAAGCCACCACAAGTCTCCACTCAGGAGGTTTAAAGATGTGACCCCATGATTCTGAAAGTTCTTTAGAAAGAGAGGCAGGCAGACAGACAGAAACTGGAGGGCTGAGATGTAGCTCAGTTGGCAGAGCACTTGTTTAGCATGCACAAGACCCTGGGTTCAACATCCAGAACTCCAGCATCTTGTGAAAACTGGCAGCGTGGTACCTGTCTGTCACCCTCCCCCTGCCCCCAATTGGAAAATGACAATGGCAGAAAGATAAAAAATTCAAGGTCAGCCTCTGCCATGAAGAGAGTTTCAGGCCAGCAGAACATGAGACATGAAACCCTGTCTCAAAACAAAAGAAACAAAAAAGATGTGGGAAGAATGGAGTCAGCTCAGTCTCAGGGACATATGGAGTTAAAAGTGTGACTGAACACTCTCTGAGTTCTAAGAGATAAACCCGAAATGGATCAATTAAGATAGGAAAAGAATTTCAACCCACAGCTAATCAGTGAAAAAAAAATAAAGTGATGATAAGATACTGTTTCACATTCCTTATACTAGTGAGAATTCTCAAACCCTGACTGTGCCACGTAAGTACGAAGAGGTAGAGAAAGGAGAACTCACATGTGAGTAAGAAATAAACACTTTAACTGAGACTGTACACAATCGATCCCCAACCTTATCCCTAAGCCCAGCCCTTACCCCCTAAGCACAACCCTAACCCAACCTTCAAGAGAATTCCTAGGAGGATGCATATGACCACGGATGTTCATTGAGACAATCTGTTAAAATCTTCTGTTTGGGGATAATAGTAGCCTTGTTGCAATTACAAGATATTGTGTAGAGAGCTGGGGGTGGGATATGTAGGTGTGATTACAGCACTCAGGGGGGTGGTGAGTGTGTGGCCACCCTGACTATATATTCTGTGAGATTCTGTCAGAAAAAGTGGGAGGAGGAGAGAGGAAGGAAGGGAGGAGGGATGGAGGGAGGAGGAAGACAGAAAAAGAAGGAAGGGAGGGAGGGAGGAAGGAGGGGGAGAAGAGAAGGGAGAGGAAGAAAAATAATAGCACAGAGCTCACGCGCACATGTGCCCTCCACTTAGTCTCCCCAATAACATCTTTCAGACTACAGCACAGCCTTGTAACCAGGAATTTAACCATGATACCAACCATTAGCCTTGCTCAGATTGCACACTTCACTGGTTTCCACGCCAACATCCCTATGTCTGTCACTATGCCTGTCTCCGTGTTTATGCATCTGGCTATACCCATAAGTTTATGTGTGTCTCTGTGTGTCTAATATCTGTGTGTGTGTGTGTGTGTGTGTGTGTGTAGATTTATGTGATGTCACCCTGTAGAATCACCTGGCTGCTAACACAATCAAGGCTGAGCCCCATTGCCATCTCAGCATGTCCCATGCTCCCCTTCACAGCTGTAATCAACTTCCTCCATCCCCCTCCCCGCTGCCAACATCCTGTCCCTGGTTCTCTCTGGTGCTGTCATCTCTGTACAAATGCATCCGACGTGGCCCCTCCTGTGCTGTGCATTTTTCCTCAGTTCACACAGGTGGTTGAGTGCATAGGCTACGGTTTATCCTGTGCTGTTGCTGTGTGCTTGTGTGGGGTAGAAGTTCCACTGTTTGCTCTCCAAGCTTCCTGGAAAGGGTGCTTGGGTCCTTTCTGAATGGAGTTACTGCACACAAAGTTGCTATGAACGTCCACCATCACTTGTGTGGACCTAGTTTTTGGATCTCTGGGATAAACACCTAGAAGTGCAGTTGCTGCATGTCGTGGCGAACACCCGTTCAACTGGCATCTCATTTCCAGGGAGAGGTGGCATTCTGCTTTCCACCCAGCACTGCCTGAGAGACCCTGATGGCACAGGCTTTCAGGTTCGTTCTAGTTTTGGTTTTGGTTTGCTGTTCTGGCGTAGTGTAGGGGGACAGATCATGGTGGGTTTGATGGTGTGAAAGATTGAGTGTACGCCTTTGCCATCTGCAAGTCCTCCTCAGCAAAAAGGCTACTTGTTTCTTTCTTTCACTTTTGAATTGGGTCAGTAGTTTTTATTAACATTTGTTTTTGCTCGTTCTTCTGGTCTCTAGAGCTTCCGTCTTCCGCTCCTTCCTGACAGTTCAGTCTGTGTTTTCATCTTCTCTGTGAGAGTGTTCAGAGAAAAAGTTGGTTATAATTAATTATTTTGATGCATCTCAAGGTGTTCATTTTCCCGTTAATGTGGATTTGGGTTTTTTGCTTGTTTGTTTCGGATATATATATACATATACATATATATATATATATGTATATGTATATATATATATCCAACCAAATATATATATATATTTGGTTGGTAGGTGTTTTGGTTTTTTGGGGGGTGTGGCTTTTATGTTGTTGCTTAGGGGTGGTTTTGTTTTTGTTTTGTTTTGTTTGGTGTAAAGTCTTAAGAATTCTTCATCCAGCAGAATTGGACTACAGAGGCAGGTGGATCTCTGTGAGTTCAAGGCCAGCCTGGTCTACAAAGTGAATTCCAAGCCAGGAGAGCTACATAGTGAGACCCATCTCAAAAAACAAACAAAAAGTAAAAGGAAGAAAACCCAAGAATTCTTCACCTAAAGTCCTGAAGACTCCTTGTGCTCTTTTGTTTTTCGTTTTTGTTTCCACTTTTCCACACTTCAGCCTGTGATCCATTCTCAGTAACTTGTGTGTAAAGTGTGAAGTTTAGACTGGGGCTTTTTGTTAAAATACTTTTGGGGTTTGATAAAAGACTTTAGGAAATGCAGTTCATCAAATTGCTTTTGCCACTGTCAAAAATCATTTTCACATTTTGTTTTTGTGTTTGTCTGATTGTTGTTTGTTTTGGTGGCTTACTTCCAGACTCTGCTCCACAGAACAGTGTGGCTGTGCCCTCATCAGGACCAGGATGTCTCCACCACTGACTCAATACGTGAGTGAGTCAGGCAGAGACGGTTCTTTCACCTCCTCCTCCCTGTCTTCGTTCTTCTCCTTTTATTCCTCCTCTTTCTCCTTCTCTTCTTGCCCCACCACCTCCTTCTCCTCCTTTATAAAAAACCATGTGGATGGAGAGAGGGCTGAAACACTGACTCGGCAATTAAGAGTACTTGTTCCTTGTCTTGCAGAGAACCCAGGTTCAGTTCTCAGTGCCCACGTGATGCTTCTGACCTCCATGGGCAACACACACACACATACACAGTGCGCATACAGAATACAGGCAAAACCCTCATACATAAAATATTTTTTTTTTAGAAAAAAGTAAACTCATGCTGGATATTCCGGGTTCTCGGGCTCTCCAAAGAAATTCTAGTGTGGCTTCTTCACACACACAACACCCTTCCCTGGTGGCATTTCATGAGCACACGTCTACACCGGTGAACCGGTGTTGAGGGTTCCCACAGAAGATCATAGGTGGCCCCTGATTCCGCAGGCCATTCATTTCTTCCGTCAGATTTTTTTTTCTTCCACCGGTTTTTTTCTTCAGGACACTTAAATATTCATTTTCCTTGTGGCACTTGTAAGTGTCAGCATGTTTTGAACGTCAGTGTTTTTTTTTTTTGATATCTAGAACTGTGAGTGATTTTCACGTGTTAAGCGTGTGCCCTGCCACTTGGCCGAATGTTCTTGTTAAGTAACAGATGGTTTTTGGTTCACTTTCTGTGGTTTCATAGGTTTGTTGGGATATTCTACTAGAACGTGATAGCATCTACACGTGTGGTATTTTGTTCTTTCTTTCCACTCTAAGTCATGTAACCAGGCATGGTAGCAATGGTTCTAATGCCAGCACTCGGGAGGCAGAGATAGGTGAATCTCTCTGAATTGTAGGCCAGCCTTTTCTACATAATCAAGTTCTAGGCTAGCCAGGGCTACAACATGAAACAGAAGAAGCCAGGTGGTCGTGTTGCATGCCTTTAATTCCAGCACTCGGGAGGCAGAGGAAATGCACAGTGAGGGCCCACACATCTAGCTCCGCTCGGCTCACCTTGAATGCATTTGCACATGCACACAAACACACAGTCGTTGTCCTCAGGACTCCCTGTGCACATCCCTATCAAGCTGAATTTTTGTAATAAGAACTCGTGGAGTTGTTGATAAAGTTTTATGTTAACAGCATTTTTACATTTTGGCCATTTATGTCTAATTCTCTATCCATTCTTAGTCTTATCTCCTTTCTCCCTGTGTGTGGCTATATCTCATGGAGCGTCCTGTGGATAGTCACCTCCTTTGACTCTTCAGACGCTAGAGGTCTAAGTAAACTTGCTAGCTAGAAATTATAAAGGTATGCTGTGTGTTTCTCCCGCACATCAGAGGCACAGCTCCTCTATGGAAGTTCTGCTGTCTTCTCAGCACAAGACACCATGCAGTGTATCTCAGGCTGCACCAAGAGAAAGGAGAGGGAGTCCTTGACTTTAAGTGACTGTGGTTTTCTTAGGGATTTTGGAAGCTCCTCACTCTGTTTCCTAAGGCAAAGAATTTCCTGAGTGCCCTGCAGTATGTTCAGTGTCTGAAGCAGAAGGGCTGCCCTAAAATGGCGGCTCTCAAGACCAGGAATGAAGCTCAGTCAGAGATGGGTGGTTTCTTTACATACACAAGGTTCTCTTCCCAGCACTGCATGTATTGTACACATCTGTATAGCAGCAGGAGGAGGTAGAAGGATCAGAAGTTCAAGGTTATATTCTGCCATATGGCACCATCAAGGCCAGCCTGTGATACATGAGACACTGTCCCCCAAAAGGCAGCCAGAACTGCGGCTGTCTACCACATACACACCTTGTTGTTATAAAGGACAAAGCACTCCATCCTGTGCTTGCATTTTGGAATAGTCAGTGTGTTTTAGTCACTGCGACAGCTATCACAACAGAGTCCTGGTGTCTGCTGCATACACAAGTGGGCTTTGTTACTACTGATCTCATTCTACAGTGGATGGCCAGGAAAACCCTGCCCTGTGCAGAAACCAGACATGTAAACCTGCTTTTTGCCTCTAGAAGCCAGATGAGGAGTTAGGACATGGTTTATTATAAATTGTTGCCTTAAAAGACCAGACAAATTAAATCAATAATTAAGAAAGCCAATGACATAGGGAAAGAAATAAAAAATGATTCTCATGTATATTAGGAGTTAGACTTCCTTTTTGTTGTTATCTTGGGTTTTTGTGATGGTGATGGTGGTCTTGTGTGTGTGTGTGTGTGTGTGTGTGTGTGTGTGTGTGTTTGAGACTGACTGTCATGTAGCCTAGGCTGGCCTCAAACACATTATCGAGACAAGGGTGACCTTGACTTCCTTATTCTCCTAACTCCAGCTCTCAAATGCTGGTATTACACGCTTGTGCTACCACTAGGCTTCTCTCGTGTGCATATTTACATGTGTGTGTGTGTGTGCATGTGCGTGCACACACATGTGTGTATGTTGTGGTGGGTAGGGACAGCATGTATGTGTGGTGGGTAGAGACAGCATGTAGGGGTGTGCATGGGTGTGGGAGGGGAAAAGCTGGGGATGTGCATATATGCATGCATTGGGGGGTGAGTGGGGTGTATGTTTTCAGAAGCAGGCGATATGTGTTGGCTGGTTTTATTCTGATTCCTTCAGATGTCTGGTGAGATAATAGCCTTGGGGTATCCTGAAGTGTGGTGTGAACCCTAGCCAAAGTTGTTGTCCTAGAAATAGCAAGATTACACACCCTATTCAGAAGCAGGCATGGTGCACATGCTGTACCATATGTCACTGTACATTGTTTGATAAGGGGAGATGACGGTCTTGATCGCATTATCGTCTTCACGTGTCCAGACCTATTGCTGCAGAAAGAAAGACTCAAAGCAGATGCTATAAGCCAGCCCTTTTTGCTTCCAGACTACATGCTGGGAATCGTTACAGAAGGGGAGGCAGAACACAGAAGTGCAGAGATCAGTAAAAGGCCTGATAGCAAATAATTGGATTAGATAGAAAGATAGATGATAGGTAGATACAAGTAGACAGGCAGACAGACAGACAGACAGACAAATAGATGATGGATACATAGATGGAGAAGGCTGGATAGATAGTATAAGGATTCATAGGAAGGTAGGTAGAAAGAAAAGAAGGAAGGAAAGAAGGAAGAGGAAAAGAAAGAAGATAGAAAAGAATGGCTGAAGACAGGTGTAGTATGGAGCTGCGGGCAGGCCTGCTTTTCGCCTCACCCAGCTCCCACACGGCTAGCTTAGTCCCAGAAATAACAACACACAAATTGTATTCATTTAAGCACTGCCTGGCCCATTATCTCTAGAGAGTTAGTTACTGACTAACTCTCATATCTTGATATTAACCCATTTCTAATAATCTGTAGCACCACGAGTTGGTGGCTTACCAGAAAAGATTCAGCATGTCTGACCTGGTGGCTGGCTCCATGGCTTCTGCCTCATAGCCCTCTTCCCAGCATTCTATTCTGTTTACTCCGCCTACCTAATTTTCTGTCCTATCAAAGGGCCAAGGCAGTCTCTTTATTGACCAATGAAACTAACACAATAGACAGATAACCCTCCTCCATCAGACAGGGAGATGGATAGTACATACATACATACATACATACATACATACATACATACATACATATCTTGGTATCTCACTGAACCCCAGTCTCCAGGACTTCATTGAATGGTTCTCCCCACACAGGTAGAGTTTGCAAAACTTAACCTGCTTTCTACATTGAGGGGTTTACATCTGACCTCTTTCTATTGAACTAAATGAAGTATTGGGTGTCTCAATGCAGGAGTGGGGGCAGGGACCCTGAAGCATGAAGATCTGCCCTCCAAGCCCCAGCATCTGCCCAGCCTTCTCTAGGGAGTAGTCACTGCCTCTGGAGTCGTCTGCACACCTCCGCTGTGAGGGCGTTCAGTGCGAGGCACACCATTTCCTCACACAGAGCTCCTGTCCTCACGCAGGGTTGCCTCCAAGTAAATCGAGCAAAGACTTAAAATCCCCAAAGCTGTAACTCATGCAGCATACCCGGCCGCCAGAGCAGCAAGGTCTGGCCTCTTAGCCTGTGATGAGGTGG
The DNA here is from genome assembly GCF_982192425.1 of Myodes glareolus. NCBI lineage: Eukaryota > Metazoa > Chordata > Mammalia > Rodentia > Cricetidae > Myodes > Myodes glareolus. Next base: position 6,699,875 of record NC_142038.1, on the reverse strand, counting down.
TGGAGAGTTCATAGAACTCACTGACATTCTGCTGAGAGTGAAGCACAGAACGGCCGTGCAGGTGTGAGTTCCCACCCTTCTAAGGAGGGATAGCTGCCTGCCCCAGGCAGATCCGGGGACAGAATCGTGGGAGAATGCGCCTTAGACCAGCAGTGTTGGTAGGCTTCGTGGAAGAGAGAAAGCGGCAACCAGCTGAGGCCTCTGCACTGTGACAGCTGCAGGCTGCACCTTGCCCCACATCACAGCCTGCGCCCTTGTGAAAGTGGTCACATGTCACTGGTCACAGCTGTGCCAGATGCCCTGCGGATTGACCCAGTTTGGGGTGCTTCTGCTTTAGCAAAGTCAGCCTGGAGACTCAAGGTTGTGTGTTCCCTAGACAAGGAGTGGAGAAGGGATTCATTCATAGACGCATCCTTCCCCCACAGCTGTGGGTGAATTAACATATGTTGCCTGGGACACCGGAATTGTGACTTTGCAGAGTCAGACAGGTTAAATTGCAAGTGATCTCTTTTGGAAGGCACAGTTCCATCTGTGGAGATGCGGAATCTCCTTGCAGCCCTATATGAAGGATCTAAACCTAATCCTGGCAGTGACCACAAGTTAGCACATCTGAGATGTCAGCCTACTGCTGCTTCCTGTCTTCCTCCTCCCTGTCCTCCTCTGCCTCATTGGGTTCTGGCATTTAAGGTTGTCAGTCCAATGTCTGGAGGAAAGGCAAGTTTGTCTGCCTTGAAGATACCTGGAGCATGTCTCCTTTTTACTGGCACCTCCGTGACAAGTCTTGATTCCTAAAGGGTCTGTCCTAAGAACAGGGTATGTACTGAGGTGCACCTGCTTAAAGAGGGGTCCCTGCAACAGATAGCTCTCCAACCCTCAGCTCCTGCTCTCTCCCCTGCTGTGTAAGGTTGCATAAATCACAGTTGACCCTGGAGTCCCTGGTCCTTATAGAACTTGCCTCTGGTCCTCACAGTACCCAGACCCTAGTCCTCACGGTACCCAGACCCTAGTCCTCATGGTACCCAGACCCTAGTCCTCACAGTATAGTCCCCACGGTACCCAGACCCTAGTCCTCACGGTATAGTCCTCACAGTACAGTCCTCACGGTACCCAGACCCTAGTCCTCACAGTACCCAAAATCTCCTGGTTCTCTAGTACCCAGACTCTGGTCTTCACACCCAACCCCTCTTACCTACACATTGTTTAGGTCTAATGCCATGCCACAACTCAAGGAATTGTCTAAGGCCCGTGAAAGATGTAGACTTTCTCTCTCTCTCTCTCTCTCTCTCTCTCTCTCTCTCTCTGTGTGTGTGTGTGTGTGTGTGTGTGTGTGTGTGTGTGTGTGTGTGTTTTTCCTGGTCCGGGTTAGTAGAAAATGTCTTCAGAATTTCCTTTGCCCTTCTTCTCCTTCCCTGGACTGAGCCCCTACTATGGACGACTATCATTGTCCTAGGTGCTGAGGACACCTCAGAGAATAAATTTAGAACCCACCTTGTCCTCCCAATGAAGTGAGCAGGGGGCAAGGGCCCTGGGTGTTGTCAGAGTAAGTGGCACCCAGGCTCTGACTGAGAGACACCTGGGGCTGAGTGTTTGCAAGGGCCTGTGGTGTGTATGTGTGTATATGTGTGTATGTGTATGAGTGTGTATATGTGTGTATGTGTGTGTATGTGTGTGTATGTGTGTGTATGTATGTGTATATATGTGTGTATGTGTGTGAGTATGTATGTGTGTGTGAATGTGTGTATGTGTATGAGTGTGTATATATGTGTGCATGTGTGTGTGTATATATGTGTGTATGTGTGTGAGTGTGTATGTGTGTGTATATATGTGTGTGAGTGTGTATGTGTGTGAGTGTGCATGTGTGTATGTGTGTATGTGTATGAGTGTGTATATGTGTGTATGTGTGTATGTGTGTATGTGTATGAGTGTGTATATATGTGTGGATGTGTGCGAGTGTGTATGTGTGTGAATGTGTGTGTATGTGTGTGTATATATGTGTGTATGTGTGTGAATGTGTATGTGTGTGTGAATGTGTATGTGTGTGTATATATGTGTATATGTGTGTGAGTGTGTGTATGTGTGTGAGTGTGCATGTGTGTGTATGTGTGTATGTGTCTGTGTGTATGTGTGTGTGAGTGTGTATGTGTATATGTGTGTGTGAGCGTGTATGTGTTGGACCTCCCCTCCCCTCTCTCCTCTCTCTGCTGTCTCTATCACTGATCTCTGGTTGGACACTGTGACATTGAGTGTTGCTGTCTCTCACCTTGTACTTGGCCTCCAGCCTCATGAATCTGGTGCTAGCAGCTGACACCATGCAGACAGCTTTGCTGACACCTCCTCAGGAAATGCTATGTTTCTAAAGATACCCCATCCCTGAGCGTTCTCACCTATCCCTATGGAAATCACAGCACTGTGTAGGCACTGGGAGCTGAGCCTCCCAAGCCCAGTCCCCATGTTCTGGGGAAAAAAAATTGGACCACACTCAGAGAGACCGGGAGCTTACCAGAGACAAGCACAGGACGAATTCAGGCCTTTATTTCCAGAACATTTTCTCCTGCTGTGTCACATACCCCTTTATGTAGGTTCTGTTGTCTTTAGAACATGCACGCATGTATGTACACACACACACACACACACACACACACACACACACACACGCCTCATACGACTGGTATCAAAAAGCATGTACAGGCTTTGTAATTTGGAGAAAGACATAATCACAGTCTATGAAAGCCACAGGACTGACAATTCTCACCCTGCCAAGATGCTTGCATTTCTTGGGCCGTTTCTGTTGCTATGAAAGGCATTTCTTCCTCATCTTGATTTCATTAGAGCATTAAGATCATAAACCTTCAGTCTCCTGACATTCAGCACAGCCTTCTAAAATATCCTCACCTTTTTGGGCCCAAAGACATTATTTAAACCTCACGTGGCACACAGAAAGCACTCAAGAAGCTCAGATCCATGGCACCAGGCACATATATGGTACACAAGCATTCATGTAAACAAATGCTCATACACATAAAATCCATTTTTGAAAAACATAATGTCCCCCTCTTCGTTGACATCTTGCGGTGATTTTTCATGGGAAGGAAAGTGTGTTGTGAGCTGGTGTGAAAGGCAGGAGAAGCAGCCCCTCAGTTCACCAGCGCTTCATTCCTTAGTCTAGGACTCCAATCCACTGTCTTTGTAATGCAAGTCATCTGGTCTGACTGTGAACTTAAGCAAAACATCCAAAGGCAACAGACTGCACAGCAGTCAGGAGCAGGGCCCAACTGGGCTGCAGAACATGCAACACGTCTGTCCAGCTCTGCCTGCAACTGAGAGGTGGACTTCTGCCACTCAGTGCCACTAAACTTCACATGTTTCCATGCCTAAAGAGTAGGTTGCATAACAAAATGCCTTTCTGGGAGTTCAGCCAGCCCAGCGCATGGTAAGTGAGGTCAAGCTGAGGTCCACCCTGAGTTCTCTGACTCATATCTTATTGGCCCATCCTTTCCTTTAAATGCTGCTGACACTTGCTGCATTCTTTTGTATGTATGTATGTATGTATGTATGTATGCATGCATGCATATGTGTGTGTGTACATGTGTGGAGACCAGAGGCCATCAGTGAGTGCCTTCCTCAATCTCTGTTCACCTCAAGTTTGGAGCATGAAGCTCACTGATTGAGCTAGACCAGTGAGCACTCCCATCTTTGCCTTCCCAGTACTGGGATTATAGGTACACAGTACCACACCCCATCGTCTAAGTGGGTTCTGGGGCTGCAAACTCAGAGCCTCATGCTCGCGTGGTCGGCTCTTTACATGCTGAGCTGTCTTACTTGAAGCATCTTTACCATTCCATCACGTCTTAGGAAGATAGCTCACGAGTCAGCTGTGTGCCTTCTTGACTGACTATTTGAAAACAGGCCAAGCCATTTGTTCTCCAAGGTTACAGGGGGATTTGATGGCTTCTTATAGCATTCTTTCCCCTGATTATGATCTGGAAGGTTCAGAAAGCTTCCAGAGAGTTCTGGAGGGGACTCAGTAAAATGCTACATGCACTTATGAAGACCTGGCACCCATTAGGAGATGGGCTCTGGGCCAGGTCTCCCAGGAGACTCTGCTGACGTCACAGCGTGGCATTCCTTCCTCTGATTAGAATCGGGAGATTTAGATCAACAGCCCTGGGATGCAGTTGTCTGGATTCAGAAAAGGCAAGTTTGGGTTCACTGTGGCTCACACTATAGCTCTCCTGAGGTCCCCTGTAAACTGTGACCAGTGTATGGGCCAGCATTTGGCTCCCTCCTGCAAAGCATCCTAGGACCTTGATGCTGATATTGAGGAGGATAGGGTAGAGCAGAGCCGAGACCACAGACAAGCATAGCTCTATTGGGTGTCATTGGTTCACCATGCCCAGGGTGTGTGTGGCCCCTGTAATTACCCTGCTGTGCCCTGCTGTGCCAAAGTCATGCTGAACCTATGCCTGTAGTCATAACAATGGTGTGACTACCCACCATTTGGGAAGAGAGATGCGGGAAGACAAAGTTGGGGCTGGCATGGAGGAGAGAGCCCCAGCTCGGGCCCTATGTCCCTGTGCCTGCAAACATGACCAGAACTCCACGGCACCACCAAGAAGTGGAGTGTGCCATCTGGGCCTTTACAGATAAGGAGAAACAGGCGCCAAGTCTCCAGAGCAAGCTAGGGAAGGTGAGACCAGAGGGTGCTGCCCTGGCATGTCTGTTCCTAGAGCCTCGGGTGCTTCCTCTCCAGCCCTTTTCCAACCTGGGTGGGGCAGCTGTGTGGCGCATGCCTGGGATGCAAAGCATACCTGTCACCCAGCCTCACGGAAGCTGGCAGGGTGGGACAGCTCTTCCTCATGACCGACTCAAACAGGACTTAGGAACCACCAGAGATGGCACGGGTCAAAGAGGGAGTATAACAGACACCCAGTGAGTGGCCCTTCCCTGCTCAGATAAGCAGGCCCCCAGGGGTGTGCTGTCCAAGCTTGTCTGGTCTCACATACCTAGCAGCTTCCCGGTGACCCTGTTATTTTCTCCTGGAGAGCTCCATATCTTCCCATAAAAGCTGCCAGAGCCAAGCATCCTTTCTAACCCCACACTTATGGATACATAGTTACAGAAATCTCAAATTGGAGTCTGGAGGGGTGGCTCAGGAAGTGAAGGGCTTGCTGTGCAGTCGTGAAGACCCGATTTCCATCTCTAGAACTCACAGGTATGATCCCAGTGCTGAGGAGGTAGAAACAGGCAGATCCCGAGGACTCCTGGAAGCGTCAGACTAGCCTGTAGTGTGCTGCAGGTCCTAGTGAGAGACCCACTCTCCAAAATCAAGGTGCATAGTGCCTGAGGAATGATGTCTGAAGTCGACCTCTGACCTACACACACAGAGATATAAATATGCACGCACACTTCACATTTACGTACACCTGGCCCTCGAGATGACCCAGCCTGAGCAGGAGAGAGCTGCTCTGTGGTCTCTAATGAGCTGACGCACTGCAGAGGATGTCCTGAGAGCAAGCCTGCAGCCTCAGGACCAGAAGCCTGCTGCTTCACTCTGGGGATGGTTCCGATGCTCTCAAGTGATAAACTCAAGGAATGAGATGGAAACAGGTTTCCAACAGCTTCCACTGGCCTGCAGTTCTGGAACCTTCCTCTAAAATGACCTTCTGTGACCTTCAGACAGTGTTCTGTGCCGTAGATGTACTTAAACCTTACAGGTTTCAAGGACAGGCTAACCGTGAGCAGATGAGGTGTGAATACCCTGGCACTCCAAAGCAGAAATCCCTGCTAGAACCTGGGAGAGAAGCCGTCACTGAGACAGAATGCTCAGGTAGGAGGATATGGGCCAAGGATGTGAGGGAGCCACATAGGAAACACCTTGGATTCATGTGCATGCAGAGAGACAGACCGACAGACAGACAGACAGACAGACAGACTAGGGTGATGAGGAAGAGCTGGAACCAGAGCCAGAGAGGCAGGCATATGACCCTCCCCGTCTGCTGCTACTCAATAGGAAGCAATCTCCAGTCCAAACAGACAGGAGATAGGATCAGTAAAGAGGAAGGTGCAGGGAGAAAAGAACCAGCTGTTCCTAACAATATAGAATCAGTTCCCTCTCTAGGGAACCTAAACAAAGGGAAGGGCTGGGACAGGAGCACGGGACCACTTAGCCCTTAATGGATGCCAGTTTCTGACCCTCACACAGTCGAAGGTGCGGTGTGTGTACAGGACTGGATGGGGGAGGCTCTTAGGCACATAGCCGGCTGTCACTTTCCTGGTTAAAGTAAGTTTATCTTTTGAAGTCCCCTTCCTGCAGCTGTGAGTTAACCCATCTTTTGGTCATGAGTGTGTGTCTGTGTGTCTGTGTATGTATGGGCATAGTATATATGTGACTGTTTGTCTATGTGGATGAGTGTATTTCTTTTTGTATGTGTATATATGAGTGTATATTTGTGTGTATATCCATGTGTGTATGTAGGTATGTATATCTGTGTATATGTGTGTCTGAGTATGTGACTGTATGTCTGTGTTTGTGTATATCTCCGTGTGCATGCATGCATACAGCGGTGTTTAGATGTTGTCTTGGTGATGCTGTTAGCGATTTCCTATGTTCCACGCACAGGGTGTTACAAGAATGTTGATGATAGAGCAATGATTTCATACATGCTGATAAAGAAGAAAGTGAGGAAGAGGAAAGGATGAGACACAGAGAAGGAAAGAGACAAAGACAGAGCAAGCAGACTCAGAAATGACAGGGACACTGAGGAACGAGCCCGGTCACTCAGCCTTTGTTCCCTCTGAGGTCTTTCATGTGGGTCCCCTGCTCTATTACGTTTCTTCCATTTTTCTTTACAAGTCGAGGACACTGAGCCACTTGCTGCCTCTGTGTACCTATCTGTGTCCACATTCTGGGTGGGACTTACTTTATCTGCAGGAGGACAGGCGTGCTACGGGAGATAGCAGCTGAGAAGCTGCCCCATTAGTCCAGACACAACGTCAGTCTATGGCCCTGCGGGCTCTGCAGGGGAGACTGGAGTCTCCAGGGCACAGACCTGCTTAGCCTGGTCACACATACTGTGTGTGCTGCATACTCTGGGAGGAGACCTCTTGTCCTGCATCCAGCCCTCCTGCAAAGCGATATGATGCCGATCTTCTGAAATATTCCCTCTCCCCGCTTTGGATATCCTGCCATGGGGGTCTTCCTATTTCTGGGGTGTTAGTCTCTCTTCCCAACTAAGCTCTCCCCAGGGTTTCCTCCGAAGAAGGCATCTGACCCATGCAGTCTATAGCAACCTTTCCTTCAATGGAATTCTTCTGGATCAGGTGTCTGTTACCTCCCCAGTACCACACTATCTCAGAAGCATGCCACAGTTCCGCCATTGGCACTGGGCACTATTAATCCAGAGGATCCACACATTAGTGGTCTCGCCAAGCATGGGATTCTTCCCATGCACAACAGAACAGTCTCTTGGAAAGTGAAGCCCAGGGAAACAGAGCAGAGCTATTGGGCAGTACAGACAGATACCCACATCTACAAGGCCAGCCAGCCAGTCCCAGTGACTGGTGATAAAGTGCACATGCTGCTGAAAACACAGCTTCAAGTGCTGGAAAAGGCAGAGAAAGGGGCCCCGTAGAGAGATTTAAAGCATTTGCTAACATTGACTCTTCCGGTTTCTCAGTCACAGTTAAAGACGCGTGGGATGGTTTAATAATATCCACCTCGATTGGCATGCTTTGTGCAAGAACACTCTGTGCGTGTCTCCAGATGCAGTGAGTTTTGTCTGTTATGAGTAGTTGAGACCTAGAACAGTACTCGCTGAAGACAGGAAGCCCCTTACCTGGGCAAGACCACATGCAACTGCAAGGGATGCTGGGAAATGGTCTCTACTTGGGTTGCTATGTTGGCAGATAATTACAGGTTCTTTGTCTCAAATAATAAGTAAAGGGTAGGGGCCAGGAAAAGGTCCTTTCCATACATGCATAACAAGAGCTAATATATAATTATTATTCATGTATTTATTGTGTGTGTGTACGTGTTGTGTGTGCATGCATGCACACATGTGGGAATCGGAGGACAGCCATCCAGAACGGGTTCTATTCCTCTACAGTGTGACTCCTAGGGATGGGGATGATCCCCCAGGTCAGTGGTCAGTGCCTTTTAGCCACTAAGCTGTCTCCCTGGCTCCGGGGTCTGTTCTTTCAAAACATCCATAAAAGCAACTTTCCTGGGAAACCTCAGAGTGCTCTCTTCTGCATGACAGATGGGGAAACTCTTTTCTGTAGAAACAAGGTGTCTTAGGCCAGAGGTCTCCATTCCAAATTCTCAGCTCGGCCGTAGCAGTGAAAAAGTGTGGAAGCAAAACAAAGACTTGAGCCAGGAAGGTTTGGAAATTTCAGACGCATAAGTCACGGCTCGTTGATCCTTTATCTACAGGAAGAAAGACAGGTGCTCAGGAATTTAGCTTAATCTAAATGAAACGATGTGATGGATTCGACCTGCTAAGCCTCAGACTGGCCGTCCAGCTTCAGTTACACACCTTCTTGGCCCTGCCATCGGCAGAGATACGCAAAACTCTCAAAAGCCTGGTGTAACTAGAGAGATGACCCCACTCTTGTCTCCTACGCGTGACTTCCTCGTCGCTGGGAACAGAGCTGGCAAGGCTAGTGCCGCAAGATTTCCCAATTCCAAAGGTTTACAGCAATGTGAAGGATGGAGCATATTGTGGCAAAAATAATCCCAATAGCTCCATGGAAACACCTATTTTAGGGCTGCTTTCTTGAACATGAATTCAGAAAGAAAAAAAGAAAAACACATTGTGCAATCAACAGCATGTGATTTTTTTAAAAAAAATGTGCTAAAAACACTTGGAATCTGTGAAATAATACAGCTGTTTGTGTCCAGCAATGTGCAGGACATCTGTGCATCTCTTTGCAGCATGTGCGAGGATGCACTACAGAATATTAACAAGCCTTGCATGCAATGGACATTGTACAATACACACGAGTAGCTCCTGACCATTGCATATTTGCTCCCTGGACAGCAGGAATGACCACTCCTTACATTAGAGCAGCTGTGGGGAGGAAGGACAAGATGGTGTGGAGGACCAATCTGCTGACTACCTGTCTAGAACTGATTTCAATGAGGTTGTTTCTTATAATGAATCTGTTTTATTGAGGTTTTCATAGAGTCCCCTTTGCCAGTATGATTGTGCTAATCCCACAGGTGTGAGGAGAAAGATCACCAACCTAAATCAGGATCAAATTAATTAAAACAGCAATTAATTAAAGCAAACCTTTTCTTTCATGTACAAGCTGTCTCTCTTTAAAGTCAGGGTTCAAGAGATCAGCAACGGACATGGGTAAGATAAGGGTTTTTGTAGTTCAGGAGTAGGGGGTTTCCAAACAGGGGATAGCAAATGCCTGAAATGAAGACGTGGTTGTAAGGTGGTCATAACAAGGTAGTTAGTTACGACAAGGAGGTCATAACCAGGTAGTTACGACAAGAAGGTCATAGCGAGGTAGTTGTAATAATCTTTGGAAACAAAGTCATGGTTGCTGTTTCCTGGGACAGAACAGAACAATTAAAGTTACAGGTGGGGCATAGCCCAGCACTTGAGAAACAGATTTAATCATAAACAGGAAAGAACATAATTTGTCTTTACTATGAGATAGCTTTTAAGTCTAAGATGGAGGCAGAATGGTTGATCAATTGCATTCAGGGTCATTTCAGAAACAGACCAACTCACATTTTTAGAAGACCCTAAGGTCCCTCGGACGTTAGACAGTTGTTCGCCTGTCTCTCCTCCTCACCTCCCCATCCACGGCCCTCAGTGCACTGCCCCCTGCTCTTCCTCCCCTCCCCTCCCCCCCCCCCGTCCACAGCCCTCAGTGCACTGCCCCCTGCTCTTCCTCACGCTCCCCCATCCACAGCCCTTAGTGCATGGCCCCCTGCTCTTCCTCACCTCCCCTCCCCCCCCCCCGTCCATGGCCCTCAGTGCACTACCCCCTTGCTCTTCCCTTCACTGCAGCAGTGGGGTCTGCCTCCTGCCTGATTGCATTATGTAATGTCAGGGTTTCTCAGTGCACCAGCATTTTTGCCCTTTACCCTCCCTTGACTATGGCAGTTCAAGTGGAGGTACCTGCAGCTGGAAAGCCATGTCTCAGCCTCAGCAATATGCTAAAAGCAGAAGGGAGAGAGTGACCCTTCAGCTGGGCACCTTTCTACCCAGGAGACTAGGCCTGAACACTGGAGACAGATGTGAGCAATCTTCCCCTCATACACCCTTACCCTAATTCCAGCCTCATCACCTCTACAGCTCCCAGGTTTTCCAGGGCAGGAAGGGAGCTTGGATCACTTCAATGGCATAGGAGACTGAGGCTCAAAAGAGTGGAGTCTCATCCAAGGATGCCCACTTGAAGGCTCAATCAAGATGGGGGTCTCTCTTGTCCTGTCTGTCCTTCAGAAAGCCCAAGCCCCCTGCAAAATACAAGTGGGCAGATACCAAGGAATCAGGCACCCGAGTCATTAATGCCTCCTACAGACTGGCCAGTGACTCCCCTCCTGCGTATTCCTCCAGGGAAAGTTCAGATATGTAGCTACTTGGGGAGCAAAAAGAGAGCACAGTTGAGACTGCGCTGTCTCCTACCACACTGGGAAGACTGACTGTTCCCAAAGGTTTGTTTCAGCTTCCCCTTGGCGCAGGAGACAATTTAGTATAAATACTACCCAAGACTACCCAAAGTCCTGAGGCTGAAAAAACTGACCGGGATAGAATGTCCGGGTCTTCATGGCATCTGGACATCCCATTTATCCCTGTCCTCTATGTAGAACGTCCTTAGTTATCCAAGGGCAGTCTGAGCATCCACCAGGCTTCCTGAGGAGTCTACGCTTTCACCACGGTTTTCTCTTACTCCAGTAATTATATTCACTGCAAAACTGAGCCTCACAGAAGGCTGGCTGCAGACACAGTTGGCTCTTCCCAGCAGCCCTGCAGCAGCAGCTGTTCAAATTCACAGCGAGGAGCCTGCTGCAGGCTTTAGTAGCTAAGCAGTGCCTAAAGGCAATCATGGGAAGGCTGCCTGTCATCCAGACTAGGAAACAAAGGGCCTACAGGCTTCTTTGTTATCACACATGCCTGCCTCAGGAGGCCATCAGACACCTGCGGTCACTTTATGTCACTTGTCTTTCTTCTACCATTTCATATGTTATGCATGGAAGGCTAGTCTAATCTAATCCGTTTATTTATTACTGTTGTTGTTGTTGTTTGAAAGATAAGGTCTTACAACATAACCCTGGCTGTCCTGGAACTTACCAGGTAGCCTAGGCTGACCTCGGGCTCTTAGAAGCCGTCCTCAGCCTCCCGAGCATGCTACTGCTCCTAGCTATAACTAAGCTTATTGAAAAGCCTGTTTTGTGATTTTGTTATTTTTGGTAGCATTTGTGTCTGATAGCGTTGGGATCGTGACATATTGATCCCATCGTCACCCCAGGTATCAGCTGGAGTCTCACCATGATGGAGCATTAGCTTTGTGGGGCAACGGTTTAGCTTAAAGGGCTTGTGCCAAAGCGGTTCTCCTTTGTCCAGAATATGTAGGTGGCCACACAGTTCCAACTTGGGACAAATCTTGGAGGTTTGTCTTTGGAAGAAAGAAGCATCTTAATTAGGTTTCGCCGACCCCAGTTGGGGTGGGGGGAGGTGACAGGATGAGAAAATGGGGATGGCTGATGGACAGAGACCAGGTGTGGAGGGCCCCGGGCGGTTTAAGATGAGGCCAGCTGGGGTGGTCATGTCATATGGGTTAGGCAGACAGTCCCATAAGCTTTTCCGTGCCTGGGTCTGGCCAGAGGAGAGCCAGGCAATGCTAGTGAAGGGTGCTCTGTTTAGTGATGAATAGACTCATCCTAGCTCCTAAGTAGGAAAGTAGTTCCAGATGTGTCTGTTGTGCTGTTTTTCTAGATTTATATTTTTGACATTACTTTTTTTTTAATCGCACAGAATTAGAGGTTAAAGTTCAGAATAACAGCATTTATTGCTGGACTCACGGTTGACAGTGTACAGATAGCATGGATGCTTGGGTCAGACCCTAGGAAATGGAAGATTCACTTTTTCATACCTTTCTTCTCCATCCATTTTAAGTATCCCGAGCCCCCAGACCTCCATTTCCCAATGAAAGGGCTGTTTCAGAAAAGGTTTCCCAGTTTAAATCAAGACTACTGCTAGACTAGACTTGAATGCTGACATCACCTGTCAAGGCACCCTTACATTTCAGAGACCATGATGTGGAGTCCCCTCTGTGCGCTGTGATTACCATTAATGAATAAAGAAACTGCTTTGGACCTATAGCAGGGCAGAACTTAGGTAGGTGGGGAAGATGAAACTGAATGCTGGGAGAAAGAGGGCAGAGTCAGAGGGAATGCTGGGAGAAAGAAGGGCGGAGTCAGAGGGAATGCTGGGAGAAAGAAGGGTGGAGTCAGGGAGAAGCCATGTAGCCCACCAGAGGTAGACGCTGGAACTTTAGCCTGTAAGCCACAGCCACGTGGTGATACACAGATTAATAGAAATGGGTTAAATTAATATGTGAGAGTCAGCCAGTAAGAAGCTAGAGCTAATGGACCAAGCAGTGATTTAAATAATATGGTTTCTGTGTGATTATTTTGGGTTTCTGGGCAGCCAGGAAGCAAACAAGTGGCCTCTTCCTACAAGACCACACACACCAGATACAGAAATCCCCTGATTCTTCCTTATTGGTAATCATTGCCAAGACTGCAACTTTCATTTCTTCAGCACAGTGGCCACGTCCACTGACGTGGCCTCAAGGGAACCCTTTAAAAGCCTTTCAGAACCACCTGGAGCTGCTAACTTCCATAGACACCAGTGGTTCTCAACCTTCCTAACACTGCAACCCTTTAATACAGCTCCTCATGTTGTGGTGACCCCAATCATAAAATTATTTTTGTTGCTACTTCATACATGTAATTCTGCTACTGTTGTGAATCATAATGTAACTATCTGATATGCAGGATATCTGGTCTGTGACTGCTGAGAAAGGGCCTTTCAAGTCTCAAACAGTTATGACCCACAGGTTGAGAACCACTGATCTGGGCCCTTTCCCTTCCCACAGAAGAAAGTAAGAGTGGCCTCTCTTTTGCACCTGGCTGTGTTACCCCCACACCTGTGGGTCCTGTGCTCAGAGGTGACCGCTGCTCTGTAGACAGAATTGCAACGTAAGTTCACGGTGCTGTGTTCAGTTGTACGGTTGAGCTTTATTCCGTAAAGGGCTTCACAGAGATCAGTGATATGGGTGGAAAAGCAGAGACAGGGGACAGCCATGCTTAATTACTGTCCCATAAGATCCAGACAGGAAACCACACAATTAACACCAGATTGCTGATGTTTCTACACGGATTACAACTGGGGAGTGCCGCACCGTTCAAACAAGAGAAAGCTACTGAGCTTGGGACTCTGCCCTATTCTCTCCTTCTGCAAAGGTCAGATGACAGCTCCTGTTAGAGGCTGGGACACTGGAACTCCAGCCTAGTGACTCCATCTCAATGCTAGCCCAGGCTGGGGGACCACTGAGGAGACACCTGTCCCCAGTTTCCGACGGTGTCAGCTTCCGCTTCTTTACTCTCTCATTCTTCCTTGCCCCTTCCTCTCCTCTCCCACTTCCTTCCCTTTTTTCTTTTTCTTTTTGTTTATTTTTGTTTTTGTGAGTTCTGGATTTTCTTTTTTGTTTTTATACAATTGAGAAAGGAATTCCTATGACCTACAAGAACTATATAGCTACTTGAAACTCAGTCTGCCTTTGAACTAGCTATATAGCTTAGGATGGCCTTGAACTGCTGGCACTCCCGCCTCCACATCCCAAGTTCCGAGATTATGTCGTGTGCTACCACTCACGGTTTAGTCTTCATTAGTTGCAGCGTCCCCCAGGTGTGGGGGAGAAGGAAGTCGGTTTTCGAGCACTTCACTTCCCGTCAACAGTGAGTTTTCAAGAGCAAAGCATGCCTTTTCCTCAGGCTGTGCCATGTGATGCTTCATTCTTCCTTTGGAAGTCTACGCTACTTGACTCTTGGGTCACCTTTCCTGGATTTGGCAGGGGAGCGGGCACTTGAGTGCTCATATCTTTAAGTGACCCTTAACTGATTTCCTGGAAGAATCGGGTCACAGACCGGCTAAGTGGCACTCTGCTGGGGGAGTACTCATGGCCAGGCATGGTTCTGTTGGGAATGGTCTCAACCACACTCTTCAGCCTGTGCATCCTTTGGAAAAGAATAGGTATATGTGTCCTGCTAAGGCTAGGGTTAGAAAACGAGAATAAGGAGGGCGTGTCCTTATCCACTTTATCTTTCCTGCAAATCCTGCACATTCTTCAGATACTTGTACAAGAAACGGCCACGCTCTGGCCTTGCTATGTGCGATCACCCCAACTCTTGAGGAGCAAGAACATCTGTCCTTCTGACTTCTCAGCCATTTCCCCACCCTTTCCCCACTCCACGGTCCACTCTGTTATGAGTTGGAGCTCTGGGTATGTGCCTTGCGTTTGAATAGTCAGCAGGGTTACTTGAGTGGGCAGACATCTCTATATAGATGATCATACGCTCAAATGTTGGTCACCGGGCAGAGTTAGACAGTTGGTGTCATTTTGTTTTCTAGATCTTCCCGTGAGATTCCAAGAGCAGCATTTGTTGACAACGTTGATGTGGCTCCTGAATTCTCAGCGACTGCTGTGGATCGTGGGATTTTTCTCTAGTTAAAGAACACAACAAAAAAATCCAGATGTGTTAACCTTCTAGCTGACACCTTCTCTTCTCTTTTAGTTCCCGAGGATACCGCTGAGGCAATATGGGAAACCACGCTGGGAAGCGAGAGCTGACTGCTGAAAAAGCCAGTAAGGTAGGACCCGGCAGAGGCCGACCCTCCTGTCCTGTGGCCTTGGGCCATCCGAAGATAAAGTGGAGTTTTGACAAGAATGATTTCTGAACGACTGGGTGGAGGATGCTTCCTTGCTGTTGTTACAGATGCTGTGATTCATTTATTCAGGAGGATTGCCTGTCAGTTGGTACATCGTGGCCTGGAAAGAAAATGGAGGTGGGGGGGGATGCAGTTGCACAGAAAGTGGGTGGGGAAATGTGAGAGAGCCGTGGGAAAGAGGAGAAGACTCTGCCTGTGAGTCATTGGACTTACCCTCGGTTCAAATGTTCACAGAACGGAGATTGCAGGTGTTGAAGCACCCGAGATCCGCATCACCACCTTCCCGGTATGGACCGCGGCTCCATACCACCACAAGCTTGGGCAAGGGCCTAGGGGTTAAACCCAAGACACACACACACACACACACACACACACACACACACACACACACACACAGAGTCCAGGTCATTCGCCAAGAGGTGAATGCCAATTTATTTAGTTTTATCCAGAGTTAATATACCTTTTCCCCCAGTGACAGAAATCCCTCCCAGCCAGAGGGGATTGGCGCCATGTGGGAACTCCTCCGCAGGCAGGTGGGCAAGAGGTGTGGGGCAGTGGCAGACAGGTGAGAGGGACCTTGGCACCATGAGCTCTCCCGGGCAGGTTGGGAAATTACCATTCCAAAGTAATACAAGGCCCTACGACTAATTCACCAGGCCAGCAGAGCAGAGCACAGAACTTAGCAGGAAGCTTAGCTGGTTAGCCAAAACAGTCCTTGATTTGCACCCCAGGGAGCAAGGGAAGGCCCGGGCCCTACATGCAGGGTCTATGCTTTCTTGAAAATATGCTCTTGCTGTTCAACATTCCTTATTTGTAAGCAGTATTCCCAAGTTCCACTATCGCCTTAACCTCTGTGCTGAAACTGTGACCCTAGAGACCTGTCCGTGTTCAGTGACGACCCCCATTCCTCATGTTAGCGTACATACAGTGCCTGACTGTTCTGTAGAGGAAGGCCCTGATGTTGGGCTGGGAAGCTAGACCTGAGTCCTGGGTGTGGGCAAAGGGGCTGTAGTTGGGCTGTTTCCTCAGTCTGGTGCTAATTCGGACATCTGCCTTCTGAGCTTGGCTGTCGGAAATGTGGGTAGATTGGGGCCTTCCCCCGTGGAAACAACAGTACCTCTCCCAGTCCCCTCCCACGTCTTGTTCTGCCCTGGCTGTATGTCTCTGAGTCGCCCAGTGGTCCACATGCAGGCGTGAGGTACAAGGCTCCTGCCTCCACCACGTATCCCACACGGGTATGGCCCATATTTGCGCCAGAATTGAGGCTGTCCCCTCTCCCTTTGGAAGTTCACACTGTCAATGACACACCAGTGGATTACAGCCCAGCCACGGCTGGTGGTACTGGTTTTCAGTTCTGTCCCTTCTCCCACACCTTCTACGGCATGACACAGAATATTTGGAAAGCACAGAGAAGCAAGACAGAAAGTAAAATTAGAAACCATTCTTTCCCTCCAGCCAGACAGAACTGGGCACACCAACTTCCTCTCCATGGTGGCGTTCCCTTCATGGACTTTCCTGGTGGAGTTTGACCAGTGCTGTCACTGGTATTTCTGAGTCTCTCCCCACTCAAGATTGTCACATAGACCCCAGGTGGCCCCAGAGTACACTTGCCTCAATTTCTGTTCATTCATTACTCAAGAGTCCGAGGAAATATACTCTTAGCTACTTTTTTATTGTTCTGGTAAAACATCATGACCAAGAAACTTGCAGAAGGAAGGGTTTGTTTGACTATAGTTCCAGAGGGTTACGAATCCACCCTGGTGGGGGAAGTATGGCTGAAAGCAACGGGTGTGCGAGCAGGAACTGGGTGCCAGGGGCTCGCGTCTTGAACCACGAGCACCAAGCAGAGAATGAACTGGAAATAGTGTGGCTCATTTAAAGTCTCAAAGCCCAATTTCAATGCCACACCTCCTCCATCAAGGCCTCACCTCCTAAACCTCCCTAACCGGCACCGCCAATGGATACCAAGTATCCAAACGCCTGTGCCTTGGGGGACATTCTCACCAAACTTGCAACAGTTTTCTGAGCCCACCCACCCCCACCGCATTGTTCACAGGGGAAGGGAAACTGTTCAAACACTTTTTCATTAATCTTAAGCCCGACATAAAACAATATGCCCTGCCACTCGGGACAAATAAGAGCACATTTCAAATGTCCGCTGTTCCTGTCCGGTAGCCTGAGTAGCTTTTATTTAATAACAATGAACAGTAAGGTCAGGCATGTCTGTAGGGCTCCAGTTTGAGTTCCATTTCCACGTCACTCATGGGGGCAATCACACACGACTCTCTGAGATCACCCCCAGAAAGGAAGTGAGAAGGTCTGTGCTTTCTCTCCCTGCTAACACACCACCTGAAAGTTCGGAGCAGGATTCTCAAGCTTCTCCACTACTAGTTTATCAATATGTAAATCACTAGCCAATCAATACTGAGTCAAGTAAAGCAACTCATTACTATAACACAGTTAGCAAGCTCACCGGTTCTGTGGCTATGATTGCCTGCAATGCTGGACCCTAGCAGGGTTAAGGAACACATTTTGGCTAAGCCGGCTAGATTAGGATCTACTCTCACCGAAATCGAAAGTGGAAAGACTGCTCATACAGCACCAGGCTATCACAGCCTGAGATAACCACCTCTCAGAATGACTGATTTGAAATCCCAGCTTCAAGAAGATGCTGTGTCTCCTTCCTGTTGTCTGACACCGTGAAACAACACAGTATACCTTGAATTTGCTTCAGTCTGTCAAAGGAAGATGGCTGAGCCAAAGTGAGTCCTTTCTTAGGCTTCTTTTAAACTTCTTTTAAAGTCCTTACTTTTAAAGTTCTGATGACTTATAAACCAGAGCCTTAAAACAACGGTTCCCATATGTATTTTCATATGTAAGAGTTCTTTTCCGATTAAACATCGGCTTTGTGTTGCTCTTCGGAGTCCATGAAAAGGCCCTCTGCTGCAAAGGATCCTAGCTGTGCTCTAGCGTAACGAAGGCCCTGAAAAGAGAACGCACTCCCGGTCATCATCCACCACTGATCTGGAACCATGAACTGGGACTGGCCCAGGGAACTCCAGGCCCCCCTGTCCCCTGAAGAATTCCCCTCCTTCCACACTGAGATGCAGGGACAACCCAACGGCTCTTCCCTGCCCCTCCTTACATCTTCAGCTGCACAGCCAGATGCCAATAGTCTTGTCAGTTTGCCTATGACCGGCCACTTAACAAGAGACTCCCTCAGTGACTCCACTGTGATGGCTCCCTATGTCTCCAAGGCTTGAACACCCCAGTACAGCAAGTCCTCGGGTACATCTGGCTGATAAAACCGTTTATCACTCCTGTGCTACACTGAGCCCTTTCTCTTAAACACTCCAGGCATCGTTGGTCATGGGGAAGAAAGCCAGGGTTCTCAGCTGCTTCTTTCTGTGCCCCACACTCAAGTCTACTGAACCAAGTTTTCCCAGAGGGAAACACAGCCTAGGAATGTCATCATGGCTTCTCCTACTGAGGAAGACCTCTAGGAAGCTAGGGGAAGGTCAAATGTGCCATGCTGTGATATGGGCAAGGCCCTAGCTGAGACTCTGCCCATTCCACTGGAGAAGAGGGTTCTAGAGTCCCATAGAGGAACAGAGAACACTGGTTAGGGGGGCTGGGGCCTGGGCTCCTGAGTCACAGTGACAATGACACAGTCTCCCAGACTTTGTGTCAGTTCCTCCAAGTGCCATTCCTGCTTTCAGAATGGGGAAGTTCCCATCTTCTGTGTCTTCCGTCATCAGCAGCTGCATTTGCCAAATGTTTGCCCATCTGTTTGTCCTATGCCGTTCCCATCTATGCTCTGGCAATTTGGAAAACCTGGCTAGTTTAGGGAATACACGCAGGAAGCAGTTGGGTGAACCACACCCCTGAAAGCCTATTGGGATGGACTGATCCCAGGAGCTAAAAGCAGCCTCCTGCCAGAGATGCCCCAGCTCAGCTGTCCTTGGTATTAGAGAAGGCTAATCCCTCAATCATTTTCTTTCTCACAGGTCATAGGGCAGATGGCTGGGGTCCAGAAGTCCACAGGGTGGGTCTCCTGTCAGGCCTTGTAAGCTCCACCTTCTCTGTGTGTCTCCCATGGCCCCCTGTATGTAATTATGTCTTAACTTCCCCTTCTCGTATTGGAGCAAGGCCTACACTAGGAGCTGAAGCTTAACTGGGTCTCCTCTCTGACAGGCCCATCTTTAAACAGTTGTTTTCTGAGGTGCTGGTGGTTAATATTTCAGTCAATGGATTGGGGGGGGTAGACAATTCAGTTCTCAACCGATGTACTATTTGGTAAATTCTGGTAAGGACTGAGCAGTTGAGAGATTAGGGAAGAAACCCTTTAGGCTAGCTTGGCATTTGGCCTCAGCATCTGTGCCTTCCCTGGGAAGCTATCAGCACCTCCTGTTGAGAAGATGCCACAGCACAGCCCAGTCTATCATCCTGTCTCTCGGCTCTATCACACAAGACACCTCAAGAACTAACCTGACCCACAGGACAGGCTCCTATGTTTTGTCTAGCACAACATGGAACTCATAATTCCTAAGTGGCTACCACTCCTTCAAAGTCCAGATGTCTACTGGGGGAGGAGGGAGGAGTTGGATTAGTTCATTCGTATATTCTGTCATGCATCCATGAATGTGTGTTTAACACTGCTGGACTCTGATGACATTGGTCTACAGTCACTTGAGGACCATGAAGGAAGTTATACTCTGAACAGTAGGACAGTGACACAGAGCACACCTGATTCCATCCTCAAAGCACCTCACCACCTAATGAGGTCCAGGGGGATTCTGACATCCACTGCATTAGGAGGCATGATGGGATGCAAAAGGGCAGTGGTGCTGGTTAGTTTCCACTGTCATACGTGACACATGGGAGGGGGAACCTCAGCTGAGGAACTGCCTTGATCAGATGGCCTGTGGTCATACACGTGAGGGATCATCTTAACTAATGACTGATGCATGAGACCCCAGCCTGCTATGGGCAGCACCATCCCTAGGCAGGTGATCCTGCACCATGTAAGAAAGCTAGCTGAGCATGAACTGGTGAGAAGTCTAGTAAGTAGCATTCCTCCAGGGTTTTTGCTTAAGTCTCCTCTTGAGTTCCTTCCCTGGTTTTCATCACTGGTGGATTGTCACCTGGAAGTCAACATGAATTTGCATTATGGTCCAAATGTTTTATCGCATCACCAGAAAGGAACTAGAGCAGTGCTGCAGAACAGGATGTCAGAGCGAGCCTGGAAGATCCTCAGACCTTAGGGAAGACATCAGAGCAAGCCTGAAAGAGTCCCAGACCTTAGGGAAGAGATAAGTACCTTTGCAGATCTGAGGATTGGTCCAAGCCTGTTAAGATACTATCAAAAGAAAGAAGAGACTTTGGTATTCACAGTAGCATCCTTTCCCACAAACCTCTTCGAAATGTTGGAGGCCATGGGTTCTGTGACTCAACTATATGCCAACTGTTTACACAGGGAGATACTGTGTCCTTAAAGATTCTGGCTCTATTTGATCATCATGCTCAAATAGAGGCTGCTGGGGACCTGGGTCCATTTTAAGGGTTGCTGTTGTTGAGAGATAAGCTAGCATCTTCACACCCCTGGAATCTGCATTTTTTTTCCCAGAGTACTTGGGCGGAGTAAGCCGTTGTCCCTCAGCACATGGGGGTAAGGGTGACTTTGCTACTGAGAAGTCAGCCTGAGTGACATCCCAAAGGTCGGCTGCTTCCCAGAGGCACAGAGACATAGGTGCCATTGTTCCTTAGATCAGCGTCCTACAGAGAAGAGGTGCCAGCCACCCTGTGAAGTACTGAGAACAGATTCATCGCTAGAGGCAGTCCATAGATGAAGGAGGGTGAGAAGAAGAGGCTGTGGGCCAGGCAGGACAGTACAAGTCCCTTAGGGCACCTCTGCCTTCAAGAGAGGAGCCTGGTGCTTGGCCACACTGACCATAGTCTTTGAGGAGACACCACCACTACCACCACCACCAGCAGAGCTCAGAGTATGCTGTCCACCTCAACAGACTTCACCAGCTTTCTTCTGTTGATGAGCGGGAGTCACTGGGAAGTTCTGGCCTCTGGAGCCCTTTGTGTCCTCCCCCAACTTTCTCTGTGGCCTCCTTTCCCACCCACATGAAAGACTGTTCTAGAACTTTTCTTGGACATTAGAATTCTCTAACTTTGACCCTTTCGCAAACAATTTACATACTTAATCATTGTTCCAATCCCACTCTCTCTCACTGAGACTGATATTAAAGTGACATTCTGAGACATGAAACACTTGTTTGCAAATACAGGCAGAGTTGTCAGAGCAACACCAAGCTTTCCGATGAGATGAAAAGAGCATCTTTCACTCTGACAGGGAAAACCTGTTTCCATGAGAATGCTGGCACCCCAGCTGCAAGGGGTGTTCTGACTGCTCCTCAAGGCCACTCTAGATGGAGCTTCACACCATGCAGTGACCATCACCCGGGAAGTGTGCTGTCAGATCTATAGCTTTCCAGAAAGTTCTGTTCCTTCCCTCGCACCTGCCTCAGGAATGAGTGGTGCCTAGCTTCCAACCAGCTTGGCTCATCATGGCTCTGGAGTCTTCTCTCCTCCCCACAGATGTTCAGTCCAGTCAGAGCAACCATGTTTGTCAGTCCTGCTGGTGTCCCGTCACATCTTGCTGGATGGCTGCGTGAACAGTAACTAGCCAAGCTGTCTGGAATGTTCCAAGAGCTGCTGGGCCCAGGTGGCAGTGAGTGACACCTAAGACAGTGTGGCGAGAGCAGGGACTCTATCCTCAGTGCCCAGAGGATGCTGGGGAAAGGGACAGAAGCCTGACACTCTAGAACTGCCAGGCCAGGCTGTTCTCTTTTTTCTACTTCATTCTTCACTTGTCCATACCCATCTCCATCACAGAAGAGGAGCAGGACGTGCCACAGCACGGCCCCCTTCCAGACTCACACCCACAGCGTGTGAGAAGGCTGTGTGCACTTGGTGGACACCGAACCCGCTGGGGAATTAGACTTTTTCCTGGGCAGGTGGAGTCCCAGGTGCTTTTCCTCTGTGGTCAATTAGAGCACAGGCTTCTCTCACAGCCTCCCGCTCAGAGGAGGACCACAGGGTTGACTCCAGCATGCAGGTCCACGGCAGGTGTTCTGCTTGTCTGAGAACTGGGGACACAGACACCTTTGTAAACCAAGGTCGACCACAGGTCTCATCAAAGAGGATGTAATTATTAACATGGTGTGTAATTAGCAAACATATCCAAGGCCTCCACACCCCTATGGAGAATGATGCCTCTGGTTATAAAGCCACCTCAAGCACTGTGGATTTGAAGCCGCAACCCAATCACAGGTCTGAAAACAACCCCAGGCTTTGCAGTCCTCTGGGTTCAGGACCCAGCAAGCAAACATTGTCTCCAGCTGGCCATTAGGGACCTCCAACCCTTTTCACACTTTCTCTCTGAGTTCACCCTGTACAATCAATGCTCAGCAGAGCCAGATCTGTGAGTCTTGGGGTGACATCAATGTCCTGAAGAGCCCTGGACTCCAGTTTGGGCCACAGACATTGGAAGACTGAGAAATCCCTGGGCCACGCAGAACCCAGGGGAGAGAACATCTGTTCTTCAACCCACATTGAAGGATTTTGGTTGGCTCACTGGCTGCCTGTCTGTCTGGTTATTTTGTTCAGTTGATAAATTGGTTGGTTTTGTTTCATTGATTGTTTAGTTAGTTGGTTGACTGGTTGGTTGGTAGGTTGGGTGGGTGGGTGATGACGTGGTTGATTAACTGGCTGTTTTTGGGTAGTTAGTTGATTGGTTTTATTGATTGGTAACTTGGTTAACTAGCTGATTGGCTTTGATTGATTGGTTGTTTGACTTACTGGTTAGTCTATTGGTTGGTTTTAGGTTGGTTTGTGTTAGCTGATTGGCTAGTTGACTTCATAGTTTGTTTTTATTAGAAACTGTGTCACTGTAAGCTTCTGTCACAAAGCTTCAGGATGCAACAGTTGATAAACATAAATGGTCTATTTGGCACTGGCTGTTAAATGTGAACACCATAGATGTGAAAGCAGCATAAACAGCAAGGTGTGCTTGCTTCCCAGATTTAGGCACAGGGGGGCCTTGGAGTACAGACGAAACTGGCTGGTATCCAGGAATCAGAGCCCAAAGCCCTGAGGGCCCCCCATGCTCACCTGCAGGAGCCCTGATAAGAGGCCAGATGTCAAAGATACAACTGTCATTAGAGATGGGGTGCCCCATCCAGAGCAGGGCGAATGGTGTATCGGAAGCAGGGTAATTAAGTTCATGAAGGACATACGTCAAATCGTGTCCCATTCAAACCTGGGCTCACACTTGACTGACAGCAGGAAGGCCACAAGGCAGAGCAGGTGTTCATTCACAGCCCTTGGTGACCCCCCCAAAAGTGCCACCATGCCAGGTCAGAAGGGTAGGGCTTAGTCTGCCCACTGTGGAAGCATATTCATTGCCCCCTTCAGATGTCGCAGGATGAGAGGTATATGATTGAACGCAAGCTGTTTCCATGACAACTGGCCTACTCCCCTGCCCCCTTGTGAACCTCACTGGGCATTGCCTATTATCCCAGGCTGGGAAGGTCCAGAGATGTCACCGTAACTTTGAGGACACGCTTACTTCAGACTCTGGAAGTGCAGAGTACACCCTTTATAAGACGTTTTCTCTGCTAGGAATCTGGCTTGTAAAGCTTCACATTCGGAAACAAGAGGGACTTTTTAAAGATAATTTTTATTGTTTTAGGAGTGTGTATCCATGTGCGTGCACATGAGAACAGGTGCCAGAGGGCAAAGGTCTGGGATCCCCTGGAGCTGGAATTACACGCAGTTATGAGCCACCTGATGTGGGTGCTGGGACCTGAACTTTGACCTGCTGTAAGTGCAGCGTGCAGTCTCAACCCCTGAGCCATTATCTCTCCTGTCTCGGGAGCAAGAATTTTAATATGACAGAATACACCTGTGAAAAAGTGTTTCCTGTTTGTAAATATGTACATGTGATGGAGGGGGTGAGTGAGAGGCGGCATGCACTGTATACATATGTGATGGTGTGAATGTCTGTGTGTATATGTAGAACATGTGTCTGCCTGTGTGTATGTGTGCTCTGTTCTATATGTGTATGTGTATATATTGTGATGCATGCTATATCTATGTGTGTGTGTGTAGTATATACATACATATGTGTGCAGGCATGAGCACTGTGTGCATACATGCTATGTGTATATGTGTGTGCTCTATTGCTGTGTGTATGTGTGCTATATGTGCATGTGTGTGCTATGTGTGCATGTTGTGCTGTGTGTGCTGTGTGTGTGTGTGTGTGTGTGTGTGTGTGTGTGTGTGTTTATATTGAGGATATGATTGTGTCTAGATATGGCCTGGCAGGACTCCCCTCTCAGATGCCGGTCCTGAACCTCTCTCCGTCCACTGCAGGAGCAGCTTCTCAGTCTCAGTTCTCAGTTCTGCAGCTGGATGATTCAAACCCACTTCCCGATTGCAGTTTGACGCCTGCATTAATCTAAGAATCGCACTTTCAAAACGTAATCATCGGGCAGTTATGGAGAAAGTTCAGCTTTGTGCTTCTGGCTCTGGTGCGTGCAGCAGAGGCCTCATTTCTTAATGTCTCCTAATTGTACTCCGTAATCCTAAGCAACCAAACACACCTTAGTAAATAAACAAGGCCGGCTCCAGCCATGCAGGCAGCCTGTGGTGGTTTAGGATCCTTGCCACAGAGATTATTCACCCTGTACCAGTTCGTAACTGTACTGAGTCATGTGACAGGAAAACCGTGTAGGTGAGTGGGGGTGGGAGGAGAAGCGATATTAGGAAGTGTTGAGAGGATTTTTTTCTCCCTGGCAATCCCCATGAGGAGAGAAGAACACACTCTGAGCTCCCTCGTCCTCATCTCCCAGAGCTGGGGTCTGGTCTCCGAAGCATATGGCCGCTGCTAGGGCCTTTGGCTTGTGCTGTGAGCCCTCTTGCCTCACTGAGTAGTGGCACCTCACCTCAGTATATGGAATTTCAGTGACTTAATGCTGGGTTCATCCCGGGATGGAAGAGCCCCTCCCATACACTCGTGGTATAGAAGGGTGTAGAGTTCTTCATCCCTTCCTCCTGTCATGGGAGAAGGTTCCGTGTCAAAGTTTTACACTGCACCTTAGTCCCTGGGTGTTACATGCCTTTCCCTCTTGCTCGCAGCAGTCATAACACCCTCTTTTTTTTTTATTTAACAAAAGAACGTAGTGATTGAGGTAGCATTTATATCTAAGCTTTTCAAATAACATAAATTAAAATAATTGGAGGTTGATTTTGGCTTTTTAAAGTAGACTATTTGGGAGATTTCAAAAGGAAACAGCATAGAGTTTGGAACTGCTTTTGATAAGTCCTTCTACAAGTGGGCCCTTTCTGACTCACTGCCAGTCCATCATACCTCAGCACCCTGAGCAGGGACAGCCCAGCCCAGCCTTGAGAAAGCCAGCCTTCTGTATCTCACTCCTGAGCATGCAGAACCTAGGGTTAAACCAAACGAGGGGCTTGACTGATGTTCTAAAGCCACGATTCTCTCAGCACTTACAAGTCTCATTTCCCGACTAACTCAGGAAACCCCATGTGCATGCTTCCTGGGTTGTCATGTGACCTGTGTGGATGAGCAGAAAGCTCTAGAAGATTTTTTCAGAAGGCCTTTACAACTTGGATCTTCTGGTAACCACATTGTGGTGTGATTTTTTTTTTTTTATCAGTACCTGTGAACCAAGAAATATCTGGGGCATGGGCAGCTCCCTCGGAGTGCATTTTTGCAAAGAACACCATGCTGGTGAGTGAGGAGCTGGCCCCAGGTGATCTTGGTGAGCGGCAGCTCTTTGCTGTGTGAGGGGAAATTCTCAACCCATAGTCCATTTCTTTCCAAAACTCAAGTGATTTGTTCTGCCGTGGTTGTGTGGACGCGGCGCCAGCCTGATGTGTTTCCCCAGCCCTCCCAGCAAGCTAACATCGGCTCGCTGTTCGCACAACTCACTCCGAGGCCTCAGGGCCACAGGGATGGCTTTGAAGGATGCCCTGCTCCTGGGGTAAAATGGAAAGTCCATTTCCCAACCTGGGTGTGGTTCTTTGAGGCAAAGGAGTGGAATGCAGCCGCAATGGCAAAGTCTGTTTGTCTCTCTCTGTCTCTGTCCTTAACCTTGCAGCACTGACACATTCAAACCTATTTTTTCCTAAACACTTTTATTTTTACCTTTCCAAGGATCTGGAAGTTCAATGATGCCCACATTGACTGTACTGGGTTTGCCCACACGACCTTGCTGGGCTTGCAAGTGGTAGGGGATCCCTGGGAGAGCCCATATGTCGGAGAGCAGTGTACAGTCAGAAAGACATCTGTACTCCTGATATATTGGAGCTGTTGTTTTAAGCAGAGGTAGGCCTTAGCTCAAAGACGGGCCTTGACTTGAAGGATTAAGTAAGGGACCACTCAGCGGCATAGAGGGCTGCTGTAAAGGAAGTGGGCCAAGACAGTCTTGTGTGTGGCTTTTGCCTTCAGAAAGAGATTGGAGGTTTTCACCACTTTATTCTATCCTAGAATGTGGGCTACTTTTTAACTGAATAAGTGTCCTTCTGTGAGTTATTTTTTTAATTACCGTTCCGGCTTCTATAAGGCCATCATCATTCAAGCATATAAAGTATTCTAAGCAAATCCCTGCCGTGCCCCTCCGTCCTCTGCTGTCTCACACCCCACTTCTGTTCATCCCCTCAACATCCAGTCAGTTTCGCTTCTGTCTCATGCTGTCTGTGTGATTCTGTGTACCTGCATGAAATCCAGGGCCCACAACATGGAGAAAGCATGTGGCGTCTGTCTTTCCGGGACTGACTTAAGTCACTTAGTGCTGAGTTCCTTTTAGGCTCACACCAGTCACGAAATTCACTGAGCATCAAGCTGTAGTTGACAGCGCCAGGCCGAGCTGATACATCCGTCTCTCCTCCCCTTCTGAAGGGACCATCCTTCCCACGCACTGGGCAGCAGCAGCCTTCAGGAATAAACAGCCAGGTATCTGTGCTCCTAAAATAGAAGCCAGTTTGTCCAGTTGCATAAGAGACCTCAATAAGCAGTTTCAGTGCCACGCTGAGTAATGTTTATCCTGCTGTGACTTCACGAAGCCGGCGCTTAAACAAAATCCCCAGCGCGTTCCTTTGCATTCATCATTCAAAGACCTCTGCGCTCTTAACCGCGCCCCAAAGAGATCTCCCGAAGGCAGTGCTTTAAGCTCAGATGTCACAGGACTCAGCTAAGGTGTTTCTACAGGTTGTAGCTAAGAGCTGCATGAAACCAGACTGCTTTGCCGGGGACTCAGTACACTAAAGCTCTCGTTTCACGCAAACCTGCAAATAGACCCTTGACAAGTGTGGGGCATTTTTCCTCTAATCTTTTCTTTTGCCTTTTCAGTGCTGGGGGTGGAGTCTGGGTCCTCTTATGCTAGACAAATGCTCACCACTGAGCTGTAAGCCAGCCCTATTGGTGTGTGTGTGTGTGTGTGTGTGTGTGTGTCTGTGTGTGTGTGTGTGTCTGTGTGTATGTTCATGGGTGTTTAACACCTTCGCTAAGATGCTGTTCATATACTACAGACTGGAAATGTTCAGTGCACTTGAAGGTATCCACAGCTGTGCATGCCACCATCATCTGAAATGCACCCCATTTTAGAACAGTGACTCACACAAATCACATCTGCCCCTCCACTATCACCCCACCCCACCCCTCAGAGGTCAGGTCCTCTGTCTCTACATTTCCCCATTATAGTAGATCACACGGATGAATTATCTGGGTGGCCTTTTGTGTGCGGCTTCTTTCCCAAAGCGTTACATTTTGAAGGTTTGTCCTGCTATCCCCTCTCCTCTCCTCTCCTCTCCTCTCCTCTCCTCTCCTCTCCTCTCCTCTCCTCTCCTCTCCTCTTCTCTCCCTCTCTCTTTCTCTCTCTCTCTCTCTCTTTCTCTCTCTCTCTCTCTCTCTCTCCTCGCTAACTGCTAACTGCAGTTCCATTGTTGAGATACCTTCTGTTTTAATTGCCTGCTCATAGGTTTCTGGGTATATGAGATGCTTACTCCTTCAAATTATTTTTGTTAATGCTTCTGTGGCTAATTATGTGTGTTTAGATAGACTCATAGTTCATTTCTGTCAAGAATACACCTAGGAATCGAGTTGCTAATTCATTGTTCGCCTGTGTTGAATTTTTTGGGAAACTGTAAAACCATTCCACAGCAGCTCCCCCATCTGACATGCGCGTGAGATGGGTCTGAGAGTCCTACCATTCCTGCTCACAGCTGAGGTCCATTCTGACATGTCTACCAGCTGGGTCTGAGAGTCCTACCATCCCTGTTCACAGCTGAGTCTGGAGGACCCCATCTGTCATGTCTACCAGCTGGGTCTGAGGGTCCCCATCTCCGCCCACAGCTGAGTCTGGAGGACCCCATCTGACATGTCTACCAGATGGGTCTGAGGGTCTCCATCCCCACCCACAGCTGAGTCTGGGGTCCCATCTGACATGGCCTTTCTGTCTTAGTAACTAAAGTCCCCTCTCACCCCCAACCAGTCTCTGATGTTGGCATCTGACTGCTCTCAGATTCTTTCAAGAGTAGAATTTTGGTCACTTCAGGAACACTAACTGCCACCAAGTGTATTAGAACATGAACATAGTTACACTGTCTATTCTTCTTTTTCTAGACTGAGCTCCTTGACAGAGGTGGATTCACCCCTCAGAATATTTGCCCCTAATTGTGATGGTTGGAGGAGCCACAGGCAGGTGGAGGGCAGAGGACAGGAGCAGCTGCTGAGCCTCTCCAGTCCCATAGCAGAGCTGCTCCACCCAAAATGTCACCTGTGCCTGATGTGTGCACCCTGGCCCAGGGAGGACCATGTGAGGGTGACTCTAGCCTCACTTCTGCCTGAGGGGAGGGGCCTACCCCTGGCCAAACTGTTGGTGTAGACCAGTGTCTTTCTTTTTAAAACTTTGTTTGTTTGTTTGTTTGTCTTTATTATGGGGGGGGGGTGTGCACACGTGTGCTTGGTGCCATGACATAGAAGTTTTCAGGATCCACGCCCCTCCTTCAATCCTGGGGTCCAGGAACCAAACTCCTACCGTCTGAACTGACTCCCCAGCCCCTTTGCCAGTACCTTTGCTATTTATCGTAACTCAGCGTAGAGCCGGAATAAGAACAGAATCTGCTTTAGGGAAAGTAAAGTCTGCTGTGGCGGCACAAGCTTGTCATCTTGGCATTTTATGGAGTTAGGAGCATCGAGAGTTCGAAGCCATCCTCACCAATCTACTGTGTTTGAAACCAGTTGTCTATTCCAGAAAGAGAGAAGAGAGGGAGGCTGAACAGCAAATCCAAACTTCCTTTCCCCTAGAGCTTTTGACTCCAGGCACAGGACCTTTTCTGGCCCTAATCCTTCAGTACTTTAATGATTTCTGCCAGTTTGTTGCCAGATTTAAATTTTAAAGTGTGTGAGGGGTCTCTCCATCACATACTAACCCAGCAGGCATGCGTGTGCTGCACACGTGGGCTATGGGAGGTGCTTCACCTTGCCTGTGTCACATGGGGCTCAAGGAGTTGCTTCCTTTCGGAATCTAGAGCAACTAAGGCCCGGTGGGGTCCCCACGGAGGCTCAAGTGGGAATTTGGATTGTGCCGTGTGAAGGAGGAAGGCAGAGGCCAGAAAGAGAGGGACTTCCCTGAACCTCAGTGTGTCCTGGAAGGGAGCAGCGCCTCAGCTTCAGCTTCCTGATCTCTGACCCAGGTGCTCACAGTGGACACTAAACTCTGTCCCCCCCAGTGTGTAGGAATGTGGCCTTAGCCTGCCCCGCCCCACTCTGCTGTGATGATTGACACCTCACTTCCCAGCATTGTCATAGGCTTATCCATAGCAGCTCAGCAGCCCTTCCACCTCAGGGCCCCAACATGGTGGCTCTTTGTCTGTGAGACCCTAGGTGGGATTTCCTGGTCACTTTGGAACCTCTCTTCTGCTCCCTCCACCCAAGCCAGGCCTGGAGGTCAGGAACGGCAGATTCCCTAAGGGCTGCAGAGTGTGCACCCTCCTCAGGCATTGCGTTCCAGATCTGTTGCTCTGCAGGTTTCAGCCATGGCCCTGGGCCTCTGA
Source organism: Myodes glareolus (assembly GCF_982192425.1). Classification (NCBI taxonomy): domain Eukaryota; kingdom Metazoa; phylum Chordata; class Mammalia; order Rodentia; family Cricetidae; genus Myodes; species Myodes glareolus. The sequence goes on along the minus strand of NC_142038.1, from coordinate 6,669,753 downwards.
CTCACCTGTCGACTCACAGACTTGCCTTTCTGGGAAGGCCATGGCAGGGTGCCCTGGCACAGCCCAGATCCCACAGCCCTGTGGCTGAGCACACACCAGAGTTCCCAGTTCTCAGCCACAGGCAAGGCCAGGAGCCACGAGGCCTGAGATGAGCGTGTGCTTGGCCACCCCTAGTTCCAGCCAAGGTACTAAGTGACCACTGGAGAGGGAGTAGCAGGACCTGCCAGCCGGAACCTGCTGAACAGAGGGAGCAAGGGGGGGGCGCTTTGTTACTGTCCTGCAAAGAAGACACACATGCCCTCTACCCCAGGGCCAGGAGATGGGTCCCTGCTTATGGATACTTGTAAGAAGTTACCCCCCATCCTCTTTATCCCTCATGTAGCGAGGAAGGTTGCCAATCTCATAACCTCTGATGAGCAGTCTTCAAATACTTTAATGTTTATTCCCCCACCCGCCGTGAAAGCAAATTTTAGACACTCACGTTTATTTAGACGTTGTTTGTTTACAGACTGAATGTCATGTGACCCTGAATTCACTGTGTCTGTGGCCAAGGACAGTCTTGAGTCTTTGACCACCCCCCCCCCCGCCTGTACCTCCTCTGTCTGAGATTACAGTGCACACCACCACCCCCTGTCTGTGTGGGACTGGGGATCAAACTCAGGGCTCCATGAACGCCAGGAGCCACCCTGCCCACGGAGCCACATCTCCAGCCCCCTAGCGTTTGTTTCTACATGAAGTGACGTTGTCGTCAGGACACACACACAGCCAGGCTTGTCTGCCCTGATGACCGCAGGGGTGTATCACTCTGCCAGCCTCTGGGGTCTCTAAGTGAGCACCCCTGCCTTGAATGCTAGCTGCTGCTTTGGGGCTTAGGTATCAGACAGAGATGCCTCAGGGTAGCCAAAGTCTTGGGCATCCTAGATGGCAGGTGAGGGGTTCACTTGTGTCCAAAACCTGTTCCTTATTGACCCATTGTGTTTTAAGAGGCTCGAAATTCTTAACAATCCATTCTTTCATGTCCTGTGTAAGTTAGTCTGTGGTGGCCATGGCTCAGAGTTCGGCGCTCAACCGGCTCTTCAGTGCGCCCCTCAGTGACATGTCTCGACATCATTGCTCTCATGAGGGTTCTCCAGTCTGAGTCAGAACATTGTAGCCTCCTCCCCTCCCAGAGCCTCTTCAGCTACCTTCCAGAACTTTACAGAGTGTGTATAAACACGTCATCTGACCATTCCCCACAAGTTTGTCACCACGAGGCCATTAAATCCTCCAAAAATGCAAGGGGAACCACCTGCTCCCGGTGAGTGACTGTGCCTCGGAACCCTGCGGGGGAGCGCGTGCGTGAGTGTACCTGTGTGTGCCCCTCCATGGTATGCTAGTAGCTATACCAACTACATGTCATCGTTGAATGGCAGGTGACACTCCTCTGTGGTGGGTGTGTCACACGTGTCTGGACACTGATTACTGAGGAGCGTGTGACCAGGTGACCGGTCCCGAGTAACACCTGGGTCCCTCCACTGTGTGGTGGCTGCAGCTCCTTCTCCTTTATTCCTTGCCTGGGGTCTCGTGAAGACCCACGGTGGAGAGCAGGTCTGGAGAGGACAAAGTGGAGGATGGAGATGAGGCTCAGAGCACTGGTCCCTCCTCCCTGGTCTCATGCCAGCCCCACTCGGAGACCATGGGAAGCTGCTGCCTGCATTTAAAGGTCAAAGTTCGTTGAGGTTTCTTTTCCGTGTTTTCCTCACAGAGAAAATGGGATTGCTTACTGACTCGTGATATGGTAGGAGTGCAGAAACTCCTTAGTACCCAGACTCAACTCTTCTCTCTCCACTGTCTTCGGCTGTGAGCATTTGTCGGAGGCTGACTGAGGATGGGCTAGCTTCCTGTGGGTTCAACAACAGTCACAGAAATCGGAGACATTCCCACCAGACTTTTATCTTACAGGGTTAAGGCACTCGCTGGCTGTTCTGAAAGGCCAGAGGGAACGGCTCCCTGCTCGCCTGGCTCCAGGTGGCACCATTGTCTTCCTGGCTTGTGTCTGTGTCACCACCATTTCTCCTGCACGGTCAGATGCATGGTCACGGGTTTTCCCCGTGACAAGGACACACTCACCAGTGTAGGCCCACACTAGTCCACTGTGATCCCCTAACTTCCTTACCTCTGTGAAAGGCCTGACTTCCCCATATCAGAATCTCAGACACCAAAAGTTAGAACATAGACAAATATTTTCAGGTACATGAAACACAGAAGGGAGTGAAGTTCAGCAGCTAACAGAGCCGGGGAGAACTTGGGGGAGGTAACAGATGCCAAAGACCCTAGGAATAAAGTTTGTTGAAAAACAAAAAAGGGGTAAGACTCGTTATCGTTACCAAGTGAAGCAGGAAATATAATGGATGTGACTTACCGGTAGGAAGCTTGGTGTGTCGGCTAGCGCCAGCCCCAGCAGTCACCATGGTGTTGAGAATGTAGGTTAACCGCATAGACAGCATCAGTTGTGGGATAGTCGTTGTGGGGAGGCTCGCAGGTGTGCTTTACCCTTGATGTACGACATACCGTGAGCGCCCAGAGCCTTGGCTGTGCCTCTCATCCGTCTCAGCCACGGCCAGCCAGATGCTGTAGTTAGGTCCTCCGTAAATGAGCCACCCGACTGCTGTGAGCTGTTAGCATCCCGCCACCCTGCAGGTGTCACCGCCGTCCCAGGGCACGTGCACGTTCCTGTCATCACCAAGGGAGCACTGCAGGTCTGAATCTGACTTTAGGGTCACACATGCATGCGAGAAGCCCGTCTTCATCGCATGCATCAACTTGGGTTCCACTACCAAGAGATCTTGTGTGTGTGGGGGGGGGGGAATTCCAGGGTCAGGAAATATCAGTTCATTTACCAGCAGTCACTCAGATGCAGCCAAGATGCTGGGGTCCACCTCTGCTTCTACAGTCTAGTTGGCTTCTCTAGACAGCAGCCCGTACCTTCTGAGGCTGGGGTACATGGGTGACTGGTTGGGTGGCCTTTGGGAGGCGGGAGAAGTTCTTGGACCTGCTCTCTGGCCTCCCTGATTCAGCTCACCCACAGTGAACACTGCTGGGGCACGGGAAGAGAAGATCAAGAAAGGGGAGCCAGGCAACAACATCCCACTCCCTTCCCCCTCTTCCACCGAGCCCAAGAAACATAGAGCCAAGCTGAAAGCAGCTACAGTCACCAGGGGCTGGCGTGCCAGGGAGACGTCCACCTCTACTCCATCTCTTGTTTAACAGAGCAGCAGTTTCTTTGTGCCAGGCAAATTCTGAGCACTTTGCGTGGATGAATTCTGCTAATTCTTATTTATAAACACCATGCCAAGCAATGTTAGCATTTCTGTTCTTTTATGGAAAAAAAACACTGAGGCACGGAGAGGTTAAATGTGTGCTCAGGTGGCATGGCTAATACACAAGTCCGTAGACACGCAGCGTCTGCCCACAGGATTTGTTATCTCAATTGTTGTCTACTGCCTGACCCCATCCCTGCGAGGAAAAAGGAAACTGTGTGTCTGTCATGGGCTGAAGGCTTGGGAAAGGAGGAGCAGACCTGGGAAGCAGTGCTTGTGAAATAATCTGAAACATAGGAGGGCAGATGACAATCACACAGGGGCCATAGGCATCAATGGTGCTGGGTCTGGAGTGGTAGTCGCCTGTTCTCTCAGCCGCAGGAGCTTCCCTGCCCGTAGGTGCTGTGGCAGGGTTGGTCCAGCACCAGTTAGGATTAAAGGCGCCATATGGGAAGGAGCAGAAGGGTCTCCAGGGCCTCCCAACAGAGCCATCATTGTGATTGCACACTAAACAGTTAAAGTCAAAGACAAAAGTTCAAAAGCCAAGCATGGGGGTGAACTTCTGTTGTCTGATGTTTGGGAGGCAGAGGTGAGGGAATGGCCACAGGTTTAAGACCTGCCTACGAGTTCTAGACTAACCATGGCTGTATAGCAAAACTCTGTCTCAAAATAATAATAATAATAATAATAATAATAATAATAATAATAATAATAATATAATGTAATAGTGCACCTGTTTGTTATCTCAGTGCTGGAAAAGGTGGCCCAGTGGATCCCTACGGCTTGCTGGCCACCATGGCCAGCCTAATTGGGAGGTTTCCAGCCAGTGACAAACACTATCTCAAGGAATGAGGTAGATGGTTCCTGAGAAAGGACACCCCAAGGTGACCTCTGAGCCTTCACACACATACATATATACCCACACAGACACATGCAAAATAAAATCAAACAATTAATATAATAAATCTTATATCCATGCTTGCATCAAGAGGATCAACAGGATCCCAAAGAGCAGGCAGGGAACCCACCCCCCCCACACACACACACATCCCATCATCCCCGGAGTACCAGGGCTCCTAGTCAGGGGCATCCCAGCCCTCCCACAGTGGTCTCTTCCCTACCTCACAGGAGCACAAGACATCACTGACTTAGCTTTGGTACTGTCCCCGGAGTCCTGATAAGCTTCTGATTAGCCTTACCTAGAATTCAGAGCTCTGTAAGCCATTTGAAATCTAAGAGTGCCCACACAGGCAACCCGTCTGCAGATAGGAATTGCCTGCCTGGCTACTGTATTTTATCCAGGCTGACGCTGGCACCCTCTCATGTGAAACTGTCCACTCAAACCCAGCACACATGTGTGTGATTAGGCAGAGCAATGACCCTGAGCCATCTCGCCTGAATCTCTAACCCTGAGCTGAGCCAGGTCTTCCACTTGAAGACAGTACATTAAGATCATTTTGCTGCCAAAAATGTATCTGTATGCGTCTAACTGTGTTTGTTGGTGTGTTGTTTTTCCAGGATGGTGAGAGTCACCGAGGAGAGTTTGAAGAAAAGAGAAGCGTGGGCAAACTTTCTCAGACAGCATCAGAAGACAGTGATGTGTTTGGTATGTAGAGGGGACAGCCCCCTCTCGTGCTTGGACTGTGAGCACACGCATTATCACTGGGGAATCCCCATCCTTCTCTTTAGATTTTTGTTTTTCTTGCTGTTTCTGGTTTTGTTTTGTTTGGTCTTCCTGTATGTATGTGTATTCCCATCTGTGAATACACGCTTGCATGTGACACGAGGCATGTGTGCCAGTCAAGGACAATCCCGCCCCCCACCTTGAACAGAAACAAGAAGAAGCTTGTTCACTGCTGCGTAGCCCAGGATAACTGGTCTATGAACGTCTGATAGCCGACACCACCTCCCTCCCCTTCTCTTGGTACTGGAGTTACATATGTGCACTGTTGCATGTGGTTTTACATGGATTCTAGGGACCAAGCTCAGGTTCTCACCTTTATGCAGCAAGTCATTTACCCAGCGGATTATATTCCCAACCTCCATCTTCATTAAACATCTGTGCAGTGGTGCATCGAACAGTACGTGACTCCTTACTGCCCTCCTGCAGACCTTTCCCATGGGACCCAGGGTTCTGTTTTATTTTGTGTTCATGTTTGCTCTCTGTACCCCTAAGTCAGTCTCTCTCTCTCTCTCTCTCTCTCTCTCTCTCTCTCTCTCTCTCTCTCGCCATCAGCAGGCCCCCACAATGTCATAACAATGCTGAGGAGGAAGTAAGCTTGCCAAAGTCGGGCACTGCTGTCCTTGGGCTGGCTGCAGACGGTGACTTGGCTGTTGTTGGGAATAATTGTGGTATATGAAATGCTACCTTCCTGTTGCCTCATGAATACACACTGTCCTGCATGTGGGTTTTCTCTTCCTTCCTACTTCTCAGAGGAACAAACACGCTCATCTGATTTTGGTGGAATGTGGTTGAGCTATCTTTTCCAAGACTTTTCTCCAACATGGGCTCCCACAGATGGCCTGTTCTTAGGGGCACTGGGGGCTTCTTTCTTTCCCTTAGGGAGATAAGAGAAGACAAGTGTGGTTGAGAGTGATAAGAGTCCACTGTCCCAAGAGGAAACAGCAGCCAGGTTCTGCCACTGCAGGAATCATAACCTGTCGCAACGCCTAGGTCTCAGTTGCTGGAGGCCAGCCACCCTTGGACACTCCCTAATCTGGCCTCGCCTTGCTTCTGCAAAGGCCTTTCTTCATACTTCTCTCACTAGGCAGTGCCATCTACCCTGGGGTTTTGTTATTGTTGGTTTTGGTTAACTTGGTTTCTTCAAGATTGGTTCCTTCTGTGTTTTTCCTTCTTGAGGGAACACCTGCAGTTGAAAAGCCTCTGGGAACAGTGCGACCCTAAGACTGAAACCCAAGGCTGTGAGATGGTCGTGTGGCAGCAGGGGCCAGCAGGGGAGGTGTGGGCCAGCAGGGGCAGTAGGGGCCAGCAGGGGAGGTAGGGGCCAGCAGGAGAGGTGTGGGCCAGAAGGGGAGGTAGGGGCCAGCAGGAGAGGTGTGGGCCAGCAGGGGAGGTGAGGGCCAGCAGGGGAGGTGGGGGCCAGCAGGGGAGGTGGGGGCCAGCAGGGGAGGTGGGGGCCAGCAGGGGAGGTGAGGGCCAACAGAGGAGGTGGGGGCCAGCAGGGGAGGTGGGGGCCAGCAGGGGAGGTGGGGGGCTAGCAGGGGAGGTGGGGGCCAGCAGGGGAGGTGGGGGCCAGCAGGGGAGATGGGGGCCAGCAGGGGAAGTGTGGGCCAGCAGGGGAGGTGGGGACCAGCAGGGGAGGGGCTCTACAATTTCCTTAGCTGTGTCCATTTCCACAGGAATTTTCTTGGGGCATTTCTGTCTTTAGAAAGTGGGGTATTCATATTTTAGTAGCTCCTGGGGCCTGGTCAGAGGTAAGAGCAGAAGGCAGTGGGGGGGGGGGGGAATATATAACAGCAAGGTGCACAAGGCGTGGTACAGAGCACAGTGTCTGCCTGTGTGTTAGACATTTGGTAGAAACTATTGTTCCTTTGCTTATGTTTTCCAAGTGTGAACACAGAACTAAGGCTCACAGACACATATCAGAGATACCAAAGAAAAGGCAATATATGCATGCCTGGGTTTACGTACTGTTTAGGCAAGTGTCATCTTGAGTATTGGTTGGGGTGTTTTTCTGTCCTAGGGATGGAGTTCAGGAGTTGATACATACTAGGTGAGTGCTTTACCACTGAGCTGTGGTCCTAGGTCTAGTTAATTGCTTTTTTAGTTTATTAGTGATCTTAGGAACCCTGACTTTACCATTATGTGTGTATGTGTGTATACACACAGAGAAAATGTATGTAACATGTGAACTATATCACATAGAAGGCCTTTGTGAGTCCCGTCTGTGACTTATGTAAATGCTCTGATTTCTGAAGCGGTGAGGTGTCCCAGGAGACGGCTTCCTGGCTGGAAGATGGAAGCTAATGCAATGCAAAAGTTACAGGTCTTTCCACAATAAATCAGGTGCTCCCAGGACCTGGGCCAGGAATGCGCTCGTGCCTGTGACATGAAGGCAGTTCATAGCTCTTGCACTGTGGGCTGCAGCAGGACCTGAGTCACCCTCACGCATGCAGGCTCATTCTGCATGAGTCAGAGCCCAGGGGCATGTGAGGCACTCTGCCTGTGGACGTCTTAGGTTCGCACTGCACTGAGTCAAGCCGGCTGGGAGGGCTTGTGTACCCTAGGTACTCAGCAGTCCTGAGTGAGCTGCTGAGCCTCTGCCCTCGAACTCAGTAACCTTCCTCCTGGCCCTTCTCTGGCAGCTGCAGAAGTTCCAGGATAAAGAGGAAAAATGGCAGATGGGAGAGGAAAGCTCAAATGACCTTGGTTGGGTTTTTTGTTTGTTTGTCCTGGTAGAGATCAGAGGAGAGCAACCTTTGGAAGTTGATTCTCTTCTTTGACATGTGTGTCCCAAGAATCTAATTCAGGTTATCAGACTTAGTATTGACTGTGACCAATTGAGCCATCCCTTATAGGAGAACTCTTTATAAACTGCTGGTAGCACAGACGGGGTTCCCAGTGAATCCAGCCCCCTCCACTTCATAAGGACTTCTCTAGCTGTCCTGTAGGCTCGGGAAAGCAAGCCCCCTTGACATCGCTTATATTTTGTGAACATCAAGTCGTCAGCAGCCCTACCAAGGGCATCTGCACGTGCTCAGAGATCATTTCATTTTTTTTTTTTTTTGCATCAGAAGGACAGGCAAAGAACGTAGAATATAGTGAAACCTGTCTCCTCTAGCAACACATTATTTCAGGACACACACGTAGGATATTGGACATCATGGTAGGGGGTACTATTTCCATTAAGAAAGAACTCCTGGATGGGATGAACTGGATACCGTAGAGAAGTTCACAGGCAGGGTTGACTAGGCACGCATGCTACACCTGATGGCTCTAAGCCACACACTAAGTCAGTCAGCTGAATCCAGACATTTCCTCTGTGACTTTTCCAGGCCAGAGGCAATCCTTGGTTCAGCAGTAGTGCGTGAGTCTGAGACTTTATGCTAACTGGTAAAATGCCATTGGAAGATTGCTTCGGTCTCAAGGGAGTATCTCAGCAGGCACAGCGCTAACTCTCTCTGCCCCTTCCTCTGACAGAATTGTGGTTACACTTCAGGCCTGGTTGCCTGGCTACCCAGGAGGAAGGAAATGCTGTGGGGCACAGTAGCCTAGGGAACCATGTTGTCCCCAATTTGAGGAACCAGGCTATTTTTCAACAGGCTGGTTTGTAAACTTTGTTGAGCCACACATCCATACACACATCACATACCATCCTGTCATTTGAAGGCCATGGAGAAGGAAGGCAGCAAGCCCCACCTGCTTCCTTACAGAGCTCTCAAGACCGGGCTGCTGTTGGACAGGCCCTCCTGGGGATGAGCCGTTTCAACCTCCAGAATTTACTCTTGCAATGTATTACAGATACCAGGAGAGGGCGCCATGGCTCTGCAGGAGTGACTGGCTCCCTTTAGACTGTCCAGGGCTGAGGCACCACTTCACATGTGCCCAAGCTGCCCAAACTTGACAGGTGGTGTGGGCAAGGATAGCTTAATCACAGGGTCACACCTTCCTTCCACTGCTGTCAGAGATAAACACAGGTGAGGGGAAATCCTCAAGTGATGGAGAGGGACCAGCCTGGGTTCAGTGTTGAAAGAAAACATATTGATGAGAGATGCTTACATGCACTTGTCTGTTTCCTGTAGCCTGAGTCAGTCTGCAGTCAGGCGACCAAAGACTCTGAAGTCTAGATCACGTGACGATGCAGCTATGGCAATCATAACTGCTGTGACAGTGTCCCCGCTATGGGTGAGATTTGGCCACCTGCATGGGCAGTCGGATGCCTTGTGTCAGACAGGATATGGCAGGACCATGTGATTTTTTACCCCTTTGCTTCTTAGATTCCTCAGATGTGAGGTGGGGTCAGGACAGTGAACAGTGAAGTGTCCTCATGTGCCCAGACAGGATATGTTTATTTAATTTTTAAAGATTTTTGGTTTATTTATTTTATGCATCTGGGTGTTTGTCTGTATGTGTATATTTGTACCATGTGCATGCCTGGTGCCTGAGGAGGTCAGAGAGGACCCAAGCTCCCCTGGAACAGGAGTTATAGACGGCTGTGAGCCGCTATGTGAGCGCTGGGAAGCAAACCTGGGTCCTCTACAAGAGCAGCAATTGTTTCTAACCAGTGGGCCATCTTTCCAGCCTCATTTATTTGGCTTTTGAGATAAGATCTTATTCTGTTACCCAAGAACTCACTACAATCCTCCAGCTTCATCCTCCTGGGTGTCATGCTTACTGGTGTGTACCATTCAGCCATATTGTTCTGATAATTACAGAGTTTTACCTATTTTCAATGATGCCAAGTCATCATTGAACTCTGAGAATTCTCCCACTTAGATTTTTATCAGAGATGACAGTTACCTGGTGATCACTGTCCACCAAATGTCATGTCAAGTGGCTTCTTTATTGGGATAGCTGCCAGCCAGAGCCTTTGTCTTCAGTCAGCAGACCTGATCTGACTCACAGACAGAACTGGACCTTGCTGAGTGAGGGCATGGATGGGTGTCTCACGGCACAGAGATGCAGGTCCCCATGCTTGGAAAAACCCCAAGATCGGCAGTCAGTGCTCCCAGAAGCTGAAGCCCTCTTGTCTCCCTGTCCCACTAGGAATGGATGATGAGTCTCAGGAAGAGGATAAGAGAATGTCATCTAGAGACAGTAGGGGACAAAGGGGCTTCTAGCTCACCAATGGCTCACACTCTGCTCAGGTGTTTCTGTTTTCCTCTCTTAAAGAGCTGCCCCTTTTCATCCCAACCCTGAGGGGGTCAGTGAGAGAACAGGTAAATGATCTGGATGCTTTGGAACACCCTGTAACACCAGCACTCAGGAGGTCGAGGCAGTAAGACTCTGCTCACAGGCAAACCTAGGGGTCAGCCATGTTAATGCCGGTTGCAGGTTCATTAGCGTTTCTGCTGTGCTCCGTCAACCGTTACGAGGAATAAGAGCCCTTTGTGGGTGGATCACAAGCCAGGATGAACTAAAACAATTTTAGTGCTAGTTCCTCATTAGTCACCAACTCCCAGAATGTTCTAGCAAAAATGTCATTTACGAAGAATGCTGTGAATGAGGCTTGGGATGCTGTAGCTCTGTCTCAGTGTGACGCTAGTCCAGATCCATCCATGTACACCACACCATCCATTAAGTCCCCTTTGAGCACTTCGAATGTGCCTGCAATTTTCTAGGGTGGGGCCAAGGGGGTCAGGGGTGAGCAGAAGGGGACATTTTAACCCAGCTTGACACGTGCAAAGCAAGGGTGGTTTTTGCTGTTGCTGCTTTTCAAGTATCAAACCAGCATTCTGTTGTCAAGGCCACCTCAGCGAGAGCGTGCACAGAAGCCAGAAAGGCTTCACAAAGCCTACTGGGAAGAAAGGGACCATGCCTGCTATAGGGTGAGCCCATAGAAGATAGGAAGCTTTTTGTCCATGTTCACTACTAAATCTCAGAGAAAGGTTTGGGTCTTAGAGGCAGCTTCTGCTCTCTGTTTTTGTTTTTGTTGTTTATTTGGTTGGTTTTTTGTTTTTTATTTCTGCTGTTGTTTTGTTTTGGTTTGGTTTTTTGTTTTGTTTTGTCTTTTGTCTTTAATGAGGTTTCTCTATAGCCCTGGATGTCCTGGAACTCACTATATAGACCAGGCTGTCCTCAAACTCACCAAAATCAGCCCTCCTCCTGTTTCCCGAGTGCTGGAATTAAAGGCCTGTGCCACTGTGCCCAGCTAAGGAGCAGCGTTTTCAATACTGAAAGGATGGTGGGAGGGCACAGCTATACCCTCTGCTTTCTGCTCCACCCATCCTCTGATGCCTTCTCTCTCAGACATCTCCTCCCTTGGGCACAGCTTCTGTAGACCTTTGGAGTCCCCCAAATTCTCCATTCTCTACTTCTTAGGAGCTGGGCTATTATGTGTACATGTGTGCTATGTACATGTATGATGGCTATTGTGTATACATGTGTGGTATGTGTACATGTACGATGAGTACACACCAGTATGTATGTGTGTTTGGCATGTGCATAAGAGAGTGTGCATGTGTGCAGCTTGTGCATACAGAGGGGTGTGTGTGTGTGTGTGTGTGTGTGTGTGTAGGACCCCTTCCACCAAGGGTGAGCTGCCTCTCTGGTGGGAGCTCACATGTAGAACAGGAAGTGTGTGGGTGAAAGTGTCCAGGAATGCTGCCCTTTCCTTATTTGTTAAAACACTTCTCACAGGGAGCTGAAATTCCCCAGAACAGGGTGGTAATGGTACCTGTAGCCTAGCAGCGCCATTTCTGGCAGGAAGATGAGGAGGAGAGCGCTGAGCAGGCTGACTTCCACAGAACAGCCATAACTACTGGTGCCTGGAAGGCTCAGACAGCCTGCTCCCAGAGAGCCCCACCTTAGGAGTGCCTCGGAGTCACTTCGGGTCAGCGGAGCCACAATAGGACAGCGAGCAGATAGTGAGAACAAAGAGGGAACACAGTCTCCAAGTCACAAATAGCAGATGTGATGGGCGTTGGCCAGCTGGGGAGGAATGTGCCCTGCCTGAGGCCCAGGAAGCAAAGAGTCTTCCCTGGTCACGGGCCCCTCGGAGACATCTTGGGTCAGATCGCGATTGGAAAGCATCCCCATGTATCTCCACCGGTGAAGGAGCGTCACATTTTGTCTCTCCCTTCTCTGAATTTGTCAAGGACCTAAGGTCTCCTGGGGATTTGACACATGCAGGAAGGTCCTTCTTCTTGGTGAAGCAGTGGAACGCACTTTTCCAGTTAACTCCCCTCTACAAACGCTCTGTATGCAGGCCGCCACCAGCATGAGAGCCAAGATGTCCCTGACTTCCCAAAAGGAAGCAGGTGTCGCTTCACTCAAGGACACTTCCGGGTCAACATCAAACACACATTAGAGATGAAGTGTCATGAAGGAAAACCTGTACCTTGCCGTCCGGGGATTCGGAGAGTGTTCCTCGCTCCCTTCCCATTCCCTCCTTCCTGTTTCACCCCAGAGCCCATCACCCTACTCTCTGGAGCTCCCATGTTTCTCCTAAATCACCTATCCTGCTTTGGGTAAAATGTCACATATTTGTGACGTGTTGGTAATTATTACCCCCAGTCTTTCTGCTCTATACACAAACCCTGGAGACAGCTCTGACCACTTAGCAACTGAGTCAGGCTTGGCATGACCCATGGTGCATCCTGTCTCACTCAAATCTGCTGGGAAAGTGACTGAGCATCCCAGGAGGTGACCTCTTGTTAACTATTTGTAACATGATGGCCGGCTTGTTGGGGTTTCTGTCCCACCCGGTACCCCACAACCGGCAAGCCCAAAGAAAAAATCACACACAGGACTCCATAAGGTTATAAACTGATTGGCCCATTAGGTCAGGCTTCTTGTTAACTCTTATAACTTATGTTTACCCCATTATCCTTATCTACATTAGCCACATGGCTCCGTACCTTTCTCAGCTGGGCAAGTTACATGCTGCCTCTTTGGTGGTCTGCGCAGGAGTGTCAGAGGGAACTTCCTAGAATACTCCCAATCTCTTTGCTCCACCTCTACTTCCTGTCTGGCTTTCCTGTCTATACTGTCTGCCTGGCCAATCAGTGTTTTATTAAAATATGATTGACAGAATACAGATAATTCTCCCGCACCATTTCCCTCTTTTTTTTAAAAAAAAAAAAAACAAAGGAAAATACCCATAACCCATTTGTTGGGAATGTGGGCATAGTATTTCAGGTTACTTCCTGCTGGTTGGGGGCGCTGATGATCTTATGGGGACCTAAAGAAAATTTAGAGTTATAATCAAGTTCTGACTGGAGTATCCTGTGAGTCTTGATCATCTCAGGCAGCAGTCTTGAACCAGTTCTGGATGAAGAACTCAGACATCTGGGCCATCTGTTCCTGTCGGAGATTTCTCGGGTGGCCTCCCTTGATCAAAGCTGATTTTTCTTAAGTCAGAATGAATCCATAGCCTCTCATTTTCTGTGGAAACAAAAGCAAAATCTCTTCTCCAAAGTAACATACCTTTTGACTTCAGTTTTGAAGCCAAGGTATTGCATTCAAACAATTCAAAGAGAGCATAATAACACACAGTATCAAGATTCTCTGTGTATTTTCCATCTTTATGCAGCTTTATTTCAACCTCTATTTCTTTTAATTTTACTTTTAACTTTTGGCTTTTTGAGACAGGTTCTCTGCATATATCTTTGTCCTGGAATAACTCTGTAGACCAGGCTGTCCTTGAACTCACAGAGATCCTTTTGTCTCTGCCTCCCCAGTGCTGGGATTAAAGGCATGTGCTACCACACCTTGAACTCACAGAGATCTGTCTGTCTCTGCCTCCCAGGCATTGGGATTAAAGGCGTGTGCTATCACACCTTGAAATCACAGGGGTCAATCTACCTCTGCCCCTTGAAGTCACAGAGGTCAATATGCCGCTGCCTCCCAGGCATTGGGATTAAAGGTGTGTACCACCAAACCCTATTTCTCCTTTTCTTTTTTATTTTTAATGACTTTAACCTTTAGCCTGCATATATTTTTAACACATTGTAAAATATTTAGAGGTTTTCTTTGTCTTTGAATCTCTCTTTACTGCATATCTCTCTTTTTCTGACCACATGAGTCTTTAATGGGTAGGACTAAAGCCATGGCTTTGACAGTTAGACCCAGCCCATTCCTTAGCTTTCCAGGCTCATGGCTGAGATACCAGCCAGAGCTGTGTTCACTGCTGCAACTCTATGGCATTTCAAGGTACTTGCTAGCAAGCAAGCTGCAGCATTCTGCACACAGACCACATTCAGTCGGACTGCCTGCCTTAAAGAGTCAGAGATTGTCCTGGCAGGACAGGCCAGAAAGCTGGCATTTTAAAACAATGCAGCTTTTTTCCTGCTACGGCTGAAAACCGAAAAGCATGCGTTCAGCTTTTCATCAACACCGTTTAAGTGTTTCACGGCAGGACCTCTTAAAGGAGCTGTAAAGTTTTGCAGCTAAAGCCGAGTCAGGAAGCCTCTCTTAGATGAGAGCATTTGCTTGCCTCTAGCAAGCAGAGCAGACCCAAGAAATTGCTGCTACCAAGAAACCATGCATAAAGCTGTTATTCTGTTCTAGAATTACTTCCAAAGCTGTCTCAGGCTTTATGTGGATACAGTTGCCCCACGTTGGGCGCCATAAGTAACATGACAGCCGGCTTGTTGGGGTTTCTGTCCCACCCGGTACCCCACAACCGGCAAGCCCAAAGAAAAAAATCACACACAGGACTCCATAAGGTTATAAACTGATTGGCCCATTAGGTCAGGCTTCTTGTTAACTCTTATAACTTATGTTACCCCATTATCCTTATCTACATTAGCCACATGACTCCGTACCTTTCTCAGCTGGGCAAGTTACATGCTGCCTCTTTGGTGGTCTGCACAGGAGTGTCAGAGGGAGCTTCCTAGAATACTCCCAGTCTCTTTGCTCCACCTCTACTTCCTGTCTGGCTTTCCTGTCTATACTGCCTGCCTGGCCAATCAGCGTTTTATTAAAATATGACTGACAGAATACAGATAATTCTCCCGCACCAACTATTTAATGTTAGCTGAGCCAGGAAGATGTTAACAGTGGCAGGCAGACTGTTAGACATCCGTTTTTACAGAGTCCACCATGACGGATGGAAAGGACAACTGGAGATGCTGGTGTCTCTACCAGCAAGTGAAGCCTGAGTAACTTGCTGTGAGTTATGGTCCCTAGGATCAGAATGGACCATGGTGTGGTTCCTTCTGCCCTGACCACTGTTCTTCACAGTTACTCTCCAGGTGCTGGCAAAGTAACTACAACGCAGCTAAGAAAGCACTCCATCTTTCTCCCTAGCTTGGGGGATCGTGTGTATCTTTTGGAAAGCTTTCTTTTAACTAAACACTTCATTGAAGTTCATCGAAATGAGCAGAACACTCCTTTACGTTGCCTTCATTTTTTCTGGCATCTTCATTCAGATTCAGATGTTGTAGGCAATGTAAGCATGCAGCAGGGCTCCCCTCCCAGATCTGCTTTGCTGATAGAACAAGAGTGGGAAGCACTTCCCTGGGGGTCTTAATAAAATAAAGCCATAATGGTTTTTTCCCTCCAAAGAAATCCTATTAGTGATGATGTCCTGGAGATAGAGCAGGTCATACCCCACTGACACACACTCCCAACTCCAGCCCCACTGACTGTCAAAATGAGGCTTGCACTCAAGACAAGGAGACCATGCTGAAAAGAAGCCACTTGTCCATACTGACACAGGCCTTTAACTGGCCCTGGGAAGGTCAGCTGCAACAGTGGCACTGAGAAGGAGGCTCCATTGTGGCTCCTCTCTTGTGGTTCATGAGTAGCTAACAGCAGAAGGGCATTGAAATTTTCTATGTGGTTAAGAGAAGGAGAGATGTTGTCCAAGGTGTCTGTCCTGCCTGGTCCCGCAACCGGTTATTCAACCCCAAAGAAACACACAGAGGTCTACATTAATTATAAACTGGTTGGCCTATTAGCTCAGACTTCTTATAACTCTTATATTAGCTCATAATTCTTGTCTATGTCAGCTACATGACTCAGTACCTTTTATCAGTGAGGCATTCTCATCTTGCTTCCTCTGCATCTGAGTGACAACTGCAGACTGACTCTTTCCTCTTCCCAGAATACTCCTGCTCTGGTTGCCCTGCCCTGTACTTCCTGCCTGGCTACTGGCCAATTAGCATTTTATTAAAGCAATACAAATGACAAATATTTACAGGATAGAAGACCATTGGCCCACAGCACTCCCCCCCTTTTTTTTCAAAACAAGAATTCTGAATCTAATCTCCTTTGTTTAGCTTTCTTCCTGACCATTATCCATAAGAACTTGTAACCAACATTCTAAGCAAAGAAAAACATTCATAATCTATTTTGGGGGAAGATGGGCCTAGTTTTCCAGGCTAGTTCCTGTTGATTGGGGATGCTGATAATTTTACGGGGACCTAAAGAAAATTTTGAATTATGGTCAAATCCTGACTGGGATATTCTGTGAGGCTTGATCATCTCAGCCAGCAGTCTCAAAGCTGTTCTGGATCAGAACTCAAACTTCTGGACCATCTGCTCCTATTGAAGATTTCTGAAGGGGTCTTCCTTGATCAAACCTGATTTTTCTTAGAATCCACAGTCTTTCATATCCTGTGGAAACAAAAGCAAAACTTCTTCAAAGTAACATAACTTTTGACTTAAATTTTAAATTCAAGCTATTTTCAAAATATATATGTTGGATTAATTCAGCAGCATTTATACTCAAATATCTTTTAGTAGTTGTTGCTCCTTCCTCAGCAGTCAAACAATTCAAAGACAACTCAACAATATACAGTATCCAGACTTTCTGTGTATTTTCCATCTTTACATGGCTTTATTTTAAACTCTGTTTCTTTTCTTTTTATTTTTAATTTTTGGTTATTTGAGACAGGGTTTCTCTATGTATCTTTAGCTGTTCTGGAACTCACTCTGTAATCCAGGCTATTCTTGAACTCACAGAGATCTGCCTGCCTCTGCTTCCCAAGTGCTGAGATTAAAGGTGTGTGCCACCACACCCAGTAGGAGCAGATGGTCCACCACACCCAACTACTCTCTTTCTTTCTTTCTTTTTTAAGGAATTTATTCTTTTCCTTTTCTCTCCCAAGCCTACATATATTTTTAAACACAATGTAAACCATTTAGAGGTTTTCTTCGTCTTTGAATCTATCTTTACTGTATATCTCTTTTTCTGACCACATGAGTCTTTAATGTGCTGAGTGATATGGCTAGAATTAAAGCCGTGACTTTGATGGCTGGATACACCCTATTCCTTAGCTTTCTGAAAGTCTAGCTTCATGGCAAAAGTATTGACGGAAGTCATATTTATTGCCAGAACTCTATGGAGTTTCAAGGTTCCTGCCACCACCAAGAAGCATGTTGTCAGCTATTCATAAACACCATTTAAGTGTTTGGTGGTGGGGCCTCTTAAAAGAGCTGCAAAGTTTTTGCAGTTAAAGCTTAGTCAGGAAGCCTCTCTTAAATGAGACGCACTTGCCTCTAGCAAATAGAGCCCACCTGAGAAAATGCAGCTACCAAGAAGCTGTGCTTAACTCTGTTCTTTGGTGTCTAGAATCACTTCCCAAACTCTCTTAGGTTTTAAGCAGATTTAGCTGTCCATGTCGGGTGCTGTTTGTTGACAGAGGTTTGTCCTGTCTGATCCCACAGCTGTTTTGTCCCAAAGAAACACACAGAGGTTTACATTAATTATAAACTGAACAGTCCATAGCTCAGGCTTCTTATTAACTGTTATAACTTATATTAGCCCATAATTCTTGTCATATGACATTCTCATCTTGCTTCCTCTGTGTCTGGCTTCCTCTGTGATGACTGCAGACTAACGCTTTCCTCTTCCCAGAATTCTCCTGTTCTGGTTTACCCGCCTATACTTCCTGCCTGACTCCTAGCCAATCAGCATCTTATTAAAGCAATACAAGCAACAAATCTTTACAGGGTAGGAGACTGTTGTCCCTCAGCAGAGAATCTTCCCAGGCATCAGTTTGTGGCTCAAGCTTCTACATGTCATCATCCTATGGATTACATGTTATCATCCTATGGATTACATGTCATCATCCTATGGATTACATGTCATCATCCTATGAATTACATGTCATCATCCTATGGATTGGGCTGAAAGAGCAAATGGGACAGAGTAGATATGGATTTAGCCGTGGATGTCATCCAGCTTCCCCTCTGAAGCAATGGCACAAAGGGGTCTGTCTGTCCAGTTGTTTCCAGGGATGCAGGGACATTATCGTATCTAAAATCTCTCCCCACTCTTCCATGTGAGTGCATATCTATACACACATATGTGTGTGTATGCTTACACATATCTACCCAAGATCCCATAGAGATGGGGATCTTCCCATGCTCTAACAAAGAGCCCGTAGAAAGTCGGAGTCCAGTGCAGTCACTATGACCATTCTGACCGTGACCACAGATACACAGAGGGAAACATGAGGAAGCTCAAACCACCTGGCCACACTCATGGCCACAGGCCCAGGTCCTTTTTAAAAACTTGGACACCTGGAACAGTCAACAGCAGCCTTGGGCCTGTGTGGATTTGGTAACAAGTTGATGCCGTTTGGTCAGTGTAGACACTCTGTGTGTCATCTGTCCTGTGCAGTGAAGATCTCAAGCCACCGGCGGAGGATCTCCCTTTGTCATAGGGAGAGCCCTGGTCTTCTGTGTGCCAGCAGGCAGCTCACATGTATAATATAGCAATCTTTAGAATTTTAAGTCTTCAGTGTTCAAGGCCCCCAAATCTCTCTCCCTTTCTCTTCCTTTCTTCCTTGTTATATTTCTGTGGGTTTCTTTTTTTGTTTTGTTTTGAAACAAAGCGTGGCTATGTGGATCAGGCTAGCCTCCAACTCCCACTGCTCCTCCTTCCTCTGCCTCCTGAGTGCAGAGATAACAGGCCTGTACCAGCACACCTGGCTTCTTTCTTACGTCTGCAACTGTCTCTCTGCAGCAAGACCCTGGGGTCAGGGCAGGAGTGTCTTTGTCCGCGTCCCAGTGAGTCAGTAATCACTAGTTGGGGGATTTTGCAGGAGATGGTCGGGATATTTGCACCAGAAACGTCTTGCAGTCAAGAGATGAATAGGATGTGAGAGTGATGTTGCCCAGATGGCCCAGAAAATCCCTAAAATTTACCATTTGGTTTGTTGCTCTTTAAGAAACATCAGCAGTGGTGAACCTTACTCCTAGCCCCAAATTAAGCAGCACTTGTTTCCAGAGCACCCCCAGACTTCACTGGGAGTTTTGGGCAGTTACTAGTTACCCAGTGGTGAACGCAGAAGTCAACTGCATGGGACTGGCAGTCATGACCCCTAATGACAGACAGATGTACAGCCGCACCTCTCTCATACGCTCGTCCAAGCAGAGCATCTGCAAAGAGACAGATTATTACTTTAAACCACCGAGGCCCGTCTTCACTCTCTTGAAACACCTCAGGGACCTTTAACTGTGTAAGAGTGGGGGGGTAAAAGTGAAACTGGGGTCTGGGAAGAAGGCTCAGATGGTAAAGGGCTTGCATGGGTCCCTCAGGGCCATCCCCGGAACATATGTTATTAACAGTTGGACACAGTGGTACAGGTTTGTAATCCCGGTGTTGGGGAAAGAAAGACAAGTGGATCCCTGGGGCTCCCTGGCTAACAAGACCAGCCTAGCTGGTGACCTCTAGGCCAGTGAAAGACTGTTTCAAAGACTGAGGACCAGTTTTCCCCTGGTTTCCATGGGGACACACACAGCACAAATGACTTTTCTAGTGAAGTGATACAGGCTGGAAAAAAATGCAGCTACTGAGCTGCTCAGGCAGCCTTCATCTTCATTATATGCCGAGGAAAGAGTTCCTTTCACTGTTCTGAAACTAAGTGCATTCATCCTTCAGATGCTTCTAGGATGGCTTGATTGCGGCAGCCATTGTGTGTTGTCGTGTGTCCCGTCCCCCGTGCTCGTCCGTCGTGTCCCCCCCCCCCTCCCCGCACAGAGGTTGTCTTTCTCCGGGGGTTCAGATTCTGGCTCCACTGAATAAATACAAATACTGGTTTTATAGCTGTAAAATGGAGATGACAATGTCCACAAGGCAGGAACCATCTGTTTTTAGGGCTCTCCCTCTTCTTCCAGCCAGCCATTTTTCCCACCTCTGCCGCCTTGATCACGAATCTAACCACTTCCTGTTACAACGGTCCTGTTTTGAAGTCTCTGGGTAACCCTCAGAACTCCCCCAGGGCACTACTGCAGAAGCAAGCAGGTTTTTAGGGCTTCAAGGCGAAGGTGCCTTAGGGAGCAAAATCAAAGAACAGAAGGCCTGGGGAACAAAAGCACATTTGCTTTTCCCTGAAGTGGCCCATCTGCCTGACTCTTCCCAGGACTGGCAGGGGCCGGAGTTCAGAATGCTAACCTGTTTCTAGCTTTTCGGCTGATGACTTTTGATGAGGTGTAATTGGGAACAGTTGCAATCTGAAGATGCGGAAGTCTGATCTCTTTACTGTGCGGTGGGTGAGTGGCACACTGGATGTTCAAAGGATGCAGAGTCTCCGGTGTGTTTAAACTATTAAGCATGCCTGTGGTTCTTCCAATTGACCCTGTTTACACGCATCCTCTTTCACGTTCTTATTTATTTCCTGCTTGTTGAAATGGTCAACAGGAGAACCACGCTGTGGAATGGGAACGTAATCGCTCTTATTTTTAGAGCACTCTGTCTCCCCCGCGAGAGGGCTTGAACCATTTGCAGTCACTGTCCACCCCTCCACCCAGCTTCAGACACTGCAGCCACGAAGCTGCCTTCTACACTGGGGAATCTGCGTACTCTGCGCGACTGCGTAAAAGGCGTGCGCATGCGTGGTCTTCAGTGGTCACGGTCTTCAGGTGGTATGCTGTCCTGGGGGTCATCTATGCTCTCTTCCTTTGCTTGACTGAAGAGTTTCCTGCTCCGCAGCTGGACACCCATGAGTGCAGAGACATTGACGGTGTTTCCACCCTGGCTGCCATGAGTCATGCGCCCATGAGCCTTGGTTGGAGGGCTTCTTGGAGGTTTTCTGGGCTCTCTGGCAGATGTCTGTCAGTGAGGTTTGCCTGTCGTGCTGGGCTCCGAGGGGCAGGAATGATTCATCCTCACTTTTACTTGCCTCTCTGCCCTTTGCAATCAGGTGGCTGTTAAACCCCATTTTCCAAAGTTCCTCAAAGGGTGTGGGGCTGTAACAGGCAGCTGAAAGAGCCCCAGGGTGCTTCCTGAGGTCAGAGGTCTCTGTCTCCCAAAGGTCAGGGGATTCCACTAATCTGTTTACATATGAATGTCTCAGCCCTAGCCTGGGCTAAATCCAGCAGTTCTGCACCATCCAGAATCCTCTCCGTGAACGGGAAGGAAGAATGGTTCATAGTAAGAGAGGGCCCGGGTTCCAGAGTCTGTGACATAGCATTTAAAATTTCAGGGGCTAAGAATGTCACCACCATCCCATCTGTCCCACAGCACAATGTGAAGGCTCTGACCTGCCCTAATCCCATAGCTGCCAATTAAAACCCTCCTCGGGGAGTGAGCAGTGGGGAGATGACGGGAGGTGGGGGGAGACCACATGACAGGGGTCCTGAGAGCACCTTCCACAGCTGAACTCTACCTCCAGAAGCCGGCACAGGCTTTGGCCCAAATGAGTGCAGAGGAGAGAGAAATGGCAGCTTCAGACACAGCAGCCTGTTCCACAGAAGATAAAGTTTCTGCATGCAGACCGTGCTCGCTTAGATGAGCTCCAGGCATTGAGGGTGGACCAGGGTGATGGTCAAAGTCTCCAGAACACCGTTTTAGGAATCTGGTCTCTGGTCATCACCATGAGCTAGTGTGGACTGACCCCATAGTAAGGTCAGTGACTCTCCTGGCAGGAACTCAGAGCAGGGACCCCTGTGTGAGGAATCAGGGCAGTCACACAACCAAGAAGTTGTTCCAAGAGCCAGGCAAAGGAGGAAGCCTGGGTGGGGCCGCAGCTGTAGGCACTCTGCCCCACTGCAGTTGTCAGGCCCCTGTGGCACTAGTAACATTAGTCACTTCCTGAGACCTGGATTGAGCTGGAGGGGGGCGGGGTTGCCCCTGGCCAGCCACATTCCTTGCCGACTGCCCTGCTCTCAGACTGCTCATTGGTTGGCACAGCTACTTCTCGGGGGCTTGTGAAGCAGACTTCCTCAGAGGAGCTCTCGGCAAGAGGTCAGAAATGACAATGGCACTGTCTCTGAATCTGTTGGCCCTGGGGATGGCATGCAGATGGTGTGGTGGGTGGCAGCAGAAGGGATTCACATCATGGGGAGGACGGCATTGCAGGCCTCAAGGCCGGGAAGACGAGCAGCAGAGCTGGGCATATGGACTGCAGGCTCACGTGTGGGTAGAGTCCCAGGCCTAGTGAAGGAGTCGATCAGAAAATCGTCGGGCAGAGGTGCTGAGGCAAGTTCTAATGGGGCCAAGCAGAACTGGTGTGTGATGTCCCTGCCTGGGTACATGTGGTAATCTGTGGATGTGCACACGCTCCGGGATGTTCTACACACTGTTCTCGGTCTGTTCTGGGACCTCCTGAGAAGCTTGGGATAAACTAATACCTACCACACACTACAGAGATCAATGTCAGGCAGCATACTGAGCCATGCCGCCAAGCACACAGGGCAATAACGTGATCCATTCCAATGCACAGAGCATCCTCAAGATGAGAGCCTTATCCCCAGTAAGCCACTTCCTAGTTGCTCCTATACCACACCTCTGGGCATGTGCAGAGATTCAAGGAGAAGGGATTTTTTTTTCTGGCCCACAGGAGTCCTGCATTAGAATTGTGACGCTGACCAGGGTTGTCACAACACAGCCCCAGCCTGGGCCCTGGACTCATTGCCAAGTCTCCAGGGAGAGGGAGGCATAGTCTTATTTTAGTATAGATGTGCTAAAGCAAGACAAGAAATGAGCAATCCTCATCACAACATTCACTGCTGCAGTGACCAGGCCCCTGGAGAGAGACACAGGCACACAGGAGGTAACATTTGATGTTTCTGATAACACCAGAAAATACCACAGAAAGAATTGTGGCAGCCAGTTCAGCCTTAGTGGTGGAAAGCTCTTGAATGGATTCATTTCTGTAACCTAGAGACATTGAATCACTCTCTACCTGTGTTCATTTCCTGTATGGCTATCAACTTATTTGAGGCTCACACACGATGAAAACGGCTCCTTGCAAGCATCACTGGGGTGTGGAAGTTAAAGTGTCTTTACTTCCATTTGCTGAAGATTGCGGATGGTTTCCGTTTGCCCATGTTGGTATCTATGGTAGCTGAATGGGAATGATGGGGAAGTTGCCTCGGAATGTCTAACAGAAGATCAAATGAAACCTGTTAGCCATTAGGATGCGTTCCAGGACTAGAGAGGTGACCCAGTGAGGAAGGTACCTGCTACACAAACATCCAAGAACCTGAGTATGGATCTCAGCACCCATAGAAAAAACCAGGCATGGAAGCTCAGTCCTGGAACTCAAGCACTGAAGGTTGGAAACCAGTGGATCCCTAGGGCTTGCTGACCAGACAACCTAGCAGAATCCATGAGCAGCAGGTCCAGTGGGAGAGCCTATCTCAAAAGCAAAGAAGTGCTTGCAGAATGATGTCCAGGCATGCAGAGGCAAAAGCACTTACGCACATAGGTACACACACACACACACACACACACACACACACACCATATACATCAGACACACACACACCTTCTTACATGAACACAGTCTGTACCTGGAACTTCAGCAGACACAGAACGAACCAGCCTTGCCTGAGGCCAGTTTTCTAACCACTCTCTCAGTATCCCACTAATTGCCTGGCTTTCTAATCTGGAAAAGACCTGTTCTATCGCCCAGAAGTTGTCAAACCTTTCACCAACTCTGCTCTCACTTGAAGCCCAGCAGGGAATAACACCAGCTGGCAGAGATGGTACCACGGGGCTCTCCCTTGATGGTGGCTCGTGAACACTGAAAGGCAGGCATTGTATGGGGCCCGATGGCTGTGCTGGGCCAGACATTTGACACCATTGTCCCTGTGGTGTCCAGGCACAGTAAGTGCAGCACACAGATCTGCTACTGTCCCCAGAATGACCTAAAAATAACTCAGAAATGCACGGTCCTAGAGACCTCCGTTTTGTTTTATGTTATGAGCCCTCATTCCTTGAGAGTTCAAATCCTTTCTGTTTCTGCCATATTTACAAATGATTTAAAAAAAAACACTCCCTAGCTATGTACAAATTAATATGGCTGTTTTAAGAAGTTGGATGATTGAGTACTCTTCTGTTCAGCAGAAAGCAAGCAGGGAGGCCGATCCTGCTGATTCAAATGCTGCCACCCCCGTCACTATCCAGTGAAGGCCAGGTACCCCAGTGGTCAGTACCAGAGTCTTTGGAATATCAAAATCATGGTTTCTAGAAGGCAACCCTTGGATGAAATGCAGGAAGAGACACCAGCATCCTGGTCCTCCCAGTGATCTGGACACTGGTGGGAATATTAGATATGCACATTGTCAGCAAAAGCCACAGAGAAGCTCACAAAGTGACTACCATGTTCAGTCTCAGGACTCTCGTGGGCTAGGGGCTTCTCTTTCTCTTTATGTGAGATTACTCCTCTCCTCTCCTCTCTTCTCCTCTCCTCTCCTCTCTCTCTCTCTTTCTCTCTCCCTCCCTCCTTCCCCTTCCTCTCTCGCTCCCCTTATCTCTCTCCCCCTATCTTTCTCCCCCTGTCCTTCCTCTCTCATCTCTCTCCTTCCCTCTCTCTATCTCTCCTCTCTTCTCTCTCTCTCTCTCTCTCTCTCCTCTCTCTCCCTCCTCTCCTTCCTCTCTCTCCTTCTCTCTCCTCTTTCTCCTGTCTCTCCTCCCCTTTCTCTCTCCTCTATTGGCTTCCCTTTCTCTTTACATTGGATTACTTCTGTCTGACTCAGTTTTCCTCTCTCCCCCTCTCCTCCCCTCCCTTTTCCTCTCTGCCCCTCTCTCTTCCTCTCTCTGTCTCCCCCGTTGGTGTGTATTCATTATACATGGTTCTGGGTTTCATAAAGACAATTTCTTTTCAAGCGCGCTCTTCACTTCAGCTGTATTCATCCTTCATGCCCTTCCTCCCTCTCACTGGTCTCCCTTATACTTTCATGTTATTCATAGTATGTCTACATATTCATAAACATGTAGGTATGTATGTATGTGTGTGTAGAGAGAGTCTACAAATGAGAAAACCACTCAGTATCTGTCTTTCTTGTCTGATTTATTTTGACTAGTATAATCACCATTTGCATCTATCTTCCAGCAAACAATGTAATTTCATGCTTTTTAATGACTAAAATTCCATTGTGCATAGATACCACATTTTCTTCAGCCATTCCTCTGCCATAACCTGGTTGCTGGGAATAGTGAGTCTGTAAACAAGTGTGTATACCCAGGAGTGCATACCAGGATCCTATGATGTCTTCAAGTGTGCATACCCAGGAGTTCATACCTGGATCCTATGATGTCTTCAAGTATGTTTACCCAGAAATGGTATACCTGATCATATGGCACATTGTGTTCAAGTATGCATGCCCAGAACTGGCATACCAGATCGTATGGCATTGTCTTTAGGTGTGTGTACCCAGTTCGTATGGCAATTCTGTTTTCAGTTTGTAAGGACCCTCCGCACTGATCTCCATAACGACTGGACTGCTTTTCATCTCCACCAGCAGTGCACAGAGCGTCCCCTCTCCCTCGTCAGCATCAGGGTTTGCTGCTGTCTGTATTCTTGATGCTGGCTAGTCTGGCAAGGCAGTTTTGATTTGCATATCCCTGATGGCTAAGAACACCAAACATTTTTTATGTTTACTCGCCATTTGTGCTTCACTTTGAGAAGCTTTAGAGAAAAGCCTTTGGTATAAACATAGCACAGGCGCTGTGAAAAGGGCTATAAGGGCTCTTGTGTCTCACAGCTCGGCCAGGTTCTGCCTGCCACCCTCCCCTCTCACAGCCACACTCTCATTCTTCCCCCCAGGTTTGGGAGGTACCCCATCTCTCCACTGCCCAGGGCCCTTCTAAGGTTCTCCAGTGGCCCTGAGGGCAGGAATGAAATGTGAGTTATCTCAGAGCACAGACTGACATGCTCACACATTCACCTTCTGATTTGAAAATAAGTATCATTAATTTAACTACTAAAATCAAAATCAAGTATGTCTTTAAAACTGCCTTCCTTTTTAGGCCACCAAATGTCTGTCTTTCTGTCTTTCTTTCTTTTTCTTCTCATTTTTCTTTCCTTTTTTTTTTTTTTTTTTTTTGAGACAGTATCTCGTACAGCTTAGTCTGACCTAGGACTCCTTATGCAGTCAAGGATAACTTTGAACTTCCAATCCTCTTGCCTCTAACTCCAAGTGCCATGATTACAGGAGTGTGCCACCACGTCTGGGCTATGAGATGTTGGAGATCATGCTAGGCAAACACTCGACCAGCTAAGCTCTACCCTAAAGCCACAAAATGCGAACCATGCTAATGGCTTCTCCTCTTGGCTTCTTACACCTAAACATCACACATATCTTAGGGCTGAACTGTCCTCCAGCTTCTGCTGATCCTATAGACAAAAACACCACCTCCACTGCCCTGTGCCTGGAGACAGCGAACAGAGAAGGTATCTCCATCCTGGATCTTGTTCGACTCTGCCACTGGAGTACAACCACAGCAGACCATTCTGTCACGGGACAGTTGTGACTGGCCCAACACACTCCTGTGTCTAAGTGCAAAACACTGTATGCCGTGTGCTTTTCATGCATTACAAAATACTGTTTATCTTGTTTAGTCATTTATAAAGACAAAACAAGAATGCATGAGTGTGTCAGTTTGTGCTCTTGGCTTCCAAGCTCAGCAAACAAAAAAAAAGGGAGGGCCAGGTGTGGTACAGGGCAGCGTGCCCATCACCGGAAGCCTCTGCTGACTGGCTGGTCTGCTCGGTGTTACATGCAAAGGAGAGGACTTCAGTCATGCAGTTTCTTATGCTCCAGAAATATGCCACAGAAGCCTAGCATTAGCAGCACCATGTAAGCAGTTATAGACAGGCTCTTTGCTAAGCATTTGATGTGTGTGCATGTGCACACACAATCATCTGTATGCATGTGTTCATCCACACATTAACATACATATACAAAGCTGTGCACACACTTCAGTACACAGCAAAGGCTCCATGCCTGGCTCTAGGCAGGTACTAGAAGAGCTGGACAGACACAATCACAGATCCTGATTCCTTTTACCAATTCCCAGGCACCGGGAAGGGAAGGAGGAGGGGAGCAAAATGACGGGGCTGACAGTAGGAATGGGCCGATGCTCTGCTTTCTGCATGCCAGCGAGCAGGCTACAGCACAGAGCATATGTGAGGATTTACGGAGAGCTCTCTGCTGTAGCGTTTGCCCCTGCTCTTCCAGGCCAGGCTCTTTCAGTTTGGCGATGCTGATTCAGAGCTTGCCCCTCACCCGTCCCTTGACAGCCCAGTTCTTTTCCTTCACACTAAGGCAATGTTCCCATTTCCATTAGCCTGAGATTTCTGGCACAGAGCCTTCTCCGTTTCCATGCCAACCAAATGCAGATGTGTTAGGCCCTTGCGTAGTGCATGGAATGGTCTTCTAAGTGGCCGTTGCAAGTTGTTAACCTATCGGCCTTGGAACCGACTGAAGCTGTTATTTGCAAGAACAGCTTTTAGCACTCCATCAGAGCGTGTCTCCAGAGTTGCAGTGTCGGTGGCCCTGTACCTCCCAACTGAAACTCTGAAACTGTGTGGAAGCAACCTGCTTTCACATCAGTGTGGTGTCAAATCACAAGCTTCTCCACGATGGCCAATGTGCTCCAAACTCAAGGCACCCCTCCGAGATCTGTTACCTGCCTGACTCCAGTACACCTTCCCGATGGTCAAGTGTCTGCAAGACGGAGGATAAAAGGGCTTCCCCAATACAAGATCTGAAGTCTGGTTACACCAGTAAAATTCAGAATCTGGCTCCAGTCCCTGCTCACGTCCACTGTATACACCCAGAGGGCCACGGAGCTGGTTTCCAATCCCATGGAGTGACCTCAACTCACAGAGTAGGTAGCGATGCTACACTTGCCTTCCAAGCAGCTCCTCCAGCCACCTCCATGCTTCAAAAGCCTGGCCACACACCTAGACATCTGTATCCCTACAGAATGTGGTCCTGATAACTAGTCGACAGACCTGGATGACTGGCTAGTGGGCAGGACATGTCGACAGATAGCTGGGGACCGGCCTGCTGCTCTTGTCTTCCCTACATTTACAGAAAACTGGCACTTTATCTTTAGGACAAATGCTGCAACCCTTGGAAGGAGCCTGTTCTAGAAAATTCTCCACCAACACAATGGATTGAGGGGTTGTTTTCGGGCACAAAAGTCTATCAGGGCTGAGTCTGGAGGCACATACCTGTCATCCCAGATACTCAGGCAGCTGAGGAAGGAAGATGGTTGAGGTAGGTCCAAGGCTTACCTACACTGCCGAGTGAGTTCAAAGTCAGCCGAAACAAGTTAAGGCAATATAATGTGTAAATATAATAAAAGCACAACTTGTCTCAAAATACAAAATGAAAAGAAGGCTGAGACGTAGCCCGGTGGCTGAACACTTGTCACACATAGGAGTTTTCAACCCCAGCACCAGGAAGAAAATAAAAGGAGGCAGAGTATTAGAGCCCACAGCACTCTGCAGGAACTCCGGAGCAATGCTCGCCGTGTGGTGCTTCCGTTACATCTGTCAATGCCAAGTCTCTGCCTTGGTTGCACAGGTTGCTCTTGACTTGATTACAGCTTCTCAGACCCAAAGTCACGTTGATGTCTGGGGGTGCTGTCGTTGTAGGAAAGCACTTTACGCCTTAAGAAAGGTGGAAGAAGAGGTACACACTGGATCTATTGCCCTAATGAAACCACACGATATCATTATTGGGGAGGTGGGGTGCATGGAGCCTGGCACAAGGAGTCTCTTCAGTTCAGTGTAGAAGGCGGCAGAGGAAGCATGTGGGCTTGGGTTGTACTTTTATTTATGGTGACAGTGGCTACAAGGATGGGTGATGGGTCTTGAGTAGGACACTGGAGACAAAAGGACCTTTGGAGCCCTGAGAAGCTGGGGGTGGGGGTAGTGCCATCTAAGGCTGGATGCTCTCCTGAGGACACACAATCCAGGACTCAGTTTTCTGGTGGGACAAGAAACCAGCATCTCTGGTAGATTGAGGGTGAAAATCAAGACACTAGAAGAGGCAAAGAAAATGAAGGTCTAAAAGAAAGTGGCCACATGGTGGGCCAAGGTGGAAGGTGTAGAGACAGGCAGTGGGCAAGTGAATGGATGGATGGGGAGGTTGGATAATGGGTAAATGAATGGATTGCTGGATAATGGATGAATGATGGGATGGAGTAGATAGTAGGTGGATAGACAGATGGGTGGACTGGGTGGATGGATGGATGAGGGGGAGATAGTGAATGTATGATGGATGGATGAGTGGGTGGATGGATAGATAGATGGGTGGGGTGGGTGGATGGATGGATGGGGGGATAGTGAATGTATGATGGATAGACTGTAACATGAGGGCCGGCTTGTTGGGGTATCTGTCCCGCCCAGTACCCCACAGCTGGCAAGCCCCAAAGAAAATTACACACAGGACTCCATAAAATTATAAACTGATTGGCCCATTAGGTCAGGCTTCTTATTAGTCCTTGTAACTTATATTAATCCTTTATCATTATCTATGTTAGCCACACGGCTCAGTACCTTTCTCAGCTGTCAGCTGACATGTTGCCTCTTCGGTGGTCTGGGTAGGAATGGCGGAGGGAGCTTCCTCTTCCTTGGCCTTCTCCTACTCTCATTGCCCTGCCTCTACTTCCTGTCTGGTTGACCCGCCTATACTTCTTGCCTGGCCAATCAGCATTTTATTAAAATACATGATTGACAGAATACAAACAACTTTCCCGCACCAATAGACAGATGGATGGATGGATGGATGGATGGATGAATGGATGGATGGATGGACACATAAATGAACATATGGGTAGAATAGACAAACGGTAGATGAGTTAGATCTAGTAGTAGTAGTAGTAGATGGATAGAGCATTTATTTGTTCCAGTGCTAAGTATGTTTTAAGACCTCATGCTGTAAGGTCTTGTCAAAACAAGACCATGAGGGAGCCCGGAATCCTCAGATGATTCATAGGCATACATCTGAGGCGATCTCAGGCATACAAGGTAGCCAATCCATAAAACCTTGAAATCACATTCAATTGAACTCAGCTTATTTGTGCTAAGGTCTGGCTCTTTAATGTTGGCAAGATCCAGGAATCACCTTCAGCTGCAGGCTTCCTGGGATGCCGCAGTCTGGGACTGGGGATCCAGAAATCACTTTCGGCTACAGGCTACCTGGGATGCTGCAGTCTGGGATGGGGATCCAGGAATCACTTTTGCCTGCGGGTTGCCTGCAGTCTGGGATGGGGATCTAGGAATCACTTTCAGCTGCAGGCTACCTGGAATGCTGCAGTCTGTGATGGGCACTCACTACTCTAGGTCTACTTGTCACTACAGAGCTATAGCATCCTTGGAGCTTATGTTAGGAGAAGAAACTATGACTATGGGGTTCCTTTTATCTCTCATGTCTACACAGGCTGCATTAGGGCAGCTGGATGGTGGGCCATTGCCTTCACTGGGCACAGGAAACTCTCACTCAGCAAGACTCAGACTGGCCAAATATGTGGGTAGGCCCCAAGGAGTATAGTCCAGCCCTAGCCTGAGGCTCTCCAGTTATTGTGATCCCTTTCTTGATGTGGGAGAGTCCCTGAGTGAGCTATTTAGAGTACATAAAAACTATATGTTCTGGGCACACAAAAGAGGCATTGGTGTGTAATGGGTGGGTTGACAAGATTCGTTTGTGGAAGTGCTTAAAGCCATCGCCTCGGGCAGCCTGGCGGGCAGCCACATGCCTTTCATAGATGCAGAATTTCTGTCATAGCTAGTCCACAGGCCACACCATGGGCCTTTTTGTTTCCTATGCCCTCCCAGGTGACCCTGAGCACAGCCTGCCAGTAGCAGAATTATTCCATAAACAAGGAAGGTCCTCTCCAGCCTGGCCCACGCTTCCAGATTCCTTAGCTCCTCTGCAGGCCAGGGCTGCCTCTCAAGAAGGTCAATCAGTCCCAGTCCTGTAGGTATCTATCCTCAGTCCCCTCTTCTCCAGGTAGGAGCGGGGCTAGATGCAGCTGTGTGCCTGCAGCTTGCCCCAAACCACGTAGTCCATGGTTTCCATCAAGGGCTAGATGCCAGCGATTGGGGACTTAACTTTGCCCTGGCCCCAGACCCCCCTGCTTCTCCTGTTGAGAGTATTTGAGAGCACAGCAGAAAAACTCTACTACCCAGGTCAGCTGGACTCATATATTCAGAGTCACTGGAATCTGCAGGTCAGCACCCCAGAAAATCACCTGCAGACCCCTTTTGCAGCCAACACCCACTCACCCACCCATGGTCACTAACTAGGGAGCCTCTGAGCCACATGTCCTCTTGGTTCCAGAGTCTGGGCAGCCTCCCTCCAGCTTGCCAGACTGGCAGTCTCCGGACTTATCCGCTTATCTGTACAGCTGCTGTAGCTAAAATTCCCACAAATTGGAGCAAACAATTGAGCACTAGGAGGAGCCCCGAGGAAGTTGTCCTGCCTCCTTTCACACCATCGGTGTCCCGTATCTTTCACATCAGTGCCTTGTACCCCACCGCCATCACCTCTATCTCCCAAGTGGTTCTTGCGATAAAGAAGAATGCTGAGATCTAAACATTTCTGCCAGGACCAAGCAGCCACGGTCAAGGACAGGAGCGGGGGAAGGGCTGGTGTGCACCGTCTCACTGTTGTGATGATAAAGCATTGTGGAAGAGAGAGCTAGAAACAGACCTGTGTGCTAGTGTGCATCATACAGCAGGAATCTGTAGTTGTTCACCTGACCAGAAATATGAAAGGAGGCCACATGCTTTAAAGCAGGAGTTAAAAAAAGAAAACATATCAAATGACGGCACTCTCTCCATGTTGCAGATTCTACAGTAATGGTCTCTCTGATCCTGAGTTTGCAGCTAGGGGTTCAGACCGTCGTGAAAGTGGCCTGCTCTGGCATGTTTAGATAGATGGATCTATTTGGGGCAATATTTCCAGAAGTGACCATTGGCTAGATGCCAAAATCACTTCAGTGGGGGAAATCGTCAAGTATGCCCATCTAATCGAGTCCAGCTGTTGGTTGTGATGCTGAGGTGAACATAAGCAACTGAAGCAGCCCCTGCTGTTCAAAGGCTCTGAGCCCTGAAGGTGGCTGATTCTGCCTGAGGGCTTCAGTGTGGTCTCCCATACCCGCATTGCCTACATCCCTGGTTTTCTGAAAGCATGTCTGTGCAGGTTTCCTGCAAGCATGTCTGTGCAGGTTTCCTGCAAACGTGTCTATGCAGGATTCCTGCAAGTGTGTCTGTGTATGGAACCATGCAGCAGCTTCAGCATGTCCAGAAAGGAAGGAGAGGAAATGCAGACCCACCTGCCACATCCCTAGCTTTTGAACTCCCTCTGGGAATCCAGCACCTCATGCTTGTTTGCACACTTTTTATTGCCCCACACTTCCTCAGGAAGGCATCCAGACTGGAGGCCCTGAGGAGACAACTGGAAGGACGTGCAGGGTGTGCTGGAAAGCGTGGAGCTGTTTGTGGGACAGGGTTTCCGTGGGCGCGATAGACTTCAGCAGAAGAAATGCACCCTCAGCACCAACTTCTGACTCCTGGAGACAGTAGCTTGATCTAAAGATGACACTGAGTGAGACCCCTGTGCTAGACTGCCATTGTCTACACGACAGACGAGACACACTGCTGCTGTCCCATTTGCGAGTAGAAATTCGCTGCCGCCCAGCTCGGCCAGTGACTTATGGAGAACAGCTGTGGGCAGGAGGACAAGGTCAGCTTCAGAGGCTACCCCTATGGGCCTCTGCAGACCCCAGAAGCAGCGCAGGGTAATTTAATGGTATCTGTCCTCTGTTACTCCTGTGTTCTGCTTTGCATGCGCAGACCGCCTAGCACATGTGGGCAGAGGACTTGTCAAACCCCAGGACCGTGCAGTGGTTTGTTTTCCATGGTAAACCGTCATGCTAAATTCATTGTCGTGGTACCTCAGAGCCAGGTGAATGACTCTTTCTACAAAGCCTTCCACACCTAGTCACAAAGGATTCCATAATAGATGTTGATTTCAAAAGCAGATTTAAGAGAAATTCACACCTAAAAATGACTCATTAGCTGGATGTGAGGATGTGTATCTGTAATCCCAGCACCCAGAAAGCTGAAACAGGAATATCATGAACTCAAGGCCAGTCTAGAGCTACACAGAGAAAGTCTCAAAAATAAAGAACATGGAGTTGGGGAGATGGCTTAGTAGACAAGGTGCCTGCTTGCTGTGCAAGTATGCGGGGCTTGAGTTCAGAACCCCAGAGTCCACTGGGTAGCATGAATGTAACCTGTAGTAACATGTATGTGCCCCAGGGGAGAGGGATGGAAGTGAAGACAGGAGAATTCCCAGAAGCCAGCTAGCCTCATATAGACAACAGTGACCAAAAGACCCTGTTTGGACTTAGAGTGTGAGAACCAACACCTGT
Organism: Myodes glareolus; assembly: GCF_982192425.1. Lineage (NCBI taxonomy): Eukaryota > Metazoa > Chordata > Mammalia > Rodentia > Cricetidae > Myodes > Myodes glareolus. Next base: position 6,636,197 of record NC_142038.1, on the reverse strand, counting down.
GATTATCTCCTATTTCCACACATGTGCTGTGGCACACATGCACCCATGCCTACACACAGGCTGTGACACACGTGGACCTACGCTCACACACAAGCTGTGACACACCTGTACACATGCCCACACACATGAACACCTACATAGGGTGTTTTATTATATATAAAGGATATAGGAATAATCACAAAATAGCCAGGGAAGCAATGTGAAGCCAAGCAAAGGAAAAGGCAGGCCCTAAAGTGCTCACTGACCACAAAGAGGAGTCGCATCCAGGCAAGAGTGGCCAATTTGAAAATGTGACGTGGAGGGCTACCACATTGTCCATGCGGTGCCCTGTAGAGGTGGTGTAGGGCAGGATGAAGACGAGGAGGAGGAGGAGGTCAGACAAGAAAAAATGAAGGGAGATAGAGGGGGCAGAGGAGGAGATTGGCGGCTGTCGCCACACAGAAAAGATCCTGAAGGAAGACTCAATGGGCACCAGAAAGCTCTGAAGGGGGAGTGAGTTCATAGAGCCTGAGCCACTGTGCCCTTTGGCTGGCCAGGTCAACAGAAGATGAGCCTCCTGGAGCCATGACTTCAGGGATCTTTAAATAGTAAATGTCACCCCAAATGTCAAGGCCCTGGGAGTTTCTGAGCTCTAAAATCGTTTAAAACTCCCCGGCACCCCGGAGTACTCAAAGGTGTACACTTTCACCTCTCTGAAGGCCAGGCTGCTTCCCACCCGAGCTCTCCGGGCTTCTTCTGCCCGTAAGATTAGCGCTTTTAGAAATACACTCCATGCCCTTTTTGGTAAGATCAAATCCAGGCGTGTCCCTAAGAGTGACGTGCATCTGTTCTGTAAATGGAGTCTGAATGGAAAGCATCTCTGGCTTTAATTTGACCGAGGCAATATTCCTGAACATGTTTAACTGTGCCCGGCCCCCTTGCAGGGCTGCAAGCTACAGGTTTAGACTCCCTTACCACACTTCTTTCAGGAAGGGAGGAGCCACTCTGGGGACACAGAGGCCTTTCTGCATCTCACAAATAACTGTATTCAAGGACACAAAGCCCAACTGTTGTAAAAATATTAGCATTCAGATGCTCTTGTGTTTTGTTAATGCCTTTAATTCCTCACAGCATGGCTCTTGTCTTCCCTCCTCATTGGCATGCACGTTTCTGTCAGCTACAGAATTTATAGCTCCAGCTCCAGAACCAGGCTCCTAGGTGCTCCTGCTGCCCTCCCCACCTGTAAGTCCGCACTGCACCCCTGCAAACCTCACCTCTCCAAAGCACCCCGCAGAGTGCTGTGTGCGCCTTTCAAACACTGTATGGCAACCGAGCTTAAGTACTGCTAGAAATAGCCATGTTCCTTGTTATTCATGACGAGCCAGTGGTCATGAAAGAAGGGTGCCAGCAGGCATCTCCACCCACTTGGTCTTGTCCTTTTCTCAGTCACCCTAAACTGACTGACCCGTTCCCACAGTACCCAACATGATGGCACGTGCCATCCAATAGAGGCCTGGATGAGACTGTAGCCATCCTGGTTCCCAGAGTTTGCCTGTCCCTTTGTCACCAGCAAATATTTAGACTGCAAGATGGGGTTGTGGCTCAGCTTTGCAGTAGGGCCCCAGTTAAGAACTTTGAGATGGAGATCATGCTATTTGTGGGTCAGTTTCTAGACCCTATGATTTTCTGGGTTTGGAAGCCTTTGCGATATGGGTGCTGTATTTATGCAAACTTCTTTGACTATGTGCAACCAAGGGTACCACCTGCCTCAGACCCCTTATCAGCTGTCCCAGACCCCACTGACCTGTCAGCCGTGTGGCCACATCCCATATCTGATCAGAGGAGCCTCAGACAGCTGTGGAAAGCTTGATCATTTCAACTCACCCTGGAAACCTTGGGACAGTCACACACTAAGAAATAAGAGAGGCACACTGGAGTCAAAAGTCCCAGAAGACATTTTACATATGTTCCAATTTTTTCTCCATCATCTGGAACAAGGAAACCAGGTGACCAGCACAGTGTCATCCTGGCCCTGTGAGCAGCTCTAGCAGCAGAGGTTGGGTCCTTTTGTGTGAGCTCTCTACACAAAGCACGGGTGGGGAAGCAGAAGTGCCGCGCTGCACCTCTGATAGTGTTCTCTCTGCCTCTGTGAGTGCGTGCACACTAGTCTACCCCTCACCAAGTCTCTATGTGACTGGTGCGGATCCCGCATCAGCTATACTGGCCCCAGAGAGCAGCTGCTCAGATGGGATAGCCCACCCAGGAGTGCCTGCTTCACGTTCGCCTTGGGTACCAGTACCCAGATCTTAACGAGAGTGAAGGCAGAGAGTGTTTTCTTAGGAAGTGCAATCCTTTCACAATTCATTTCATACTCTGGTGTGTCCCACATTGCCTTCTACAGCATTTAGGTCTCTTGTTGTCAGGACAAAATACCTTCCCAAGGCAGCTTAAGGAAGAGCAGGTTTATTCTGGCCCACACTGTGAAGGTCGGGTACATCGTAGCCAGTGGTAAGAGTGAGCTGAGTGGTCACATTGCACACAATCAGGAAGCAGAGGGAGACTGCGGCTTGACTTGCTTTCTCCTGTGTACTCATTCCAGACCCCTTGCCGGTGCAGTGATACCACCCACATCTAGAGTGGGTCTTCCTGCTGCAATTAACCCCATCTAGAGACTCTCTTACACACGTGTCCACAGGCTTATCTCCTAAGTGATTCCAGTCGTCTCCTGGGTGATTCTAATTGTCTCCTAGGTGATTCCATTCATCTCCTGTGTGATTCTAGTTGTCTCAGGCAATTCTGTCAAGTCGATAATGATTATTAGCCATTGCGTCTCATTGCAAACGAAGACTCTCACAGGGACTGTTCATCAAGGCTGCTGGTCCTTCAGCAGGCCTGAGGCCATCTATCTCTGGAAGTTCTGCTAGCCAGCTGGGCCCTGTGAGGCGTACGGAGAGATGGCATATCAGGAGTGCCCGTATGCAGTATCTCCTCCTAGAGAATGGTACTCAGTGCTCCCAAACTGACTGTAAACATTCTCCTTTCCGGGAATATGGAATCTCTAGCCTCACCAGACAGGGAGTCTCAGGGACAACCTCCCTGATACCACAAGGACAAACCACCAAGTAAATGGTATTGCAGAGGTGTACCATGAGCTTGCTGTAGGATGTGATGTAACCCCCTGTGGTCACACGTATTTCTTAATGAGTGGGGCTCCAACTTCTCTGTGATGTACCAGGGCTGCCAGCGGCAATGTTCAGGTCCTGTGGGTGGTTCTGATGAGTCATGGAAACGTGGTGCTTATGATACCCTGACACAGTCACCAGAAAACACCTTCAGCAAAACAGTGTCCCCACCCACGGCCTCCTTGTTTCAGCCCTCTGGGCCTCTTCCTTCTCTCTGCCTCCCTGGAACAGAAATCTGGCAAATCCTTGGCACTGCCTGGTCCCTCAGCCTGGCCTAGGCACCACCACCGTCGTGAGGAGGGTATGCACATCCCGAACTCTGGGTAAAGTGGCTGGCTGATGGGTAGACTGTAGGGAGGGTCAATAAAGGATGGAAAGGGAGTGGATAGATGGGCGTTAGGAAAGTGTGGCTAAGCCAAATTTCTACAGGTGAGTGTGAGACCTAGGAGAGGAAGCTAAGTGACAGTCACTTAAACCCAACACTGTAACTTGAGAGAAGAATAGACTTAGTGCCTGGGTAAGCAGCTCCCAGGGCCAGGAGCCTCCTGTGGAATCTGGGAGAGAGGAAGGCCCCAGTGACCTGCTTCCCTAGGTGTGAGCTTCAGGAAGATGTGAGGAGTCTATTCTCTACTGAGAACACTAAAACCACCTTTTGTCAAACAACGGTTTCAACATTTGGGGCTCGTACATCAGTAGCCTTAACTTAGATAGTAGACACAAGATACCAACACTACAGAGCTCTCCAGTGCAGGGAGTAACTCGGGAGAAGTTTTGGGGCATCATTGCTATGGGTACTCAGGCCATTCCCACCTTGAGGGGGTGGGGGTGACCTTTAGATGGATCGTGAAGATGGCCCCTAAGTCTCCTATACCAAGCAAGCTCAATCCAGGCTAGCTCCCTCCAGTTGATGCAATCCAAAGTGCTGTGGGGCTCCTGGACCCAACAATTAGCTCGGGTTTTATAGGAGACAGCTAGCTCAAGACCCCAGGAAGAAAGCGGCTTTGTCCCTCAGTAGGCCATGCACAGGCCCACATTCATATCGCATTGTTGTTGCAGGGGAGGCAGATGCGATCCAAAACAATGGAGCCTCGGCTGAGGACACGGCGGTGACAGACTCCAAGCACACAGCAGACCCAAAGAATAACTGGCAGGGTGCCCACCCAGCTGACCCAGGGAGCCGCCCCCACTTGATCCGCCTCTTTTCCCGAGATGCCCCAGGAAGGGAGGACAACACCTTCAAAGACAGGCCCTCCGAGTCCGACGAGCTCCAGACCATCCAAGAAGACTCCACAGCAGCTTCCGAAGGCCTGGATGTGATGGCATCGCAGAAGAGACCCTCACAGCGATCCAAGTACCTGGCCACAGCAAGTACCATGGACCATGCTAGGCATGGCTTCCTCCCAAGGCACAGAGACACGGGCATCCTTGACTCCATCGGGCGCTTCTTTAGTGGTGACAGGGGCGCACCCAAGCGGGGCTCCGGCAAGGTGAGCTCCGAGGAGTAGAGGAGCCGTGGGGTTAACGGCAGAAAGGAAGGAGAGGTGGGCAAATGAACTGGGCACATGTCCCTGTGTCTGAGATACTGGTCCTAGCCGGACAATGGTGATGGCCCAGGGGCGTGGCCTTGGTCACCACTTAGCCTATTTCTACTTGTTCTGTTCCCTTTGTCACAAGGGGCAGTGACTGGGGTGTCACTCAGGAAAGCAAGGGTCTTCTGCATCTGAAATTTGGGGCACCCTGGATGTGACATTGAGAGAACCTGTCTTAGGTGTGTGTGCCCTCTGCCTGGGGCTTCCGCTGATTCTGCCTCTGCACAGTGCTTCTGGTTTCAGTCCTGATTTGTGCTCATTCGCTGCTGGCTCAGGCTGCTAACTTCTCGCCACTGTGAAGCAAAGGTCCATTGAGGAGATGGAGGTCTGCAGAGCAAACCCCTCCCGTCTCCAGGAAACTTTCCCCTTGGTCTTAAGTAGTTTGTTGGGGGCGGGTGGAGGAATGAATGAATGCTCATGAGTTAAAGCTTTATTATTTTGTGAGTCCATTCATTTAAATATAAACTGTGTTTCCTGGTGTTTCAAAAGCAAATGTTCTGTGGATGAAAACAAAAATTGTATCAGAAGATAAAAGATACAGATAGCCCAGTTTCCAAGAGCAACACCTGGGGAGGGATGCATTAGCCTGTGGTTCGGGTTTGTCTAGCAGCTAGTGACAGGTGGCCATTACCCTTCAAGTGTGCGGCATTTTCTGTAACTCTGTTTGACGGCTGGGCAACTCTGGGGAGGAGTGTGGGTGGGAACGTTCAAAACAAGCCCTGGTATTTGAGCAGCCTGTGAGTTGTGACTAAGAGCCTTGCAGAACTCAAGCAGCTCTGGATGAAAGTGTGGGACAGAGGCCTCTCCATGGCTCTGGGGCCGTTGGCAGGGCAGATTTCCTGAAGTGCTGTGGTCACCAGCCACACTTTTGAAAGAGAAAGTAACCATGAACTGCTGAAGGTGAGCTCTCCGTGGCCACCAGAGCCCCTTGGCATCTCAACAGCCGTTGGTCCTTGTTAGGATGTCACCACAACTTGCTTGTCATTAACCCTCGGTGTGTCTGACCTGCCGACAGAATCCAGGTGCATGTGGCTCCTTTGCAACCTGTACTAGACATTGCTCTCAGTCGTTGGCAGGGCTCTCAGCCTGATACATCAATCCTAGGGCTTGTTTGTAACTTGCATTAGTGTGGCTTTTCAAGCGTTCTTCTCAAGGCATGTCAGTTCTGAAGGGTCCAGACTATCTGTCCCCTGAGGCCTATCTGTGAAACTAAGCCCCGCCCCCTACACACACACACACACACACACACACACACACACAGAGCCTCACCAGCCTAGAACCCTTAACCTGGTCTGTGCAGCTGAGGAGACAAGAACATGCTTTTGTGCTGTGCAGGAAAGGTGAACCAGCTGGAGGGAATCAGCTTTGTGGTTGTGGTTCAAGTTGCAACACCATAGTATGTCCGTGGATAGCACCTCTCCCGGAATGCACAGATGTGTACTGTTTTGAAACCACATGCCCTTCAAATGTTTCACAGGAGACAGTAAAGGCTCAGAAGCAGTCCTAATATCCACAAATAGTTTCTCTTAGATTATCAAGGTTTCTGAGGGAGAGAAAACATTTTCACTGGAGATATATATAGATACATATATATATATATATGTATATATATATATTTTATACACACACACATATATATATAAAATTTTTAAATAATTGGGATTTTTTAAACTTAAGGTATTAAGTCTCTGCACCTTTGCTGTGCATTCTGAATATGAAAAAATTTTTAAATGAACAACCTTTATACAAAAAGTGTCCCTTAATGTTTGTATATGTGATCCTTATTTTCTCATTATTTGTTTGTTTGTTTGTTTTAACTCACATACAAAAATAGGGTTATGGCATTTCCATAGAACTTGTGTGTGTTGTTGGCCTTCCCCTGTACCCCGCCACCAAGCTTGTCCCAGATATAGCACCTTCCTCTGCTGAAAACACACAGCAAGGGCCTGGTCCTGGTGGCCAAACCTATTCGATTGTTGGAGTTGAAAATTTAGCTCACTCGCACCGAGCTATGAATCACAATCACCCTAGCAGCCCAGCCGGGGCCAGCTTCTGGAGTACTTGTTTCTATTTGTATTTTGATGTTTGTAGATGGGGGGCTCATTTTCCTTGGCGCCAAAGGTCCCTGAGGAAGCTGCAAGGAAAAAAGCCCAAAGCCTAGGTAGCTGTCGCTGTCATTCTAAGACAGGGGTCGCACTCACATGCAGGGTCTCATGTAGGACCACAGGGTCCACCACCCGCCACTTGGAGACGCAGCTATAGCTTGGCCTTATAGAACCAGTTCTCCAGAAGGAATCTGGGAGACACCCTCCTTTACCCCACAAAAGGCCTTCTGGTCCTGTTGCCTCCTGCATCCTCCCTCCCCAGGCACGTGGTGCCTCCGTGCCATGCAGAGCCACCACCCCCGGCTCACAGAATGCGGGGACAACACCCAGCCTTTGTGTGGTTGCCGGGCTGACATTCAAAGAAAGCTCATGAAGAATGCCCTGAGAAGGCATATTCTTCTGAGACCCGTGGTGAAAAGTCCATTGACAGAGCATTCTCTTTTGTCCTGGTAAGAAAGGGAGGCTGTGCTCTGGCCTCTGAGGAACAGGTCTCCAAGCCAGTAGTAGGATGCCTGGGCCTATCGAGGGTGTGAGGAGGTAGGTGGCTTTAAGGAAGAGATCAAAGGCACCTGCTCCAACCCCTTTACCTTTCACCTACTGCCGAGCTCAGCAGCCCCCAGTCCTAGGGCAGTCCCAGGCCCACCAACCACTGTCTCGGGATGTAAATCATAGAAAGATCCCTTCCCATTCAAAGAAAGCATCTCACAGAGGACCTAAGCTGATCATGCAACACCGCATCCAGATATCACACACACACACACACACACACACACACACACACACAAGAAGGTAGCAGCTCATCTTCCATTCTTCCAGCAGGGGGAGGATAGTCTAAGCTAAGCCACCTTACTGGTGGCTCCACCTCTATCTTTTTTTATTATCTATTTATTTAATATGCAATCTCCATTTCTAACCTGCCAGTGTAGGCCTTTCGTCACTTAGTCTGCAGATGGCTGCTCTGCCTCTCGTTTTGACAGGCCAGGACGAAGTGCTGCTGGGCGTAATCCATCTTGTGAATTGGCCAGTGTCTGTTCCCTGACTCTTTCTACCGCATTCTAATGTTGTATTAAACATATCTCCATTCTCCAGTAACTTTGGTCTTCACTGTTAACTTTGGCGTCCGAAGGTTGCAGATACACTTGCCACCCTGTGGCAAGTCACATGAAGTGAGCGGTCACATGAAGGACACAGTGGGAGTGCCCATGTGATCCTCCCAGAGTTCCAGTAGAGCCACTGTCAGAGAGAGTGTTTGCCATTGCTACCTGCTAATAGAGCACTCGGGGGTCCAGGCAGAGGCAAAACTTCCCCATAAGGCACTAGGGACCATCGTGCCCCTCCCTGCCTCCCATCCACTTGGCAGTGTTTTTCAGAGGCATGTTAGAGAAAGTCCGCCTATGAAAGCATCTGTGTCCAAGGTCATACTTTTGAGATTTCTTGTATGAATTGCTTTAATGAGTAGCCTCACCTTGGTCCGTTATTGGTCCCTAGTGTCTAACTCTGCCTGTCTGCTGCGCTGCTGGCCACAGCCATCCACTGCTACTTAAGTGGGTGGCAGTCATCCTGGGAGTTTGGCGGGCAGTGCGCCCTCTGTAAAAGTGGGATGTTTGTAAATTGTGTTTGTATTTAATGGCGATACCCTTAGGTGGTTGTATTGCGATTTGATTTTGCTGTAAATTTCCGCGTAATGTATATCTCTGCCTTTGTATGCACTCATTAAACATCTTAACAGACCAAAGATGGTGTACTAATTGCATATGGACTTTTCAAGTTGTATTTTTATTTTATTAATGGTTTTGTATGACTGGCATCTCCACGGCCTTGAGAAACGCCCACAGGTAAGTCTGGGCACTGAAACTCTGTCACTTCTAGCGATGGCACGGTCCCCGGTACTCTTGCCGTGGCAGCGTGGTAGCTAGCTCTTTCCCTTCCCATAGTCGCTGTCACTCCTGCAGCGCTTAACGGCGTGTCCTGAGGATGGAAGGGACATGAGGGCACAAAGGGACCGACCCAGGAAAGCCCACAGTTACTGAGGATCTAACTTTTCTCTTTGCTGTAAAATTCCCCACAAAGCAACACGTGGAAGGGCAGGCTTATTCCAGCTCACATTTGGCACACCATAGCGGCAGGAGCTGGATGGAGGCAGCTGGTCACATTGTATCCCCAGACAGGAGACAGGGAGGTGGAGGCTGCTGCTCAGGGGGGAAATTCTCCTTTTCCTTCAGTCCAGAATCCCAGCCCAGTGCATAGTACGTGAAGGCGGGTCTTCTTATCAATCAAGATAATCTCTTCTGAACCCAGAGGCCTGTCCCTTCTGTGTCTAGCTCCTGTGAGGTGGGCAATCAGTGTTAGCTATCACACTGAGTGAACACACCAGGACAGCCCTACTGGGCTCTCCAGGGAGGTCCAAAGCCGCAGGGCTCCTGCAGTTGAACCCAGAGGTAGGGCCAGGCTCCTCTTGAGAGTAATGCTGGATAAACCTGATAAAGTCTGATAGATGTCAGAGATAAAAGCAAAGACAATAAGCAATTTAGAAGGTGACCTGTGTGACTTCCTCTCCAGGGACCCTGATCCTGACTCTCACCTCCTTCTAAACCCATGTCCACTTTAAGGGATTTATTTCCCAATCATTGGTATGTCTTTCCGTTAAAAAAAAAAAAAGGATTAGCCAGATGGTGGCGAGCAGCTCTGACTGGCTGGTGGAGAGTGCAGCTTGGCAGCTGAAGAACCAGATCGTTGTATGGAAAATAATCCCTCTTTGAGCTCATGTTGAAAGTCATGGTGACGCCAAGATACTGGCTTAGTATCTACAGTTGTGGGACGATCCCATCAAACCGTGGCTGAGTATTTTATCTTGAAGTTGTTTATTTGTTTAGGAACAAGAAAAGCAGAGAGCAGGAGCTCAGAGAAAATGAAGTGTCCCGGGGGAGCCCCCTACATGTGAGCTTAGTGCCTCTGCTTGTTCTGATGGGATGTTCTTCACGCACACACACACACACACACACACACACACACCACTCCTTCAAAGATGCAGGTACACCTTAGGCTCGGAAGTACTTGCTTGCCAGTTAGGTAATCGAGACATTTTCTTCTTGTCAGCCTGCACCTTCCTTGACTCAAAGCTCAAACCCTGGCGAATCTGCACAGCAAGGGAAAGGCTTATTATCCTTTGTCTAACCCTGCTTGGGAGCAGTGACGTCAGGGTACAGATTACACGTCTGTAAGCATCACCAGGTCACACTTTCTCAGAGCCATGGCTTTGCCTAGAGCCATCTGCCCACTTTGTGTATAGATGTCAGCCTTCGGGGGTGCGGGGAGCTCACAGTGACTTTCATTGGGAAAGCTGTCCTGTTCTACAGAGAAGACCCTAACGGGCTTCTCTACCACCTTTCGTCCGCGTGTGTAGCCTGGGTTTGCTCAGCCACCCTCCCTTTCTCCGTTGAGAGTTCACTCTGGGGACAGTCAAGTTTCCTCAAACAGAAGCCCACACAGGCTTCCCCCAGAGGGTTTACTCCGACGTTAATACTGGAGTTCCTCATTCTTCAGCTCCCGATGGAGCGAATTTAAGTCACCAAAATCTCTTGCTAGGATAGAAGTGGGTGAGGACTCACTAGAATAGGACTGTATGGGTGAGGACTCTTGTTCCTGAGACGTACCACTGAGCACAGGTCACCGCAGAAGCTCCTCTTGGAACCCTGGTGTGTTGACTTTCAGTGGTTCTACAGGAACTAGCGAGTCACACCCTTCAGCCACCTTCTGGCACAATGCTCCTACCCATCATTGACAAGACCATTCACCTGCCCCAGAGCAAGAGTCTGGAACCTACTGGATGGACATTCTTTCTTGACTGACCACTCTAAGCAGTCCTTCCCCATTCTCCCCTTCCCTTCCCCTCCCCCCTCCATTTCTCTCACTTCCCATCATCCCCCTTTCATCCCCTCCCTCCTGGTTATTTTACCATGAACAGTGAAAAGGACAGAGATGCCTCTGGCGGGCCATTTACTTGTGCCCTCTGATTGTGTTCTTGGAAGCTCGTTTGGCCTTCCTTGAGGTCAACATACTCTCTCATAACTAACACTCTAAATTAGGATACTCTGAATCAGGAATAAATCCCATGCCACAAAACTTATAGCAGTAGAGTTGAGACTAACATGACTCGTGCCAGGGAAAGAGTGGCGTCCCTGAGTCCCTGAGCTTCACCAACAAAGAAGGTAGGCAGAGAGTGTCACTCCATGTGACTGCAAGCGTGACCCCGAACACTGCAGGTCCTGAAGTCATCTGGAACTCTGTAGAAGCCTTGAAAAGGTTACAGAGTGCCATTCACGTCTGAGTCCTACTTGGAAATCCAACACAAACACTACTGTATTTGCCCCTTGAGAATAAAGGCCTGCAAATAAAACTCAATGTGAAATGAGGCCGTTCCCTTGCAATTCCATAGTAGGCTTCCAAAACCCTTCACTACACCAAACAAGCAAACGTTCCTTTGCCTGCTGGAGGTCAGCTGCACTGGTCCTAGAGATTGTCGGAGGACTGCAGGGCTCTGCAGGCGGTGCCCACACTGGACTCACCCAGCCCACTCTGTCCTCCTCGGCAGGTACCCTGGCTAAAGCAGAGCCGGAGCCCTCTGGCCCACAGCCGTCCTGGGCTGTGCACCATGTACAAGGTAAGCTGTGGTCACTGTCCCTTCAGCCAAGGGTCACCTGTCTGTGACAATGCTCTTTGAAAGAGTCACAGGGGTTAGGACAGGCAGCTCCTTCAGGATCTTACTGTGTCCCTGGGGTCCAAGAGGTCTTCAGGGCATCTGTGAGACCCTGAAGGGATGCAACAAGGAAAAATTTCAAAACAAAACAATAACAACAACAAAAACATGTAGGAGGTAGAGAGGCTGTCTTTGAGTCTGTGGTGCAAAATCTGAAAGAACCAACCAGGACACGGTAGAGCTGTCACGTCATCATAATATAGAAGGCCATGGGAACAAGCTATGATGTGGCCTTCTGTAATGCCACACAGGCCGAAGAGTCACCAAGAGTACTAGCCTAGAAGGACCAGCCTGGACCAGGTCATTGCCTGCCTGTGTTCCCTAACTACTTGGAAAGCAAGCTCCTATCAGATATCAAGCACTCCCCAAATATCAGCTGAGTTAAACTCAAATGGCGAATGTCCTTCTTAAGTCCAGTCCCCTGATATCGTCCCTCTGAGTTTGTCACAGAGAGCATGACTGAGATCCGCCTCATTTCCCAGTGTGGACACTCACATACTGTGGACACAGCTGGGCAAGGCAGCAACAAGAGGGGGATCCTTCAGTCAACCACGGTTGGGACTGCTCCTCATGCAAGCTGAGCGTCACCACACACATCGTGCGTCTGTCAGTGACCGTTTCACATAGACGCACACACCATCTGAACCTTGTCATCTGCCTTTGTTAAAGACAGAAGGTGAAAGGTTTGGAAACAACTTCTCAGAGACCTAACCACTAGAACATTCTCTATCTCTGCTCCATCGAGCACCTATCAGGAGGGAGGATGCCAAGGGGTCAGTGACCATACAATTCTGCCACGTAATAAACGTAAGCCAGAGAGGGGGCTCTCTGTGATCAAGGCAGGCAGCAGGAAGGGTGTCCATAACTCAAGGGCTTTGGACTCCCTGGGACAGATGATTTATGATGAGACTGTGTAAAAGCTTGCGCAGGGATCTGCTTGAGGTAGGCACCCTGGGGAGCAAGCAGCAAGTGCTTGATATGGGCACTGTCCCATGCCTTGCCACAGAGACGTGAAGAATGAGGAACATTCCCAATGGCCTCTAAGATGGCCAGTCAGGGGCCAGGACTGAGAAGGCAGCAGAGAAAAGCTGGGCCTTGGGTGCGAGTCTAGACATGGGCAGTACTAGGAGCCGTGGGAGTGACGGGAATGAGGCCTGTGCACAGTGCCTGGTGTGTTGGAGCCTGCTCCAACAGCATCAGCTGGGGGTACCTGGGAGGGGGTGCTGAGGCTGAAGAGGTGTTAGAGTGAGAGAAATTGAGACAGAAAACACAGAATAGATTTGAGGCACTGCCAGGTTACTCTGCACAGCCTCGAGTTTATTTCTCAGCCAGCGTATATACTAATTACAGGCAAAAAACAGATCAAAGAACAGCCTAATCAGTTAACCACCTCCCTACACTGTCCTTGAGTGTCATTGCCTATCCCACGAGTCCTGCTAGCAACAAACAACTTTTATTTTTTTTTCTAACTGGATGTGCCTTTAGCTGGCATTCAACAGTCTGTATCTAAATAGATAATGTGTTCTCTCTCATGGGCAAAAATGTTCTTTCCCATGGGCCTAATCTATTATCTGTGGGTTCCCGTTTTCATTCAAACCGAGTTTGAAGACTGGCTTGATCACACATTAGGGCCAAGGTAGGACAGACAGGAGTTATTAGGTGCTATATATCATATTTCCATGTCTACTGTGAGGGAAAACAGATGTAAGCCAAATCTAGAGGCAAGACACTGATGTATTCTACCAGGCAACAGAGACCTGTTCCAGGACCCGTGCGCGGAAGTTACCCCGGCCTTCCTGATACACCAGGGAAAACACAGCCATGGTTCTGGGTCTGTCCCCATGGCAGGTAAGCACAGAGGCCAGTGTCTGTCTAACAGCCTGGGATTTTCTCTCTCAGTCGCAAGCCCACGGGACTTTCCTAAGGATTGTCTACCCTCTCACGTGGGGGATGTCCTCCTCCAGCACTGAGGCTGTCTTCATTATGTTAAGAAAGGTGGTGATGAGTCACAGGTATGGATCAGCATCAGCCACAGGGAAAGCCCAGCCAGGCCTGGCCTCATTCAAGGTTTCAGAAAGACTCTTGACTCTTGTCATTCAGGATTTCGTGACTTGAAACAAGCTTGCTAAGGAGATAAAGGCGCTAGGTGGGGGCCACAACTTAAAGGCATTGGAAGCTGCTAACTTTCTCTCTCTTGCAAGCTGAAAGCTCAGAGGACACAGGTGAGCACTGCTGGTAGCTGTGAATGCTTCTTCCTGGCTTTGGAGCCAGGGCACATCCCACGTACTCTGCTAAGAGGGCACCTCTGTTTGTGTCAGTGGAGAGACAGGTACACGTGCTCTTCTAACACACCTGCAGGCCCTGTAATGAAAACCCACCTTCTGTGAAGGAGGTCACACCCGCTTGGTCCCAGCACCACTATGGCCTCCTCCCCGCTAGGCATTCTTCAGTTCCAAGAGACTCAGACATGTTCTAGGGCTGGCCATGCTTGTTCTCTGGAGCCTGAGGGGCAAGTGGGAAGGAGCAGAAAGAGATAAATAGGAGAGTGTCTGAGAAAAGCAAAAATTCCAGAGGGGGGAAGAATGTGCATCTCAAAGTGGCGACTAGCTCCCCAGAAATGCACAGACAGGTCTCGCAGACCCCATATGGGCAGCCTTCTTCTCCCTTCCTCCCTTCGTTCCGGCATTGTGGATGGTTGGCATGGCCTGGCATGGCCTGGCATGGCCTGACACCAGGCAGCAGCATGTTCTGCTAAAGGGGAACATGATGAACAAAATGAGGCAGGAGCGAATGAGACCCTATCTGTGAGGACCGCCTCTCATTGCCTGTGTGTGTGGCTTGGCAAGAATCCTGGGGGAGCAGTGGACAGAAATGGCCATCTCCACTGTCCACATCACCAGGGGAGCAGTGGACAGAAAGGGCCATCTCCACTGTCCACACCACCAGGTGCTTTGTCTCTGCTTCATTTGGCAGGCTTCTTAGCCTCTCCTTGCCAGCCTGGCAGGGTACTGTCCAGCCATCACCACTGCGCACATCCCAAGAGGTTTCCCAAAAGGCCCACACTGCATCTGACCCACCAGCTCTGGGATTCTGCAATCTTTGGTCATAAAGCAAGAATCAAAGACTGAGGGTTAGGTCTCATTCTATCAGCCAGTCTGCAGAGGAATGTCCCTGGGCTATGGCCTCCTCAGATCTAGGCTTGCTCACTTGGGAAGCGGCTGTGACCAGAGAGAGGCCTGTTATCTGTCCAGAGAAGACTTGGTGCTGAACAAGTGAGAAAGATCTGTGTGCTCAGAGCAGACTTCCTGGTAATGCCATGGGCAATCTCACCTCTGTGTACTCTGTTCCAACCTGTTCTAGAGGACCCAAGGTCACCCTGAGAGGGCAAGCTGGACCTGCAGGCTCCAGGGGCTCCATCCACCCTGTGCTGCTACAGCCTTCGGGCACTGTGTTTCTGTTCTTGGGTCTGTTTCCTCAGCTGTTAAATTGAGAGTGTGATTTAATTGGGGTGCATTACAGATACTGTTTGAAGACTCCCAGCCTACTGGTCTTCTGTCTTCAAGGAGGTTCTTATCAGGTGAGGGATCTCAATCCTCCTGAGGTGGAAGCAGGGCCTCAGCAGGCACCAGGCTCCTTAGATGGTTCTCCGCCCCAGGAAGTATAACCTGCAGATCTGCATACAGAGGGATTCCCCATGCACTGGGAACCCGCCTGACTGTTTGGTGAATCTGACTCCTTCCTCATTGCCCCACACATGGCTCTGGGTAGATCTGGATGGTTTTTGTGGTCGCACATGGGAATGGGTCCTCAGTCTGTCTTTGGAGCAACTGTTGGCCAGGAGAGGAGGCCAGCTCTCTGCCTGAGGTCCAGCCGTCTAGCACAGGGACGTTTGTGCAACCCCTGTACCTGTTTTGAGCTCAAGGCCTTGTTCTTTGGAAAGTCTGTCTTTGTTTCGCTATCTTTCCAAAGAAACCTCCCCAGACCCACACATTGTGCAAACGGACACAAAGTTCCAAAGCCGCAAAACCAGGCACATCCTACAATCCCAGCACTAGAGGAGGGAAGGGCGATTACATGTTAAAGCCCAGCCAGGGCTACAGAACATGACCTTGTCCCCAAAGAAAACAGCTCCGTATCATCAGTGTTTGGCTTATACTTCTAGTGTGACTTCTGTTTGGTATTTGTATTTGATGGTATGCTTTGGATATAATGGGATCTCAAAAACAGTGGGTCCCTGGAAGCAGTGAAGAAATGGGAGTATCAAGGCTCATTCCACTTCCCACCGTATTTAGAAGGAAGCAGGATCGAAGCCCCAGGAACTAAAGGATGCTGGGGCAAGGTGCCACCAAGCTGCTGACCTACTCAAGAAGGAGAGGCAGAGCAGTCATGTCTGCTGCTAATAGCCTGCAGCTCCCACAGAGCCCTTGTCACTCCTTTTCTGGGGAGCCACTGGCCAAGAGAAGCCTGGAAGCAGGCATCAGAACTGGACCCCTGTGAAGCCTGGAAATCCCTGGCCTAGAGAGCACCCAGTTAATCCCAGAAGTGTGTGGGACCGCCTGGGCTTTCTGTCCATCTTTCTGGTCAAGTCTGAATCTCAAGTGCACATCCCAGGAGGTAAGAAGTCCAGAAGATTCTGCCGCTAATCCTTAAACTGCCAAAGAAAGGGGCAAAGTTGCCAGAGAAGGCCACAGCATTTTTATTCTCCATGTCCTGGAGCAACACGAGGGAGCTGGTGCCTCCAACATTGCAGCAGTTGCCCCTTCCCGCTTTGCAGCCAACCAAAGAAGCTTTCATTTCACGATTGGCTGAAGGTCAAACTCTCCCTCTTTGGAACTGGACCCTGGAATGTGTGACAAAGCATCATCCTTGCACCAGGGACACAAGGATGGACACTGGTGGTCCTCAGTTGTCCCACAGCAGATAGCACCCCCACCTCATAGCGACTTGAGGGGAAATGCAGGACAGTGAAGGCAGGGGACATCCTAAAGTTTCCACCCACATAGGAAGTCTGTCCACACTTGACCAGAAAGTGAGAAAAGCCACGTGGATGCTGCCTGCTTTCTGTGAAGGAAAAGGCCCTCTTTCATCAGTGAAAGTGTCAGTGACGTGGAACATACGTGTTCTGGCGCCAGGCAAAGACCCAAAAAAGGGAAGACCACTCGCTCATCACCCCTACACCCCAGAATTTAAAATGCATAAATTTTGCTAGGGGAAAAAGGGAGAGAGAACACTCTCTCCTGAAATACATTAGAAGCAATTTGACCACAAACGGCATTCTGGCTTCTTCTGGGAACGTAAACAAGGCTAGAACTGGGGCCAGCATGAGAAGGACACACACACACACACACACACACACACACACACACACATGCTGAGACGCCTTGGACCAGTCAGGGTATGGGGAGTCAAAACAGGAAGATGGCCTCCTGCTGTAGGCAGCATTTCTCTATCACCACCCTGAGGCATTTGTCAAAGATGTTGGTTGCCCATGGCCCTCATTTCTTCCATGCCCCTGACATCTGTATGGATCACAGAGAAGTTGGCTGTTGAGCCCTGCCACTGGCTCCCAAGTATAAAACAACTGTGACCATCATGGCCTTCTTCTCTGGAGACAGCGTTAAGAAAGGGAACTGTTCCCAGGATTTCCAGGACATGGAGAGTGTAAACCAACACACAAGCTTTAAGGCAGGAGAGACAGCAGAGGCCAGTCCTTCCAGAGAAAGGCTCTGTGGGTGTCAGAAGTGGGGAGCGCAGATGGGAGGAAACAGCGTTGCTGTGCTTTCACCTACACAGGGGCCAAGACTTTTCCCCAAAGCCACAAGCTGCCCTCAGGCCTCAAAGAGCAGCCCCTGAGGTCCTGGCCTCTGAGTTCAATTAATGACAGTTAAATGCTAATTAAACTCCTCACTCACTCTGGGATGCACTAATGAGAGCTCTGTGGACTGCGGTGTCCTGACGCCACCACGTGGCTGTTCGTAACCTTCTGTGAGGTCAGGTAGCAGAGCGTTTGCGCAACCCGTGTGGGGTCATGGCTTAAAACTAAACTCAAAGGAAAGAAAGGACCATGTATCAGAAGGTGATTTGGTTTGATTCTGTCTCCTGAGGGCAGAATAGAATGTTCCTAACTGCCTGTGTTGAGGACCAGTTTTTCCTTCCACAGACACTAACAGGGTCCTACATTTTAATTACATGGAAATGAAGCCATTCCTATGATAATGATGGGAAATGCTCCTGTCATTAACCTTAACCGAGATCATATTTGCAAATCCAACTTAATTAGGAACTGATTTCCCGGGCCCAATGGACTCCATCCATCTACAATACTCAGGATTTTGTTGTTGTTGTTGTTGTTTTTTCCCTAAGATATAAGCAATTTCTTTCTGTCCCACAGCTTCAGAACTTAATATAAAATATAAAATCTGCAAACTTTGAAATAACTAGGTAAACCGTGATATTAAACTCTCTTCTTCTCCCACATCTCCCTCTTTGGCTGGACGACAAGCCAGCAGCCTCCTGTGCCTGCTGCGGATAGCATGGTCCTCCCGCATCTCTAGGCCCACTCCGCCAGGTTTGCTGCAGTGGGCCTGGGCTCCCGAGGGGACTCAGCAGGAAGGTCCTTGGACCCCTTTGCATCTCAGTTTCACAGTACAAACGAAGCCAAGCAGAGCAACAGTGATGGGTGATGGTTTGACACAGGTCCCTGAGAGACATAGCATGCCCTCGGTAAATGTGAGCGATCTTCGGTGTTTACACAGGAAAAGGGAGAAAGTGTAACCCCAGATCCTGGGTGCTACCAGTCATGCTTCCAGGCAAGGGATTGGGGGGCATTTCTCAGGCCAGAAATTGGGATCTTTATTTCCCTGACCGTAAAAGCCTAGGCCCCACTTCATTATGCAATGGCTGCTGTGACCGAGAGTCACTCATGACCTGTAGTGATCTGCAGAGTGAGGGTGTTCTCGGGCTGTTTTCAGGAAGTAGCCTCTCTTCAGGGGAACAAGCAGCCAGTCAGTCTGATGGCCATTGACCCCCTGGTCGAACGTCCAAGCCTAGGGTTCCTATAGGAAGCTGGAAAAACCTGAAAAACCCGCTTCCTGCCCTCTGCAGAGAGTGTGTGTGAGCACCCCCTGCTGGTGATGGTCATCGTTTCCAGCTGAGGAAAACTAATTTTTCAAAAGTAGTAGTACCATCTAATGGAGGAAGCAGGCAGCTCAAAGATCAATGACCTGGTTGGCAGGGGATCCTCTCCACAGCTCCAGAACAATTTATCGTCATTTTGCCTCAAAAGGTTTGTTGTGTTTCCTTGTTAATATGGTGCAAAGATGAATTGACACGAAATGAGGTTCCTGATATAATATCAAGAAAAAGGGTGGGGGGGAAGCAGACTAAGAGAAGACAGTGTGCGGTAGGACGCCATGTAAAAGCATTTGCAGCACAAAGTCTGCCTGCCTCACAGCAGGGCACCAATTACCCATCACCTACTGGTAAGTACGCACCGCTGTCCACACAATGGAATTTTTCAGTTTTAAAAGCAGCCAGCCCTCACTTGTTCCAAATGTTTAACTCCAAACACAACCATGGTGGGCCAGGTGGGTCAGGTGGCAAGACCCTCCAACCCATTCAGATTCCCGGAGTCATTGCTAGCCAACACTGGCCTTGGCCCTGTGGCCCTTCTTACTGGTGGTGATCTGACCCTGTTACAATACCTGTTGGGAACCCACAGGGAGGATGTGCTGCTGGAGACAGGCTGGGCACAGACAGAGACTGCAGTCTTGGGGAACAACAATAAAACATTCAGTATGGGCTCCGCACTCAGCCTTCGTGAACACAGCAAAGCATGTATAGCCCATAATGAACTAAGAGACAAAAGTCCTTTCTCCCAAAGATGCCAGCTCACCAGATTGCCCATCACCAGTGCTCTCAGAAAATATGGAATATTCCTACATGAAATATAGAGTGGGTCCCTATAATAAATCGCATTTTGACAAAGATTCAGCGACAACTCAATGGAAAAATGGGGATCTTTTCAACAAGCGGTCTTGGGACAACTGGACACCTACCTGCCAACCACCACCAACAGCAGAAGGTTCCTCAACTCAACCCTCATCTTGTGTAAAAGTCACCTGAAACTGAATCATAAATCTCTACGAACGCCAGAGAATTCCAAAAATCTTAAACAAAAGCATAGGAAACACTCTTCTTGATCGGGGTAGAAAAGGGTTTCCTAGACCTAACATTAAAACTGGCTCATCAAGAAAATAGGCAGATTAGACCCCATCAAAGCTCAATGCTGTTTGCGTGAACACTGTTAGCAGTGTGCACAGACAAGCCACAGATCGGGAGAAAATATTTGTATTTTTGTGGAATGTGAAAGTAGAGCCATGGTCCTGGAGGCTGGAGAGAGAAAGGCCAGGGCTTGCCTAGGATAGAGTCTGCTAAAGTAGGAAGGGTTGAGTGGGCTGCATGATGGATGCATAGTTGCTACTGAACTGTATATTTAGAAATGGCTAAAATGCAACCCCTTGTCCTCTGCATTTGAAGAACTCAGATACAGCCCTGGTCTGGCCCCAGCCCAGGATGTTGCTACTCTGGCAACTAGGGTGGTCTCTTGGCTTTCGCTGTACTCACCACAAAGCCAGGTCTAGATTGGGGTATGTCCCAAGGCGTGACATCACTGGAGATCCGCCACCCTTTGTGTTCCTTTGCAACTGTGCTTCAGGACCATGCTGCACATGAGGAAGCCAGGGCCTGGTCGACCCAGCACCTGCCAAGGGTTTCTCGGGTTCTGACATCCGGCCCTGGAGGGTGTGACTAGTGGGTCCTGTGACTAGCTCCTTCTGCACACTGTGGTAGGAGGAGGACTTTGCTCCTGCGCTCCTTCCTCTCTCTAGCTGCTGAGTGCCACCATGGTAATCCAACAGCACCCTGGGGCCCACACAGATCTGTTTTTTTCTGATGAAAGAGTAAAACCTAGATGAAGGCATGAGGCGCAGAAAACCAGGAAGGATTGCCCAGCGTGGCAATACTTTGCAGCTAAAAGGTGCTGCCCGGGTCGGGAGGCAGTGACATAGGTGGAGGGGAGGCCATTCTAACGGACTAAGCGAGACTGGCATGGAAGGAAAGCTCCAGAGTGGAAGCTGAGATCCAGGCTGCCTCCCCACGGAGGTTCTGGTGGGAAAACTCACAGGACAGAATGATGGCTCCGTGCATGCTGTTACATGGCCTTGTTTTGTTTTCTAAACTAACATATAGCAAAACGGACTTGCTTGGTATAAAGTTCTATATGTTTTAACAGATTGATAAACTTGTATAGCTACTACCACAAAGGCATATCAACCTAAACCCATCCCCCCTTCCTTGAGTAGTCAAAACTCCCCCTTTCTCTCATCTCCTAGCTACAGCAACCCCTGCTCTAGCCTCCCTCACCGCGGGATAGACTTTTCGGGGCTGGCACAGGAAAAGATGAAATAGGTAAAATCTTTTTGAATGGATCCTGCCATTAAGCCTGACTTAGAGATGTCTTGGTGTTATTATGTGTTTCGAAATATTGTTTGTTCCATTGCTAATTAGCATTCCACTGACTGAGTATACCGCAGTGTGTTCATTCTCTTGATGAAGAACACTTGAGTTGTTTATAGTTTGCAGGGATGAAAATGTTCTACAGAACTTCATGTACAGGCTTTGAGTGAGTATAAGTTCTTCATTTAAGATCTAAATTATTTTCTTTCAAATTAGTGATCAGTACATTCATTTAAACATCTCTTTCAAAAATACAGTATTTCTCTTTCATCCTTCCAAGCTTGAGATGGGATTGCAGGGCCATCCAGTCAATATGCAGCTGCTGCTGGGATCGCAGGCCATCCAGTCAATATGCAGCTGCTGCTGGGATCGCAGGCCATCCAGTCAATATGCAGCTCCCGCTGGGATTGCAGGGCCATCCAGTCAATATGCAGCTGCTGCTGGGATCGCAGGCCATCCAGTCAATGTGCAGCTGCTGCTGGGATTGCAGGCCATCCAGTCAATATGCAGCTGTTGCTGCAAGAAACTGCCGAGTTGTTTTTCCCAGGGACTGCACTAGTTTCGTATTCCTATGGCAACGCGTGGGAGTTCCAGTTGCTCCCTGTACCAGTCAACACTTGGTATTGTCAGTATTTTTTCTTAGTTATCTGAACAGGTGGGTAGTCACATGTCATGGCTCCTGTTTGCATGTTCTTGACGGTTGTTGGTATTGAGCAGTTACTGTTCACGTCTCAGCTGTTTTCCACACATCTTTGGTGAAATGTTTCTGGAAGTATTTTGTTCAGTTTTTAATCAGTTTATTTTCTTATTGCTGAGTTTTGAAGGTTTAGTGTTTTTTTTAAAAAAAACATATTTTGTGTTTAATTATTTTTCTCATATGTGATTTGCAAATACATTCTTCCAGTCTGTCATTTGTATGTTCGGGCTCCTGAGAGTGCTCATGTAAACAGTGGTGAGCTTTCATGGGGTCTGATTTACCTATTTTCTTGATGAATCAGCTCTTGATGTCATATCTAGGAAACCTTGCTTGATTACTATAAACTATGTAATAAATCTCAAAAGTAAAACCATGTGATTTGGGTAGTTTCTATATTTTTACAGTGGTTTAGCTATTTTGATTCTTTTGCATTATCATTTAGGTCAAGATTAGTTTGTCAGTACCTAAACAAAACTCTACTGGCAATTGCATTAAATAGATAGATAGAGCTGACATCTCTACTGTTTGGGTCTTCCAATCCATGAATATAAAATGTCTCTCTACTTAACTCTTCTTTGGTCTTTTTTCTAGTTTCTAGACTAATGAATCCCTACATGGAGCTACCATGCTTTGTTTTAGGGTGCCAGGGGCTGATCCCAGAGCCTTGGTAGGAAAGTATTCTACTGCTGTGATACAGCTCAGGCCAAATTCTGTAAATGCTTTGTCTGGTCCTTTTCTGTCACTAGGTCTGGCGGCATTTAAATTTTGTGTTTGTGTTTATCTGTTTGCTGCTATTATATAGAAATATGATTGCCTAAATATCTTTTGATTCAAAAAGTCTGCAGATATAATATAGCAAAGCAGATATAATTACATTGCTGCTCAAATTATCTGTGGGACAGTGTAGGTCCAAAACCTCAAGCCATCATCCTGGCCTTCTCGATGTATATGCTAGCCATATGCATGACCCCTAGCATATAGATTGATTCATGGTTAGGTTCAATATTAAGATCAGAGATCTGTGCAAGCCACAGCAGTCACCCATAGCAGATGGCTTGCACGGTCCATTCCCTGCTTTATCATGGACAGCCTGACTCCAGCTTTCATAGCTCTAAGGGGTTTGGGTAGCCTGGGAAGCTCAGGCCCCTTCCAGCTGCTACAGAAGAGCGAATGGCATCCTGTATCCATAGCAGGGCACTGGACACACGTATTGCGAAAAGGAATGAACCTTAACAGTTTGCAGGGTGTGAGCTGGCTGTCAGGGTGGAAACAGCAGGAGGGGAGAGGAAGAGCATTTAGAAAGTGCCAGCTGGAGGTGGGCTGGGAACGTGGAGCATGGCCGTGAAGAGTGAGGAGGTTCAGTACATTGTCATTGGGAAGCAGTGAACGTTGGTCTTTATGTAAGAGAAAGAGGGGAGAGGGAGGGCAAGGACTATGTCAAAGGTCTGTCGATGTCAGAAGTGGGTGGACAGGGTCGAGGTGACTGGGAAGAAGCAGCCCCCCGATGTGCAGAAACACACAGCTAGGATCACATAGCTACAGTGTTCTGTCTGATGCTGTCTATCGTGAAGGCTGTGGAGTGGACACGTGTCCGTGCCCTCAGGGCACACGACGTGGAAGGCGAAGCTGTGCTGGCTGTTCAGTTCATCACAGTCAGGCTCGTGGCACAACGGGCACAGAGAAATGCTGAGCATTTGGCAACTCCAGCTATCACCCATGGAGTCATGCCCATCACCCACACCCTCATAAGAGCCAGAGAAGCAGTTCATGGCTTTCTAGTGGCAAACAGCTCGAGGGGGCTCTCCCAATCCATATACAGAGAGACGGGATGCTGCTGGGGACCGGACTGCCTAGCTGTGGCCTCTGCAGACAGGCCTCTCTCAGACACACACACACACACACACACACACACACCCGTTGTTATTCTTGCTGCTGGCTGGAGGAGGTTCCTCCAGGCCCAAAGGTGATCCCGCGATTGTGCTGGGAGCTGCAGAGGAGAGACGGGGCACCATGTGCCGTCTCCTCCGGAACTATGATTTTCTGAGAACTGTAGTGTTGTGAAGTCTCCCTGCTGGCTTCTTCCCGAGGGTATCTGGCTACATGGAGACTCTTCCTGTGTCACTGTGCGTGTTCACTGGGCTGAGCACTGAGTGGCAGCCAGGAGGACAGCAGCAGGCAAAAGCAGAGCCGTTCAGTCTCCCCGCCGAGCTTGTGCTCTGTCACTGCCCCTGTGCTTGCTGGAGTGTCTCGCTGGATCTATCCACTGTCCCGGAACCTTGCGGTTCTGTGGACTATGAACATTCGGGTCAGATGGACACACAGCAGGTATTGTTCTTTACTTGCGTCTTACTCGAGGTCGGAAAGTGTCAGTTGCTCATCGGCAGACTCAGCCCTGGTGACCTGAGGCAGAGGCTAGCTCATGATGCCACTGCTCCAAAGCTAATGAACAGACTACCTCCGCCCATGATGGCTTCAGAAACAGAGGGCGGCCACCTAGCAAGCTGCGGTTGCACCACCACGTCTCCTCCGCCTAAGCCCCATGCCTAACTCAGGTGTCTGCCGACACACCAGCATCTTCCCCATCACCGGGAAGCACAGAGTGGGAGCCCACCTTCCTCAGGACGGACCTGGCCCAGTTATGACCTTGTCATCCTAAGTGGCATGCTTCTCTCTTTCAGGACTCACACACAAGAACTACCCACTATGGCTCCCTGCCCCAGAAGTCGCAGCACGGCCGGACCCAAGATGAAAACCCAGTAGTCCACTTCTTCAAGAACATTGTAAGTGACCATGCACGAGGGGACCGGAAAAGCCTCAAAGGAAAGGTTGCCGGATCCAAGACAGTCCTTAGCTTGCCTGTGGTTTCCTGGAATCCTTCTCAGGGCGCAGCTGACCTGTGGGACACCACCCTCAGTAGGAACTTGGTTAGAAGGATTCCAGGTCCCAAAGGGCACTCTTAGCTGCGTCGGGCATGAAGCAAACCATGTATTCTAATAAAAATTCAATATTCCTGAAACCAGACAGCCAGTTGATGCTAAGTAGACCCTGAGAAGGGACAGTGATGGGAATAGGCGTTGCCCAGGATGATTGATGGGCAAAGAAATGCAGGGTGTTTTAGGCCAGCAAGACTGCTCTGTGTGGCATGTAATATAGGACACAGGACACAGGACATTTGCCTATACACATAGGATGCACAGCACATAGGGTGATGTTATCCAACTGATAACGATAATAGCAATGCCCCAGTGTTTGTTATAATATGTTGCATTATATGATGCTAAATAGCAGAAAGTAAGCAGATGGGCATACTATGAGTGTAGGAGAAATGTGTGATTTCATTGCAATTTCTGTGCAAATATAAACTCTTCTACAGAACCAATATCTTAGTTAGCTTTCTATTGTTATGATAAGACACCACGACCAAGGCAACTTATAAAAGAAGGAGTTTATTCTAGGCTTATAGGTCAGAGGGTGAGTTGGTGATCATTATGGCAGGGAGCAGGGCATCAGGCAGGCAGGCACGGTGCTGGGACAGTAGCTGAGAGATCATATCTTGAGACATAACCATGAAGCAGAGAGGTGGGGAGGGGGAGATAGAAATAGGTGGATGATAAATAGGTAGATGATAGATAGATAGATAGATAGATAGATAGATAGATAGATAGATAGAGCAATAAACAGGAATGACCCACCCCAGGAACACACCTTTTTCAACAAGGCCACATCTGCCAATCCTTCCTAAACAGTTCCACCAACTGGGGAAGAAGCACTTACATATGAGCCTATGGGGGTCATTCTCATTCAAAGCACCACAATAAAGTTTATGAAAAACTAACGATGAGGGCCTGGGTAGATGGCGCACTCATTAAGAGAGCATCCTCCCTGTCTTAGGTATGTTTTCCATTGCTGTGATAAAACACCACCGCCAAAGGCAACTTAGGGAGGAAAGGGTTTCTTTTGCTTATGCTTCTGTAGCACGGTCCATCATGGATGGAAGTCAGAGCAGGAACCTGGAGGCAGAAACTGAAGCAGAAGCCGCAAAAGAATGCTGCTGACTGACTTGCTCAGCCTGCTTTCTTACGCACCCCAGGACCGCCTCCTCAGGGATGGCCCCACCCACAATAGCCTGGGCCTTCCCACATCAATGATTAATTAAGAAAATGCACTATAGATGTGCTTACAGGCAAATCTTATGGAGGGATTTTCTCAATTGGCAGTCCCTCTGGTGACATAAGTGACTCTATCTTGAGACATAAATGATTCTATCAAGTTGACATAAAACTAACCAGCAACCCTGATCTTGCAAAGGATCTAAGTTCAATCCCTATCATCCATGTTGGGTGGCTCATAGCTGCCTATAACTCCAGTGCACCGCCATGGCCTCTATGGGCCCCTGCGCTCACATGGACAAGCATACATAGAGACACTTTAAAATGAGGCATTATGTTGGAGATATTGGTGGGTGCAGCACGTCCAGCCCCAGGAAGGGCATGATACAGAGGCGTGCGTTAGCTTCTTATGCCCAATAGACTGAAGCCACGTCTGTAGATGTGAACTAGTGGGTCCCTCTGAGAAAGAGTGGGACCACCTTCAGGAGGGTGAGCCACTGCAGCCCACACCTCTCTGTCTTCCAGGTGACGCCGCGCACACCGCCTCCATCCCAAGGAAAGGTAAGACCTTATACGTTCTGATCCATTGTCAGCCAATACAGATAATTACTTAGAAATTAAAACTGTGTTCTGAATAGAACTGGACTCAGGGCTCCCTAAATCCACTCCAGTCTTGCTCCCAGAGTTTCCCAGTGGGACACAGCAGCATCCAGTCTCCAGCTATGTATACGAGGCCAGTGCATCACTGCACTGTTCTCCTGAGCCAGGATCCACCACATTCCGGTCTTGGAGCTTCAGGTGGCCTTGCCAACCCCTGGATCTGGCGCACTGAAGAGAGCCTGGTCCCACTGAGGGGAGGCATGCCATTTTGGTGTTGCTGTTGGTTTCAGGACTTTGCCCCGGGTGATCATCACTACATCGTCACTGTTTCTTTCGTCACTGTTTCTTTCTCTTCCCCACAGGGGAGAGGCCTGTCCCTCAGCAGATTTAGCTGGGTAGGTGATGACCGCATTTCCCCTGCTTCCTCCTCCTCTGCAGCCTGCATAGCCCTCTGACCTCTAAGTTCTTTCGGAACCTTAACACTTGCCTTCTCTTTCCTAGCCAGCCCAGCTCACCAACCGCAGTGGACAGGCTGTTTTCTGTTCCAGGGCAGGAACAAAGCCTTTCGGCATGGATTGCTGCCAGGCTGAGATCCAAGCCCTACCAGCCCAAAACCTCCTCCCAACAAGGGTTCTGGGTGCCTTCTCAGGGAAGAGGGACTATATCACACTGTAGAAAATCCCTAATTCCTCTTCAGTGACTGTGTTGGGGGAAAAGAGCCCAGCAGACCAAACACAGAACGATGCTGGCCACCCCTTAAGACAGTACTGCAGATCCAAAGGAAGAGATGATAAATTCTGTTGTTTAGTTTCTAATACCCCCTTTCCCTGTTAATGCAGGAGATTTGGAGTTTTGTTTGTGTGTTAGCAGTGCCTAACACGGAGATAATAAACTGCCAAGAAAGATTCCTTCGGGATTTTAGATTTTAAGATACACGAGCAAAGTTTCCATGAAGATTTTAACTGGGTGAATGGCTTGGCTTCTAAACATCAGCAACACTTGATGTCTATGCCGATTTAAAATGCTTACTGATAAATCCTAACCAAATATATTGACCCCAGCTGCTAGCAGATACTAGATACGGCTCTTATCCTTGTAAACAGCTTAATTCTCAGAGCTCCACGGATACACAAACACCAGCCTGTTAGCCAGAGGGGGTGGGGTGAGAGGTTTTTGTCAGGGAACAGTGGGTACAAAGGCCATCTGTGCCAGCCAAACAATACACAAGAGAACGGTTTAAAGGGCGAGAGACAGAGAGATGAGAAAGAGAGAGGGAGACAGAAGAAAGAGGTGGGGTAGAAACAACAGTAGGAAGAAGCCGGGCAGTAGAGCGTGGGGCACACACCTGCAAGGCCAGTACTCAGTAGGCAGAGGCAGGAGGACTCCTGAAAGATCAAAGTGAGCCTATATAGTGGGGGCCACAGAGTTGCCCAGTCTCAAAATAAAATCAAATACAATAAAATGAAGAGAGGGAGATGTGCAAGAGGAAGGATTACTTGAAAGACAGGAGACTCTGGCGACTGCCTCATTCCAGCGCTTTCTCACACTGAGCCGTGAACCGCTCACTGGAACATTCTATGTAAATGCACATTGGACCTGATTCTTTTTCTCACAAGGTAAATCTTCAAAACTGATGATGAGGTAGGCGTCTACCTAGATCCATTCACAACCTCTTTTTGTTTTTAACCGTCTGTGCCATCAAGAGACAAAAATGATGTTGAAGGATGACATATGATTCTTCCCAGGATTCTTACTTTAGCTAATGCTGTTCATGTCTTAATTCTCTAGGTGTGGGTTGCCACGGCATTATGCAAAGACTGGGTGTGAGGGGGTGGGAGGAGGACACTTCATTCTGGTTCTGGGGAGGTCCTTTGACCCACCGGCGCACAGGTATCTCTGCATTCTCTAGTTTTGGTCTCTCCAGGACACTGTAGGTCTCTCCTTGTCCAATGTTCTTCCAGGTTTTCGTTGTTTCCAGGATGGCCTTCTTGTCTGGTGCTTTCAGGAACTCCGTCTGGCTTGCTCATGTCTCTGTTGTATGTACCCTGTAATGTCTAGGCTTTCCAAGATGAAAGTGTCTGGGACAGTCCACATTACTCATCTGAAAGTTCAGCTGAATTCAGGTCTCAGAAGCTCTTGGCTTGGGGGAAAGCCATATCCTGGAACAAAAGGACTCAGCATTCACTCAGAAAAGTCTGTGTGTTTGCCACTTAGCTGACTGCGTGTTTGGTGCTACGCTCCCCAAATGCCACAGCCCTTCCAAGTGGCTTGCAGGAGTTCAGGGTGCACAAGTGGCTCTGACTGGCCCTGAGGACCCAGCTTAGACCTTTCCACTTGTCCTTACCTCATCAGACCACCTGTAACCAAAACAGACCCCTGGCAGCCAGGGAGCACCACTGTCTGTCCCAAACACAAGCTAAAGGGAGGGAATTTTTGTTTTGCTTTGTTTTTGAGACAGGATTTCTCTGTGTAACAGCCCTAGCTGTCCTGAAGCTAGCTCTTGTACATCAAACTGGCCTTGAACTCACAGAGATCCTCCTGCCTCTGCTTCCTGAGTGCTGGGATTAAAGGCAAGAGAGCGCAATTTACTTAAGTACCAGTAATAGGGGTCAATGTCAAGTCATACGGTCTGGGTCCTAACTTCCTGCCCCAAGCCAGCCTACTTAGAAGTTCCTGGGATCTTTTTGATCCCGGCCACAGCACATCTAAGATGGTGGGTAGCTGGATTGCAGCTCAAGATCCTTCTAGCCTAATGAGCTTCTGTGAATCAGTAAGGCTAATACACTGAGGCCCAAGGCTGCTTCTGATGCTGGAGCTGTTAGCAGTTACCAGGTTAGCTACAACAGCTGGTTTGCCAGTTCCTCTGGTCAAAACCCAAAGCAAAGTCTTGAGCCCTACCCTTGAGGCCAACTTCTGCAAGGCAGGCAGAGTCTTCCTCCGGGATTGCACACTGAAGCTGGGTGAAGACCTTACCCGGAAGGGTGCTATCATCTCTCGAGCTGGGACCCAGAGAGTCTTGTATGTCCGTCATCACTGTCCACTACTGCATCCCACAGGGGGTGATCATCTCCACAGAGTGAGAGGCAGGAAGGGGTGCCTGTCCTCCTTAGTGGCCAGTTCCATAGGACGAAAGTGCAAAGGTGGGCACTTTGACTGTCCATCCTGTGAAGGAAAGAGCAGCACTAACCCCACTGTGCAGGAAACTGGGCTCACAGAGGCTCCCACACCTGCCCGAGGTCACCCACCTCCCAAGTGGGAGGAGCCGCTACCAGGTACAGCTTGCTTTCTGCACAGTGTCAGCATCCCAGATAGGAGCCTGAATCTAGGTATCACTAAGGTCATCCTAGAGAGGCTGCCCTGGACCAGCGACTGGGAGATCAGTCTTTTACTGCAGGGAAGGTAAATCTCAGAGTCCAGAGAGTCCTCCCTCTCCCGGGCCACAGAAACAGCAGAACACCGGTAAGAAGAATTTAACCTGTGTAAGACTAGCAGACATGAACTTTAGCGCCAGGCACAGGGTGACCCTCCAGGACCCTGGGCTCCAGCACCTTTGCGCGCCTTCTGGAGATGTGCTTTCTTCACTGATGAGGGTGGAGGCCCTTGACGGGAATTTGAGAGATGTTTGTCTTTTTCTCGCAAATTCGACCTGGACAGAGTTCCGCAACTGCCCGTAAAATTGGGTGTTTGTGTCGCGCGCGCGCGCGGAAGGCAGAGCACCACCTGGTCCCTGCTGCTCAGGCTCCTGAGTGACTCACCAGTGCCCCCTGGTGGCTCATGTCCTCCTGGGTAGGCCCTGGTGGCAGCCACGAGCGGGAGACTGAGCTCTGGTCTTTTCTTGCAGGGGGCCGAGGGGCAGAAGCCAGGATTTGGCTACGGAGGCAGAGCTTCCGACTATAAATCGGCTCACAAGGGATTCAAGGGGGCCTACGACGCCCAGGGCACGCTTTCCAAAATCTTTAAGCTGGTAATGTAACATTTCTACCATGGGGAAACACTTGGGCACCTCTGTGGGAAGTGGGGGCCTAGAACCACGCTCTGTGGCTCTGTGTTCACTGTGCCCCACTCCTCCAGGCAAAACCGTGACCCCAGAGAGATGCCAGGGGTCAGGAAGAGTGTTAAGGAAAGATGAACTCCAGAAACCTCAGCTAAGCTCAAGCAAGGGTTCAGTCACCTTCTGCACCCACCACTTGCCCTCTCTTGTTCTTAGCCAACATAGCTCTGCCTTCCTTCTCGGTTTCCTAGGAAATTAATGTGGAGTCAAGAGCCTGTTAAAGGCTGCTGCTGTGTGATGTGCAGGCATTCCCCAGGCCTCTCAGTGAGCCCATAAGGTGCCTCTTTTTTCCCTAGAGGTCAAAGTCAGGTGGGCCACTAACCTGGGTCCCCAACCAAGGGCCTAGGTAGGAATGAGAGGCACCTGTATGTGGAAATGACTCATAGGCGCCCCCGCGGGGGCCGGCTTACTAAAATCACTCCAGGAGACCCGGGAAGACCCAGGAAGGGGCTGCATAGGTACCAGAATCATACGGACCCAGGGATAGATGCCAGAACCATTGTTTGTTAGTTTGTGGCCTCCGCTCCTGACTGTTCTGAGAGATAATTTCCTCATCCGTGGTGCCCATTTACATCATATCTGCTGAGGTGGCGGTGAAGGTCCTGGCAAGTGTCAAGTCACCAGGAGCTGGTCTACAAAGCAGTGCTGGCCTTGTGCAGAGAATCTCCCTGTGTAGTTGTAAAAGGGCTACCTGGAGGGGAAGGTCAGAGCTCAGAGGCGTCCTGTGTCCTCCCCAGGGAGGAACATGGGTGCCCAGACCAGGCTTTGACTCTGAACCACGTCCCAGTGTCCCCTAATGAGCCGAGCGGTGGTGGCGCACGCCTTTAATCCCAGCACTAGGGAGGCAGAGGCAGGCGGATCTCTGTGAGTTTGAGACCAGCCTAGTCTGCAAGAGCTAGTTGCGGACAGGTTCCAAAGCTACAGACAAACCCTGTCTCGGGAAAACAACACAAAAAGAAACAACCTAATGAAAACTACCCCTTTCAACAAATCTCTGGCACTCTGAGTCTCCAGTGGTCAAGGTGATCACTGTCAGGAAGACCAGTATACTCTGGGCCAGGGCTGCCTTCCTAGGAAGAGACCTAGAGAGCTGGCAGACAGGGCCAAGACCTCTCAAATCTGAGAAGCCAATCCAGGTGCCCTGGAACTCAGCAGCCAAGGCAAGACTGAGGTGCCTTGGGAAGCATGTGGGGGAGGGGATGTTATATCCCTAGAGTGGAGACGTGACACTTGGCTAAGTTACAAAAGAGGAGCCAGCATACATGTAGGAGAAGTATTAAGGGCAGGGGGATGTGTGGAGAAGACCTCAGAGGGTTCTAGGAGAAGGAGGCGACCAGCCGAGCTGCCTTTGACATGCTGGGCCTGGAGGAGAGAGGGAGCCCCGAGATGGAGACCCTTGAGTCTGATCCTGATTGAGGTTGTTCCAGGGACACAATGACGGCTGAGGCCTGCGTTCAGGTGTCAGGGTAACGGCTGATTGCCTCGGCAGAGGTGAGGAAAAGTAGCACCTGCTGCAGAGTCTCTGTGCCGGGTGACAGAGAAGAAACTGGGGTTTATAAAGGTCCGGGGATCTAGCAGCATGGCGAAGTCCCCAGTTGTGAGTCTACATCACAGAACCTCTAGGCTGGAGGGGAGCAGGGGGAGACACATTAATGTCTCTTCTAGCAGCTGTTGGAGGTGGCTTCCCATGCTCACTTAAGGCTCTGAGGCGTGTGTTATCCCTGAGTCCATAGTCCCTGACAGTCCTGTCACTAAGAGCCTCTGTCTGAGAAGTCCCCTTGGTTCTTAGTGTGGCATCCAAGCTACCATCCGCTCTTACTCCATCACCTCTGTGCTCTGCTGTCGCAGAGGCAGACAGCAGACACTCCCTCACAGTTATTCTCTGCTCTCCGCAGCCAGTTTCTTTTCTGATGCAAAGATGAACAGAGGGAACACAGAGGCCTGTGAGCCAGAGCCCCGACTGCAGGTGGAAGCCCCACCATACCCAGCTCCCTCCTTGGGTGGGACATTAATACTCCTGTAGGACAGTATCCAGGCGGAGGAGGCTGATGGTTGAAGGACCAGGCCGACTCACAGGCTGCAGCATCCGTACCAGCTGTGCTGTCCACACCAGCTGTGCCGTCCCCAGAGACTGGCCTTGGTGCTGGGTTGGAGATGCCCTCCTGGGTTCTCATTTCACCTCTCATGTTTTGTGACCAAGGAGGCTGCATATCTGGGGGAAAGGCTTCTCGTACTTTCGACTCTAGTGTCTTTGCATCTGATAAGAATGGGACATGACCTCCATTCTCGGGCCATCTGTCAACCCCTGGATGACAGTATGATGTGCAAAGGTTCTGATCCGCGCTGTCTGTTTCCCGAGAGAACCACCACAGCAGGAATTCAGCTTGTGACCGCGTGGGTCTGTAACACAAGCTCACTGAGTTAATTCCCAAGTCATGCTTTGCACGTATTTACTAGGGTGTGTCCGTGGTCAGCACACACAGGGCAGACACAGGTTTCTGAGTCCTCGCTAAGCGGGTGAGTATCTGAACCAGTCCACGGCAGGACCTACGGACTATGTGTTTTAATGCACAATGAGACCCATGTGGCTAAGAAAAGTTAGGAAGAAAGTCCCACGCCTGCGATGGGAGCAGAACGCAAGCAACACTTTCTGCGTCAGGCAAACCTAGGCATTCCCAGTCCCCAGAGTAGATCCTAGTAACAAAATAACTAAATCCTACCCCAGGCATCCAAATAAAAGGTTAAAGAGCGGTACGGAACGGTATTTTCTCCAGTGACCTCTGAACTCAGCCAGAAAGTCTGAATTTGTGCTGAATGACCTCAAAGCCAACCTGGACTTGGGTTCCCTAGACTCCCTGCTCCAGATGCAAGCAGCTGGTTTGGCAGCCACGCTCACCTGGGAGACGCAGGTTCATTCTCTGTATAACCGGTCACTTCAGCTGGGTTCCGAGAGTGGGAGACACTGGGAGTGTGGCAGGATCGACCTGGTGACTTAGGAGGGCTGGCCTGCACAGTGGCTCCACTCAGGAGACCCGGTCCGTCCTGCTCCGAGGTACAGCCCACGGCCATGGGTGATTCTTAGAGATGGCACTTATGAAGCGGGACTGTCCCTGCAGCTCCATGCAGCTGCGCATGCTCTCGTGTGCTGGCAGCATGAGTGTGTGAGACTCGCATTTACAAATGAGTCTGGCAGCTTCCCTAGACTTCCTTCTGTAAACAGCTTTGTAAATTGCTTTCATCTGTGTAGACCCAGGAAGTCTGACCATCTCCAGCGCACGTGGTTATAATTAAGATGTCTTACACAGCTCGTGGTGGGCTGACAGGCTGTGTGACCAGGCTCAAAGGGCTCCCTGGCTCTTAACACCACTGCTGACACTGCTTCATGCTTGTCGTCCCCCCGCCACATTCTTAGCAGCCAGCTCTGAGGGAGGGGCTCAGATTTGCCAGTTCAGGGTGGCAGTTAGCACCTGACTGGAGAGAATCAGTGAATCAGTGGGTCTTCCTGTGTTTGGGGCCCATGTCTTATATCCAGGTGCATCAAGGGAACCTTTGCCTCTGTAGTGTTCCCATGAGGTTATGGGGTCTCACGGGGACAAAGGTAGATGCTGAACCGTCCCGTCTTCAGGTACAAGTCCAAGCTGACCTTTACCTGGTGAGCACAGATGTGTCAATTATGGGGCCTAAAGCCCACTAAAGACAGATCAAGTGGCCAAGAGACAACAAAGCGTACCAGAACATGGAGGCAAAGGTATCACCTTGCTGGCTCTAGCCCTCGATTCCCTCTGCTAGCTGGCTGACACTGGGCAAATGACTCTGCTTCTCTGATCTTTTGACTCACGTATAAAAGAAGAGTGTACTCAGGGTCGGCTCCAAGTCCAAGATGGAAATCGGGTGCTCGGACCTCTGTCGGAGGCAGGCGCTCAGCCAACTGAGTTTCCAAAAAGCAGTCAAATCAACTCCCGTATAAACCACCCGAGGCCTGGCTGGATGGCTTATGACTGGACAACACAGAACCCGCACTGTGAAGGGCAAGTGACATCCTACAGGCCACACAGGCTCTTGCCTGACTCTGGTCTTTTCCTTTTCCCAGGGAGGAAGAGACAGCCGCTCCGGATCTCCCATGGCGAGACGCTGAAAGCCCTGCCTGCTCAGCCTTCCTGAATCCTGCCCTCGGCTTCTTAATATAACTGCCTTAAACGTTTAATTCTATCTGCACCAATTAGCTAGTTAGAGCAGCCCCACTCCTAATTCCGTGGAGCCACGCACGTGGTGGGGCCAGACCCACGGTACCCTGGCTCGTTAAAACTGTCCCTTTTCATTTGAAGATTGAGTGTCCTCGGGGGTCTTCCCTGCCTTGTCCCTCCCCCCCCCCCTCCGTGTACTTTGGTCGACTCCGGAGGCCCAAGTGCACGGAAATCCTTCCAAGTTCACCTTTACTCCATCCTCAGACTTTCTTTTCACGGTGAGGCACACCCCTCCATCTTCCGTGGGCACTGCGGATAGACAGGCACACCGCCAAGGAGCCAGAGAGCGTGGCGCAGGGGACTGTGTGGTCCAGGCTTCCTTTGTTTTCTTTCCTCTAAAGAGCTTTGTTCTTCCTAACAGGATCAGACAGTCTTGGAGTGGCTTATACACCGGGGGCTTGTGGTATGTGAGCGCAGGCTGGGCAGCAGTGAGATTCCAGAGTGGGGTGACCCTGGGGACGCTTCCAGGCCAGCTGTTCCCTCCACCCCACCAGCTGATTTCGAGCGTGGCAGAGGGAAGGAAAGGGGCGAGCGGGCTGGGCAATGGCCCCAACAGGAAATGGGGACTTAGGGAAACACGCTGGAGATGTCATGTGTGGCTGCCGAACGTCACCATCTCTCCTCAGTGGCCCCTCAGGGCAGGTGCTTTTAAGAACCCCATTTCCTCTCAGAGCCCAGGGAGAGTCCAGGGACATGGCGCATCTCGCAGTGGGAATGCAGGAGTTCTCTGGTGGCCTCGCGGTGTCCCTCTGGCCACCACTCACACCGGGATGGCCAGCAGTAGCTCGCCACGGCAGTGCCCATCGGTACACACTAACCTCAGAGAAAAAGTAACCTTCCCCTGCCTCCTAGAAACCGCTCATTCATAGCTGATTTAGGAGTGTGTTTGTCACTGAGTCCCTACCCTGGATGCAGGCTGGCCTGGGCAACCCTTCAGGGATGCGGAGCTCAGAATCCCACTTCCCTAATGTCCATGGACACCTCCCCATTCCTCTAACGTACTGACTATGTCTTTTGATTTAGCGTGTCTTTTATAGACTTTCCAAAGAGCCCCACACTGGCCCCTTCATCCTTAGAAGGAAGGTGTTGGTTGATGTAGACCAACGCGTGTCTTGTTAATCTGTTCTAATTCTGAGTATAGTGTGGGTTTAAGATAACATCTATTAATACATAGCCTCAATAGCCTGAGGGTAAGAGAAAAAGCAGGGAAGAAAATTCCAGAAGTAAACCCTCCAGATCGTTCCATAGGAGCACTTGCCCTCCAACATGACCGGACGCCTTTGCTCATGGCTTCATCCAGACAGCACATGCTGCAGAATGGCTGGATGGGAGCACCCACTGTTCTTGAATATTGAAATAAAATAATAAACTTGCAATGGTCTTTGCACAGATATCTCACTTTGCTTTCTGGCTTGTAGACACGGGCCCATGTAGAGCACAGTCTCATCACAGGACAGAGTAGTGCCTTTCAGTCAGGAGCATAGGGTTGCCTCACACTGACCTTAGGGGAACATCTCAAGGGTCATGTTGAGGAGGCCTTGCATTAAAAAACCAAGTGGATGGAGTAGAGGTGACATGGGACAGTGATCCACGGCACACAAGGAAAAGAACTTCCAGTCACTTTGGGGACCATTTCCAAAGTTACTGCGCCAGGAAACACCCTGAAGATGAGTAGGTCACTCACATCATCCCTGAGAGATATGACACTAAGTTTTGATTCATCCTTCCCATCCTCCTCTCTTCTCTTTCTCTCCATCCCCTTTTTGGTTTTTGTTGGTTTTTTTTCTTGCAGTTGCTTTTGGTTGCAAGACTTCTTTTTCTGAAGGATTGCCCCAAGTCCCATTTCATGTTGCTTTTGAAAGAGCTACTGACTCATTTCTGAGCTTTCCAAGATAGGCTCTGAATTGCCATCACATCTGTGAGCTGTAGGAAGGAA
Source organism: Myodes glareolus (assembly GCF_982192425.1). Taxonomy (NCBI): domain Eukaryota; kingdom Metazoa; phylum Chordata; class Mammalia; order Rodentia; family Cricetidae; genus Myodes; species Myodes glareolus. The sequence continues at coordinate 6,599,433 of NC_142038.1, read as the reverse complement.
AGCTTGCTGTGGGTCAAGAAGAACACTGCAGTCTGTTTCTTGCACGCATGCTGCTCCAGCACAAGGACCCAAGTACAGGGAAGTTGGAGATGATGAACGCAGCACTCAAAGTTCAGGCCCCTGGGCTCTGCAATCAAGAGTCTGCTGACTCAAACCCTTACGTCCAGGTCTGGCATAGGAGCTCACGTTTATAATCCTGGCACTTGAAAGGTGGAGGCAGAAGGATTGTAATGGGTTTGAAGCCAGCCAAGGTTGCACAGAAAGTTCTAAGCTAGGGTAAGATGCTGTCTCAAACACCAAGGGCTGGACAGTGGGTTCGCGGTTAAGTGCACTTGCAGTACTACTTCTACCAAAGCCAAGCCTACCGATCCAGTAGGGATGGGACCAATTGCTCTCATGGGAAGGGCTTGAACACCCATTTGTGGTATTAAAACCACTTGGATGGTGGTACAGGAGTTCAATCCTGCGCTCCCTTTGGTTTCCAGGACCAGCTTGTCAATGGTACCCTTTTCTGAGGAATAAAGTCATGGAAGAAGTCTCTAGTGCCCCATAAACTTGCTGTGGGGCTTGAGGTGGGCCCCTCCTCCCGTTTCCCAACCGACCAGAGAGCAGATGACCATCAGTGTCCATCTTAGACAAACATTCATTAGACCAATGACGTCCTTTCCTGCAACAGGGGTACAAGTCAGGCTGCTTCCTACCTGAGGCTCCATCTGGTTGTCATGGGTTACCTGAAGATAGTAGTCCAGGGTGGTTGGAACATTGTTTTTTTTTTTTTTGTTTGTTTTTTTTTGTTTTTTTTTTAAATGCCCAGCTTGTCCACAGTTAAAGCAGGGCCTGGGCTGCGCCCCAAGACCATGATGCTGCAGAGCCATAACGGCCATCACAGCCCCAGTGAGATGGGCTTGGTCAATGTCTTTACACAGTCTGATGTAATCATTCAGCCCTCCTCTTTGCTGGCGAGGACGAATAACCTCCTGACAACACTTGTTGGCACTCTCATAAGCTAGTTGTTTGATAACTGGCATGGTGGCATCAACATCAGGGAAAATCCTCCTGCTAACTGTGAACGCGGATTCACAGAATCTGAATAAGGCTCAGACGGCCCCTGCAGCACCTTAGGTAACTGACCCCCAGCAGCCTTGATAGGCAAGGCTTTCCAGGCTCTTAAGGCAGCAGCAATCTGAGCATACACCCCTGGGTCATACCTGACTTGCTGATTAAGCGGAGTGTCCAGTCCAGCGCTGGTGAGCATGTCCACACTTCTATTTGGGTGCCCTTCAGTAGCATTCATTCTGGCCATCTCCACACAATTTTCTTGCTAATCAGACCTCCAAATCAAATAATCCCCTCCACTAAGTACCGGCCTACAAAGCTGCAACCAATCACTAGGAGTCAAATTTTGATCAATGTAGGATTCCACCAAGGCAGCGGTAAAGGGAGCATGCGGCCCACAAGCGGTTACGGCCTCTTTAAGCTGACTTACATCCTTAAACTGAAACTTCTGATGTAGCCTCTGCCTATCCCCTGAGGATTCACAGTTTCAATAACAGGGAACGCCTGGATATTTCTGAACTTAAGTTCTGCCAATTGTCTCCGTAACTCTTCTACCTCCCTCTCACTAGCCGGAGAGGAAGCTGCTTTGTCTTTCTCCTGAGGAGAGGCAAGAGAACAGATCCAATCCCGAGAGATGACTCGGAATCACTACTATCTGAGATCCGAGCCTCCTCAGCCTCCTTCAGCTCTTCCCCCTCTGGATCTCCTGTGCATGACGCCAGGGATTCTGTCTTGGACATCCTCCAGTATCTTAATGCTTCCTTAAAAAGTTCCTTGACGCTACAATTTTCAGCAAGCATAGACTCTTTAACCAGCCTCTATAGGGAAAACATGGTAATGGGAAAAGACTCCGGTCCTTTTTCCCTCAGTTCCTTTTGTAGGTCTTCCTTAACATGTTCCCAGTCCGGAATGTTCAAGGTGCCTGCCTGTAGAAACCATGACTAACCCTACCTAGGATTTCCACGAATTCTTCCACTGTTTTTCTTCTAATCCCGGTACCCATCCTTACAATTTACCCTCTCACCTTCTCTTTGTTACTTACCTGCTTGCCAGTCTTCTGGAGGGTATTCCTCAGAGGTGTCTCTAGTTCCCAATCCCAACAGGGCCTCCACCTGTGGCGCTTGCACCACCTGAAACCATGGTCGGGCAAGTGTCTGAAGATTAAAGAACACACAGAGACGTAGGTCACTCTTGGAGCAAGAATGCCAATTTTATTATGTTCCCAGACAGCTTATCTAGTGCTCTCCTTGACTAATGGCCAAGCCCTAGCTCTGGGGATTTTCCACTGCAAGCCCACCAGAAACCACTTCCTTGTTATCAGGAACTCATGAGGGTTCTGTGCTCAGAGCACTGCAAGCATAGAAAACAAGTTGTTTACTCCAGCAGGCAAGAGGTCATAGAGAGTTCAGGTCTGAGGGTCTGCAGCTTCCAACAAGGTGGGAAATACAGACAGAGATATATAAAGAGCAGGCAGAGTCAGACAGATGCCGTGTCGCTGCCAAAGCAGGAGGATGCTAGAACCTTACTGGTAAAGCACCAGCCTCGTGATAAAATATAAAATAATAGAAATGGGTTAATTTAAGATGTAAGAGCTAGCTAGAAGTATGCCTGAGCCATCAGCCAAACAGTGTTGTAATTAATATAGTTTCTGCATGATTATTCAGGTCTGGGCAGCTGGAAACCAACAAGCAGTCTTGGTTTACAAATTTAAGAACTCATCACTGATACTAATAATTATTTGAATGGTTCTTGACACCTGCCCAGTCCCGGCTCCCTCATCCCTGTCTCATGAATACAGCAACAGTGAGAGTCAAGGCTTTAAGGAATGGATGAGGACGACACCTGACAGCCATAAAGGGTGCATCGGTTTCTGTTTTTTGTTTGTTTGGTTTTTTTACACAAGTATTTCTATTCTCCTCAACCCCACACATGGCCAGATACAATAACTAAACTCCAAGACCCTGTAGTATCATCTTGCTGTCAGGATTTTCTCTGTTGTAGACATTGAACGGCCACTGGTATTCTAAATGAAGGGACAGTAAGGTAGGGTGGACCAAACAGTATGTGCAGTCAAGGATACATGGCTTCTCAGATGTAGAGTTTCCTCCAGGGCAAGCACGGGGCAGCTTGTACAACCAAAGAGAGCTCAGAAGGCTTTGTGTGCTGTTAGGTCCCCGTGAGGCAGGGAGGTCCCCTCCTCTCCTAGCCCTTCTCCACTGGACTCTCCACCAGTGCCAACTATAGATGGACTTTCTCTGTGTCCCGGCAGCAGCTCCCAAATAACCACACTGAGACTTATAGCTTTGCCTACAATGAGCTAACTATCAGACAAACCTCTGGAACTCGGTTCAGGACCTAAAGTGTCTGAAGAACTTTCAGAGCTCCAAGTAGCTCCCATCAGAGTTGTTCAGCACTGGTTCCTTCCTTCTACTTTCTGTTGTCAGTGCCAATGAGGGCAGGAACACGGATGCCACGTATCCGCACCTGTTTTCTAACAAGCTCTTTCCTGGCAGAAGTTTGCTGTCCTTTTGGCCAATGTTCCTGCCACCAGCCTTGGACATGAGCCCTTCCTATCTTCTTGGGGACACTTTCAACTGTAACTCACCAAACAAAGGTGTGACAAGGTAAAGGCCACGTAAAAAGCAGTGGGGCCCTGAAGATTCATTGGCGAGTATGGTTATTAAAAGGGTAACCCTTTCCTACCTTTCCCAGATATGGCTGTAGGAGGAGGGCTTGGACCAGGGTGGTGACCCAGGCTAGTGGCTGGGGATAGCTGGAGGGACTGCAGGCGGCAGGTTGGCCAGATGCTTCGACAGAGAGGAAGGAGATATGGAAAATGCAGAGGTTAAGGGAGCTGTGTGGTGCTAGCTAGAATTGGGGTGCCTGGATGGTGCATAGTTACACTAAAATGGTAAATGGGGAGGTGTAGACAAGAGGAAGGTGGGTCGTGAGTGCATGCGCACACGGACAAACACACCAATCTCCCCCATCTCTGCGGGCCTTGGACATCAGTGAGCAGACCAGTCAGTCCTTGTTCCTAAACGCCTGTCTTCTAGGAGCAGTGGCTGAGCCCAGGGCTGGGGAGGCTCGGCTGACCCAAACCACGTTTGCTGGGCCCCAAACAGGCATTCTTAACTTGTTACTTAAGCAGGAGTTAAGAGCTATAGGCTCTATGCAGCCTGGAGAGTGAGAGACAAGCACCGCCATATGCACTCAAGGGCCAGCCCTCATACCGCAGCTCTCAATCGCTTTCATTCCGCCTACGTCACATTTCAACACACGTTTACATGACAGGGCAACCAGTGTCCCCAGAAGGAGGTCTGGTCAGCTTCGCGCCCTAGAACATACTGGGCATGTGGTTATCACTCACCCCAGGCCACAAGAAGTAAATACACAGGAATTTTAAAATAATACAAAAACTATTGTTTTATTGTTTTTAAAAGCCAGCGCAGTGGCTTTTGGCATAGCTATCCATTTCTAATACAAACTGGATTAAATAAATATCATCCAATGTATAAATAGACCATGAGACAAATCTGAAGATAAAAAGAGAACTTTTCTGTAAATTAAAAAATTAACTTTCAATTTTCTCAGTGGTGGCTGAAGAACAATCACTATGGCATTTTAGCGCTTGTCAAATATACAAATCTTGATTCTCAATACAAAAGTCTTCATGCCGTAAGCATCACACATAGAAAAGATTAAATAGCACGATGTCTTTGATTGCTGTCTGTAGCCCCTGACACACTAACAAACCTATACCACAAAGTTCATACAGAACATGAGCACAGCGCCTGGGCAGGAGGGTGTGAAATGGAACACGTGTTCACCTAACCGTGAGGGGGCCTGGGATGCGGGCAGCCAGAGGCAACCATCACACTGCCAGGGTGTGTGCTGCAGGCATCCAGCTCCCCGTGGATTTTATAGCTCGAATTTTTAGATAGCAAAGAGGGCAAAGAGTCCTCTTTTAGACAGCAAGCAACCAGATTTCAAGTTGTTTCACTAGGATAAAGTAAAACACAAAACAAACAGAACGGACACTGAACTGGGCGATTGTGGGTAGCTATTTTTTGAAATTTTACTTTTCTTAGCTTTTGGTTTTGTTTTGTGAGACAGGGTCTCCGGTAGCCCAGGCTGACCTAGAACTTGCTATGTAACAGAGACTGACTGAGGTTCTAATCTTCTTGTCTCTGTTTCCCAAGTATTCGCAACCATAGCTCACTTGAGACTTTCCTTTAATTACATCCATGTTGTCCACATCACCTGAACATAATTCACGGGCAGAAAGGAAATGGACTGTGGACCAATGTCACCATGGACAAGGTTCATGAGACAGCAGCACCAGGCCCTGGGGTCACTCAAAGTGCGGGGCTGGGGGAAGAGTAAAGTATAGATTTTTGAAATGGGCTGTGGAGGAAGCCCTTATACAAGGAGTCATGAGATATCCGGACACAACCCGAGAACAGGCCTACAGATACGCACTTCATTATCCAGCGCTCCTTGCATACATGTGTGTGGGGCCATTTAAATTGGAACATGAGGCTTAGTGTCTCTCCAAAGACAGAGCGCACAGGAAGAACCAAGTCTACCCTCTAAAATCTGGATGGCACGGATGTGCTCATGAGAACTCGGAGGAACTTAAAAACGGTGTGGAGGGTAATCAAACAAATGCACGCTTTCTGGTGCACGCTGCTCACCTCCCTGCTGCCCCAGAGCACTGACAAGAACCCCAGGAGGGCTTGCTGGGGGTGAGAAGCATTTCTGCTCACATTGCATGTCCACTTTGACCTATAACCTTCTGAAGGATGTGTCCATGCCGGGTCATCCTGTTCCCTTGGCCTCCTCAGCTGTACTCGTGATTAGCAGCATCATGCCTTCAGGGATAGGCTTGGCTGTTCTTCTGCCAACCTGGAGCCTCCTCCAGGGACCAACAGGCTCCTGTACTGAAGGAGTAAGTGGCACCCGCAGGGCTGCGCCGGACACAGGACTTTCTGTTAAGGGTCATATCCAAGCTGTCAACGTGCTTCAGGGAGAACCAAGAGGAAATGCATTCTCTGGACTTCACACAGGTAAAAGAAATCTCATTACAGTTTTCTTTTCTGCTAAAAATACCTGAAATTTATTCCCCACCCACCTAGTGATTCTGAAACATGATTTAAAAACAAAACAAAACACATATATCACATTTCCTAATGTCATTTTGCATTTAGTTATCTCAAAACAGATATGTTATATAGAGAGAGTTCTAAAAATACAGTTCTCTATCCTCCAAACCCTGGTTATACATGAGGAATAACTTTCCTATAACAATATTCCAAACATTAAAATACAGAGATCAACCTGTAAACCAAAATATTCAAGTGAGTTATCTTCTCAAAACCTTGTATTTTCAAGGAATGTTGGCAAAGAAGCAGCGTTGACGGTAAGGAAGGAAATCAAAACACACACAAGCCATGTTTGTTTGCTGGTAAACTGAGAAAATACAAAAAGTAATTGACTCCTGGTAGATTTTCTTTTCTTTAACCAAAAGCAGGCTTCAGATTCACCCGGTAAAGTCTTACTTATACAAGCAATTGATGGCCACAGTCGGCGCTCGCATTCACTACACAACCAGGAAGTAGCCAACCTCTTTACAGATGTCCTGAGATGACATTTAATGCTGAAAGGAAAATAAATAACCCAGCAAGAACAAAAATTTTAAATCCAATAATTTCAATTTGGGGGATATCTGTTCACTAAAATTAATATTTCTAAAATACTTTAATAAAAAAATGAAAGAAAAAGTGCATTAGTAGCAGAGACTTTAGAACTCTCGTGATTACAATTACTCTGGAAACACGACCTCAGCCGGTGTACACACTGACATTCAGGGAGCCTTGGGGCTTTAAGTCCAGTATCACAAGAAGTCAAGTAAGGCTTTTTTCTTCTTAAAAAAATATACAATACACAAATCAGTTTGGAAAAAAAAGTAATAATATTTAACAGTTCTCTGACTTAAATATTTTCACATAACAAAAGTTTTTATGTCACTGTCAATATTACTTATATACAGATGACAAAATGAACAAAATCAAAAGATGCCCTTTTAAAATAACAGTGAAATGTCTCTCTCCAGGACTTTTAGTGAACAAGTCCACACAATATTTATAATAAAACTGCTCTCTTCGGAAACCAATGAGGCAATGAGAGAAAATAAAGGCAACTTTTTTTTTCAGAAAAAAAAATAGAGCCCAGCTTTATGTTACAATGAAGAAGATATCCATTTATTAACAGAATGAACACGACACCGGTCTGAAGTGCACCAGGGAGTGGCCTCCGATGCGCTCTGCGATGTGGACTAGTGCTTCTATTTACAAAATAGACTTCTCAGCCACATGGAGGCCCATATATCTGTCTATGTACACAGGTATTCACATATAGAACATATAAATAGTTTCCAGGGAGTTGATATGAGGTGGGGGACCTACTGTCTTTGGAATGCTGAGGCGCACTGCTCAGCCAGCGCAGGAGGGTTTGGTTTGGGATGTGTCTCGTGTGGCACTGCTGACGACACTGGAGGATTCCCTGAAATGAAAACACACCTCCGGTATGCATGAGGAGGAAAGTCGCAGGATTTTTGTAAGTCCTTAGCCTTAAAATACAGATAAATATACTGAGGTGGAGAGGAACAGCTTCCTGTCTCCTAAGAGACAACTCTGTCACTTCCTGCTCACAGGGTATGGCTTGTGCTTCTGCAGTGATCAAATACATGTGACTGGACAGACTCATGCAGCAAGCGTGTGGACATCCATGTGAACAGCTGGTCCTCGCCTGCGGGTCAGGTTTTCTCCGTGGCCCTGCTATTGCCAGATCTGTGTTCTTCTAACTAGGGATCAAGTGTCTGTGACGGAGAGAACGGGCCCAGCCGTCTCTCAAGGCATCAGTTACACTAATGGAAGAGTTGGCTAAAAACAACTGACTGTTACTAATTAGCAAAACGCAGAGTAAAAAGTGGAAAAACGTCCGTGTGTAATGGCACCGCTTCTGAATTTCATGCAATATCATACGTGCGATTTTCCATACTGTCTTTTGCTAGCACAAATCTCACTGCAATGATATTCAGATCCAGGTCACCTGCTAAGGACATACACAGCCATGAGAAGGCGAAAGAGACCGTGGCAGTGCCCAGGTTCTGTGATTTGTAGACAATGGAAACAGTGCAGTTGTATATTTCCCAGTTTTTTCCTGTCAGTCTTTGAATGGCAATGATTCTTCAAATAATTTAACTAAAAAAAAAAAAAAACTATTATAGATTTTTAACACTTGAAGTTTTAAAACAGAAACTCTGCGTGATCTAATCTTCAAAAATGTAACTTCATGGATGCTCTTAGCCTTCTTCCATAGCATCAGAACACATTGGTTAGGGTCTGCCACTCGCCCGCTGCCTCCTGCACCACTTCCTCTAAGTGAAGGGTCCTTAGCTCTTCCCCGTCCTGTTCCTGGACCACAGCGGTTGCCTGCAAGGTTCCTACAGAAACAAAGAAAAAGCCTCAGATCTCAGAAGCAGGCCAGCATGCACAATTAGACAAGAGATTATGGGAACCAGCGGAAAGAAATCTCTAGCTTGTTTTGCTTCTCATCTCAGTGAAATGAAATAGTCTGGGCCAGGGAAACCATTTTTCAACTTGTAATTCTGGGGTTGGAACCCTAGTCCGCATGCGTATAAGCAAGTGCTGAACTATAGGTAAAATTTGTTAGTCACAGCCTCTGCGATGTGGGCACTCACATCCTGGGGGCTATGCCAATACAGAATCAGTGACAAGCAACTAATAACACTCACAACACAGACAACTTCTTTAACAACATGCAGAAATTGCTGGCAACAGTGACCTTCCCTCCACATAGTACCCAGTTCTACCCCTTGGGTGCCCCAGATGTGTCTAAACAAACCCAGTGATCACATGAAGGTCATCTATGTTCACTAACAAAACCTATCATCCTACAACTAAATGAACTTTAAATACAAGTTGTAAAACTCACTGCCCACCCCTGTCTTTAATATTTCATTCTCCTGCTTTCCAGGACCTAAATGATTTAGTCTGTTAAATAAAAATGCTCCTGCCATGCTACTATGGTCTGGACCTCAAGCAGGACAGGCAGCCATCCATGCCCTAGGGCCTAGTTCCCACGGCATCAACACTTGCAAACCACAGAGAAGGCATGGCTTGTGTGGCCTGGATTAAGGAGACAGAATGGAGGCAGTGGTGCTCAAAACAGTGCAGGCCCTGTCCGCCTCCATGCAGACTCCAGGCTGGTGCTGCCTCCTGACACTAAAGCGGTCTCTGACCAGCACATTCCAGAAAGGGGGACTATGAAAACAGACAGCCATGCTGCTCACACTGCTCGGCACTGATTTCCCTTTAGAAAGCACTGTCTGAAGATGGGTGTGGTGGTAAGAGACTAAAATCCCAGTACTCAGGAGGCTAAGAAGAAAGATTAAAGAGTTTGAGGTTAACCTGAGTTATATAGTTGAGCTCTGTTTCAGGAGAAAGAAGAGAAGCAGGGAGAAAGAGAAGGAATAACAAAGAAGAGGGAAAGAGGAAGGGAGGGCAAGGGGATGGGGAAGCAGACACAGCATAGGCTTTCCTCCATGCTCAGCCTCTTCCCAGCTCCCTGATCAGGGCCTCTTCTATAAACTGCAGTCTTTGCAGTAGCTATGGCGCATGGCCACTGTAAAACGTGTGAAAGTAACATGGGAAACACCCAGTGACTTAGCCTTCTTACCCACAAAGCTGTGCGCTCGCTTCATGTGCAGTTTCATATTGCTCTTCTGTGTGAAGCCCATTACACAGTAGTCACACCGGTAGGGCCGCTCGCCAGTGTGCTTCTTCATGTGCACCTGCAGCGCGCTCTTCTGGTTGAAGGCCTTCTCACAGAGAGTGCAGTGGAACGGCCGCTCCCCTGTGCGCAAAAGGTGAGGTGTAGTCAGTGTCATTCTCAAGACTGCGTATTTTAGTGTAACACATGTTGTCCCTCAGTCCAGACTGTTTAATGCTGAGAATGACTCAGTGACAAACCTCCTGCAACCATCACCAGAGTGCTGATTAGTAGGATGCTGACAAAGACACTCCACGTTGAGACAAAAACGAAACCTATTCAGTGAGTACCCAGATCATAGAAACACGCAGAGATAGACCACACGATTTAAACAAAATGTTCTAATACATTTTATGTGGTCCAAGAGAAAGACATCTGAACATTAGAACACCAATGCTATTTAAAGGATGCGTTTCTAGAATCTATAAAATGCTACTACTAGTGGCATCCAGATGAACGGAGAAGCTGAGGGAGCTGCCAAGCCCGACATTCACTAGGAGCTGCACGGATGAATGCGAAGACCTCAGTGTCTCCCTTCATAAGCATGGTGGTCCTGCTTCCTGGGAACAATCCAACCACTGAACCATTTTGGAGGCCTGGGGGTGGGGTATGGCCTCTCCCCTTTGCTTACAAGTTCTTCCCATCTGCTCTGTGTAGAAGCCTCTTGCTGCAGTATCAGGACCCTTTCCCAGAAGGCCTCCCAGACTATCCCTGAACAGCAGGGATCCATGACGGTCCTGGCTGTATTCTGAGCTGGTCCTGTTTCTTTTCCCTTGTGACCATGCACAGTAAATGAGGCATTATCTCAGTCTCCTAAGTGAACCCCAAAACTGAAAAGTTTTTGCCCATTCTCCTGACTGAGTGCAGTGATTCTGAGCTCTTCACCAGCTGCCTGGCTAATTGCAAACCTCTTAAAGCAGTTGTCTAGTTGGGAATAATCCACACTCACAGAAGCTAGGTTTGGCCAACCTCTTAGAAAAGTCAGCATGCCCAAACCAAGGGCTGAGAGCTAAGTTTACCCTGAAACACTAAGCAAAGGGAAGAGCTCTTGAGAGCTAGGACGTTAGCAATGACCTACTGGAAGCTGTTGCATCTGCCATGGGATAAAAGGTGACAACACACTTTCCACACTTGCATGGGTTAAGATTTCAGCCTATCTGTCAGGACTTAGAACACAGTCAAAATGTTCCTTCCCTCGGGAATTAAGAGCAGCCACAGGGAGAGGCAGTTCTTGCACGGAGCACGGGCCTGACTGCAGTGCAGTGGAGCAGACAGAGGCTTTGGAAGCACACAGCACAGGGGGACCATCTCACTGGCTCTACTTCACAATGACATCCTTTCCACGACATGTGTGCTAAGGGCTCAAGTCCCTCTCAGTCAAGCCACTAAGTCTCCCCACAATGAAAATGTGATATAATTATGTGCCATCAAAGCATATTAGAGGGCATGAGGCAGCCACCAGCAAGTTCAAGGTTTTCCTGGCAAAAAAAAAAATCTTTAAAATGTTTAAAGTTCAATCCACCACCCATAGCTATAGAGGATACAGTACTATTAGCACAGTGCCTCACTACAGAGGAAAAAAGTGGAAAAACTCAGAAATATAATTTTCACTGGGCAGTGGTGGTACTTGCCCTTAATCCTAGCACTCAGGAAGCAGAAGAGGAGGATCTCTGAGTTCTGAGTTCAAAGCCAGCCTGGTCTACATAGTGAGTTTCAGGACAGTCAGGACGATTACACAGAGAAACCCTGTCTTGAAAAAGAAAAAAGAAAAAAAAAACCATTATCAAATGGAAGCATTTTATCAATTATGTGTACATATCTATGCATTTGTATGTGGCCGGGTACACAAGCTTGAGGGGAGTCAGGACAACCTCCAGTGTCATTCCTCAGGAGCTGTCTATTTTGTTTTTCTGTTTGTTTTTTGGGACAGAGTAATCCTGTTGGCTTGGAACTTACTATGTAGACCAGGCTGGTCTCGAACTTAGACAGATCTGCCTGCCTCTGCCTACCAGTACTAGATTAAAGGTGTGCTTCTTCGATGCTTTTTGAGAAAGAGTCTCTTCCTGTCTGGAACTAGACAGGCGACTAGGCTGGCTGGACAGTGAGCCACAGTATTCTCCAGTCTGCCTCCCCAGCAAGGAAATTACAAACATACTACCAGGCCAGGAGAGCTTGTTTCTGGACTGGTCTTCCTCTGAAGAGGCTCAAGCAGATGTAGACAGTATATACAGCAGAGTGCAGAGTCAGCAGGAAGCACAGAGATCAAAGCAATCGCCCTAGAGGGCTGGAGAGGAGCCCCCCCCCCCCCGGTCTTCCTAACCAGTGGAGGGAAGGGGCTTTTTCATGGAATCACTCCTACTCCCCAGGGTCACAATGAGAACTGCCAATCTCAAGTGAAAAAGTTAAGATGGTAAGGTGATTAAAAATTAGGGCAAAGTGGAACACACGGACCTTGTTTGTAAATAATGTCTCACACCCCACAGATGTTTCTATGCTTCACTCCTGCTCACCCACGACTCTATGCAGCCAACAACAGCACATCACGTGGCACTACCTGTGTGAATGCGGCTGTGCCGCTCCAGCTGGCTTGGTTTGGCAAACGCCTTCTCGCAGGTGTCACACTTGAATACTCTGGGCTTCTGAGAGCTGAGCGAAGGACCAGCCTGGTGTGTCAGCATGTGCTCCTGGCAGAACACACAGAAACCAGCACATGTTAGGCCCTACTGGAACCTGAGAGATCTGAAACAACAACAGAAAGGAATCTCCATGCAAACCCAATAGCCTCTGAGGCCAACCCCATGACCTCTGACTGGGATTTCAGGACTGGAGTCTATCACAGTAGCATGGGGGTGAGGAGCCACAGCCTCGGCAGCTCCAAGTCCACACAAGGGACAATATCTCCCTCCTCAGGCTGCAGTGACAGCTCAGGGAGACTGTGACCTTCACACAGTGTACCCCAGTGAAGAGCCTGCTGAACCTCTGTTCCCACATTCCATAAGTTCACCTGGAAGTCAAGGCCCACAGGCAGCTGACAGAGGTTTAGCCTAAAAGTCTCTCAGCAACTCTCCCAGAACACCTGTGGCTCTGGGCACACTCTACCAATTACAGAACAACACTATGCGGTGCATCCCACATCTCTGACAGCATCAGGTAACTGTACTTTGTATGGGTGTGACTCAACCTGCCAGTGACTTTACATCTGTGTGATCTGACTTTCTCAGAAATATGACAGCCACTGTGCTCTGTGCCCGAGGCTGGCAATGAGGCTACTTTCAAAGTTTTATAAAGTGCACAATTACCCTGCTAGAGGGAGGGAAGAGTCTTTAAAGTACCCTGTGCCCTAAAGCAGGATTCAGAGAGAAAGAACACTGCAGCTGCACCACAGGTTCATGACGAACACCACTCCACCCAGACAGCCTGAGGTGGGTCACAGGACAAACAGAAAATGAAGAGTTTAGGACAGGCTGCAGAGCACAAGACTCCAGCAGTAACTCTGCCACTGTGCTGTGCTTACTCTCAATACCGCTGGAACTGATACTTCCCTCCTTCATTAGAGGCACATTTTGTGTACACCTGTGTGAACACCATGCCTTCAGAGGATGAAGTCATCTATTTCTGCAACTGTTTCTTTTACAAACCCCAGGCACTTGATGCTCAGGAGGCAGAGGGATCCAGGAGAGCAGATAATCCACTATTTGGGAAGGACCATGTTGTAATTCTATAACCCATTTCCAGAGGGCAGCTGCTGCAGCATTAGGGTGCACACAGTATCAGAGCTGCTATTTGAAGCTGGTGCAGGGACAGCCGTTCTCTCATCACACGCGCAGGAGGACCAGTCAAGGGCAGCGCTGATGCTCTCACCAAGAAGCTGGCATGCTTTCCGCTGGGAGCTCCTGCATATGTGCTGGGGTGTGTAGCAGACAGACAGGTGGACAGAACAGACTGGGGGCGGGGTGTCATGGCCCTTGGGAGGCATGTATAAGGAACAGAGTCAGGAAATGACAGCAGTGCTCTCACTGTCCACTCCTAACCCTCCCTATTACAGAGTTCTTAATTACTACCATCAAATACCCTATGCCAAGGGTGACTTGTTTAGTGGGACACAGAAAGGGCTACCCAGCACCCCCTGTGCCCTATCTGGGGATGGCTGCTGTCTCTTTCTCTCCTCTTTTTTCTTTTCTTTTCTTTTCTTTTCTTTTCTTTTCTTTTCTTTTCTTTTCTGTCTTTCTTTCTTTTTTTCTTTCTTTTTTTAGTTTTTCGAGACAGGATTTCTCTGTAGTTTTGAAGCCTATCCTGGCACTAGCTCTGTAGACCAGGCTGGCCTCAAACTCACAGAGATCCACCTGTCTCTGCCTCCCGAGTGCTTGGATTAAAGACGTGTGCCACCACCACCTGGCAGCTGCTGTCTCTTGATAACATCTTTTACGGCCTCAGATACGGCCCACATGCTTTCCTGGAGCTTCCGTGGTAAAGGGCAGAGGTTTAGAGGGCAGCAGCAGCAGGAGATGAGAATGGGGTGAGGACAAGCATCCCCAGGAAGGTGAGGTCTAGGGAGGAGATGGAAGTGGTGTGTGAGCCCTTGTGTTAGGTAAATGGGCTTGGGGCAGCTCACATCTCAGCCTCAAAGCACAGGAACACGGACAGACAAGAGATCCCTCCGGGTGATGACCGTGAAGGACTGGCTGTGTGTGGGCTGGGAGGAGACCTCCTGCCACCACAGGGACCTCAGAGTGAACCCTGCCAAACCCTGCCAGGGACTCTCAAAAAAGCAGATTAGAGTTTTTAAGTGTGCATCTATCCTCTCTAATCTGGTTCCTCTCCTTTCCTCATATCAAGGCATCCTACTTGGTCTGTAGTCATGGGAGAGGATTGCAAGCACCCTGTCTTCTTTCATCTCCAAGCCTTCACATTTGTAAACATCGGTTAGTGCAGCTTGGACTTACATGAAAAGAAGGAAGCATATCCCAGGCCTACAGAGTAAAGGCTAGAGAACACACACAGCAAAGATGGAGGAACTGGCTCATCTAAAGTGAGCCAGCTCCCCATGGTAAAGGCGGGTGAGAACAGAGCAGCAGAGTGTCCAGGCTCCGAGAGTACAGTGAGTTTGAGCTCAGGTATGCATAGAAAAGGGGAAGCAATGGTGCAGGAGAATTATCTGTATTCTGTCAATCATATTTTAATAAAACGCTGATTGGCCAGGCAGGCAGTATAGGCGGGAAAGCCAGACAGGAAGTAGAAGTGGAGCAAAGAGACTGGGAGTATTCTGGCAAGCAGGAAGCTCCCTTCACAGTTCTGCCCAGACCACCGGAGAGGAAAGATGTAAGCTGCCCAGCTGAGAAAGGTACTGAGCCGTGTGGCTAACATAGATAATAATAATGGGTTAATATAAGTTACAAGGGTCAGGCTATCTTTAGACACAGTGCTGCTGAAGCCTCTCCAGGAACATACAGTGCACGTTCACAGTAGGCCTCCTTACGTATGTGGCTGACAGGGTTAGATGTAATTACTGGGAAGTAGGAGAAAGAGCAGGGAGACAACATGTAACTACCTATCCACACCTCCCAGCCACGGATCCCCATCCCTACCTTTTACCCTGGCACGGGACACTGTGGTGGTTCAGAACAGCAGTGACACACTGCTGTCAGCTTGGACGGACACTAGTTTTTCCCTGACAGGAGGGATGACCAGGCCAAGATACATGTTAAGTTGCCGTTTCTCCATACACTGTATGGCTACAACTG
This sequence comes from Myodes glareolus, assembly GCF_982192425.1. Classification (NCBI taxonomy): domain Eukaryota; kingdom Metazoa; phylum Chordata; class Mammalia; order Rodentia; family Cricetidae; genus Myodes; species Myodes glareolus. The sequence goes on along the minus strand of NC_142038.1, from coordinate 6,583,780 downwards.
GTTCTCAGCCTCTCCTGGCCCAGAGAGCCTCAACAGTTTCGAGGATTCTCGGGTGTTCTGAAGGCCATCCCCACTGGGGTTCATTGGACTTCGTGGGACAGTTTTTCACAGTTAGGTCACAGCCTTGTTTCCGTCACACACCAGCCTCGTGAGGTGGGTGCGGCACTGGTCAGGCTTCCCCTACCCACGGCCTCAAACATGCAGCAGCTTTCACAGTTCCGTCAGTCCGGTGAGTGACACATTTAATGTAATGGTGTGACTTTAATTTACATTAAAATTGATGTTGAATTGTAGATGAATGTGTAATCTACTCACAAGCACTCAACAAAGGCCTATCCTGCCTACAACTTGGTACACACATTCACACTGTTTCTAGAGTAGTAAGAGAGAAGTGTCGCTCAGCATTTACTTTCATTAGAAGTATTGTGTGTGGGTCCCCATAACTGTGGGCTGCCCACTGTCCCCAGGGTGTACCTTTAGGTGTGTGGCACGCTTGAAGGCCTTTCTGCAGACCCGGCAGCCATGGATCCGCTCCTTCCCATGCACTTCCTTGCTGTGGTGCATGAGCACCGCGGCTGATGAGAAGGCACGCTCACAGTCCAGGCACTGGTGTAAAGGGCCCTCCTTTTCAGGCTGGCTGGTAGGGGTCAGCTGGGCAGAGACATCAGTCACCTGGAGAGAGTTAGGAGTTAGTTCTAGGTTACTAGAAAAGTGTGGTTTGCAACTGCAGGTAGGAAAGAAAATTGCTGTCTTGCCTAATAAGAACACAGCTGGCCAGCTTATTCCAGGAAAAACTTAGAAATTCTATAAGGCCAGAAAATACAATTGTCTTGGGATCCTGGCCAATGAGGGAGTATGGGGATATACCCACCAGACTAGACAGCTACCAAACTCCTCTCTTGGCCACATAAGCTGTGTGCTTAACCACAGCTGAACAAGAATGAGGGACCACAGAGCCACCATTGAGGCTGGTAAAGACCAGATAAGACATATATGAAAGGTTCTGGCAATGTAAAATATCAGACATTGCTTTAAAATGTCCCAGTTTGGAGCAGCTAGATGGTTCAGCTCATAAAGATGCCTATCTCCAAGTCTGATGACCTTGTACCCACATGTTGGAAAGAGAGATCCAATTTCTCCAAATTGTCTCTGTTTTCCACCCCATGTGCCTACACACATACATGCACACACAGGACACACACATGTAAACTACAAATGTAATAAAACTGCTGTGATTTGGATCCCCATATACTGCGCTAAAACTAAATCAATGGTGTTTCATTAGCATTGTTTGAGCTAAGTTATTTTACCTAAACTGTGGATTGCAACTAGTGGGTTGGTTTTCAAGTCAATTTCATGGGATGCCACCAGAACTTTCAAGAATAGCAAAAAAAGCAGAAGGCTAACTGTGTGTCCCACAGAAACAGGCAACCTCAGCTTTAGAGATAAGTAATAATCTAATGAAGCAATCATAAAAAAAATTATGTGATTGTCAACATTTTTACCTGGTTTGCTCAATACATTTTTCAAAATACTGGAATATTCAAGAGTGGATATAAAAAAATTAAAAAGAACAAAACAGAAAAAAGCAGAAGATACTGCAAGGATCTCATTTTAAAATACTCAAATCAAAGAGAAAGTGAGCATGTGTGTATATGTGTATATGTACATGTGTGTATATGTATGTGTTAGTGGAAAAAAATACACAAATACATGTTAAGGCAGTCACAGAACATGTGAATGAAAAAGGTTTGTAAAGCCCCGGAATAAATGATTATCAATGTTGTTCTGTAATAGTTGGTAAATGACTATGGTGGTGAAAAAATGACAGAAAAGTTGCTTGGCAATTAAGAGCACACGATATTCTTGCTAAAGGACCTAGGCAGAACCCCAGCTAGCTCCACATGGTAGCTAACGATGGCCTGCAATTACAGCTCCAGGGTCTAATGTCTGATGCCTTCTTCTTGCCTTTGCAACACCGCCAGCACATGATACATGGATGGAGGCAAATACTCACAAACAAAATGAGTCTTAAGAAAAAAGGAAGAGAGGGAGGGAGAGAAGAAAATAATGGCAATCAACAAAGTCTGAGATTAGAAGAGACACCTGCTCCCTCACCATTGGAAATGCAGGATGTTGCTCTGAAAGAACATTTTACTCATGAGATGCTGATATCTGCCCTACCTCATTTATTCTTTTCATATAGCCTAACCTCTCTCTAAAAAGTTTCCATTGGAGTCAGTGGACTTGATGAACAGGAAAGCCAACAACACAAATGTCTAAACCTCTGTTCTACTCACAAACAATGTAGTGTCTTGTTATTAGAAAAATCTGGGTTCCTAGGTGATGGAGGAGGGTTATCTGTCTATTGTGTTATTTTCATTGGTTAATAAAGAGACTGCCTTGGCCCTTGATAGGACAGAAAATTAGGTAGGCAGAGTAAACAGAACAGAATGCTGGGAAGAGGGCTATGAGACAGACGCCATGGAGCCAGCCACCAGGTCTGACATGCTGAATCTTTTCTGGTAAGCCACCATCACGTGGTGCTACACAGATTATTAGAAATGGGTTAATATCAAGATATGAGAGTTAGCCAGTAACTAACTCTCTAGAGATAATGGGCCAGGCAGTGTTTAAATGAATACAATTTGTGTGTTATTATTTCCGGGGCTAAGCTAGCCGTGCGGGAGCCGGGCGGGACTAAAAGCAGGCCTGCCTGCAGCTCCTCACTACACCTAGGGAGCTCTGGCTCTTATCAGTATATTTTCATCATTCAAGGTTACCCCACATCTCAGTTCCCCATCTGCTATGGTGACAATTAGACACAGTGGAGCCACACCGAATTACACAGAAGTGTCCTAGAGCAAAGTCAGCCTCAGACACAGCAGCAAGCTTTACCGCCACAGGAAGCGACATGAGTGAAAGAAAAAATGCCAATGGCAGCAATGTAGGCTCCCACGACACAACCCTCAACTGCCCAGTCTTGAGCCAGCACCATGCCAGGAAGAGACAGTGGAAACAAGTTACTCTGACCCTGTAAAGGCAGCCTATAAGGAGGCAGTATGTGCTAGAGATACACAGAGACGCAGGAGAGCATTCGTCATGTCGTTCCAATTTGGATTTCTCCCCAGTGAAGGATTTGGCCAGGGAAGAGCAAGACCCCACCTGATAGTCCTTGTAGCAAGCAGTTTTACCAACTCAGCATGTGCTCTGCTAGGACCTGAACCTCCTCACACTGCCACTATCATCTACTGATGAGAAAAGCGGAGTTCATGCTAGCGTGGGGCTTCTCAGAGCTCTCCAGTTGGAATATGGTGTCACAGTAGGTATACATTGGTCAAGGAAAAAACCCAAGTTCCTCACCACTTTCAGTCTCCTGTCAAAGGTTTGGTGGGAAGCGGAGCCAGGCAGAGGCCTGAAAGCATGGATGAGGCTCAGACACTGACGGTGGCAAACACCTCTGAGAACACCTCATACTGACTGCTCACTTACGCAAATCAACGTCCCCTCCCCACTTCTGTATTTAACATTTTGAATTCTGAAAAACATAATCACAAGCTAGATCAAGTTTTTGTTATTTAGTCCACTTCATTACTACCTACTACTAAAATGGAGTAGAAAAACCTCAAGCTAATTTTAATATAAGAATACTCTGTGGCTTTGGAGGTCAATAAAACTGAATGCTAAAGAAAGGCACAAATTACAGAACAGCAGATCACTAGTCACATAAAACAAGAAGTGGGTACTGGTACTGGTCCTGAATAAGGACCTTAGAAACTCAAGGGAGCAGACAAACAGACTGGAAGCTGAGCTCATGATCAAGGAGTCACTGCTTTCCCTAATTATCAAGGTTCATGGTGGACAGTCAAGGACTAGGTGCTAAAACTCCACCACATACCTGGAAGAAAGGGCTCCTGGGACATAACTTATAAGTCCTGGGGGCATCCTTCCAGGTAAGTGCACTCTGCTAACAACATCCTTGACCATGTCAGGCAGTTCGCTAACTTGAAGTTGATGGTGGATACCTTGTTCTGTTTGCCTGGGGACCTGGACCTCCCTCCATCTTGTTAACCTGGGGTGGACGCAACTGGTAGCTAAGTTAGCAACAGGGGCACTCCATATCTACCTACTCAACCCAACGACTTGGGAAGTACTGTCCTGTCACCATTGCAGGGACTATCAAAACTTCCTGGGACACTCCACTGTGGTGCACAGCTAGGCCTGAGTGCTGGATGTGAGCTCCCCCGACACCCCTCTCTGCTGCCTCTACTCTGTACCCTTCTACACAAATGAATTATTTACACACACTGAGATACAGCTACATGCTCTGGTCTCTGAAGACAAGACTGGGAAACTTTTTGGTGTTGCTAACATCCAATCTCATGAAAAAAAAATCCTTGTGCTGTTAAAAATCTGGTAAACTAGTTATGCCTCATTTCTGAAGAATATAAAGGTTAGAGCTCCCCCAAATACAGAGATCACCAATCACTTATTCTGGTTCAGGCTCAGCCAAGTATTAGAAAATGTTTGTAGACTTTCCTATGTTCAGACTATCATTACTACACGTACAGGTCCTAAAACATACACTTCAAGAAAAAGAACAATTAAACAAGAAAAATGTCTTACCTATATGCAGGTAAAATGCATATGAAACGTAAAGGAAGAAATAAAAGAACCAATAAGTGCTTCAAAAAAAAATACACAAAATGAACTAATAAACATTAAGTAAAAAGCCACAAGAAGACTGAGTAGGAAACAGGTAGCAAACACTGTATGACATTGCTGTTGGCCACATCTAAGATGGTGGTTCTAAGCCACACCTATCACTGACCCAGGTCTGGGGAGTTGTCACCTGCCCTGGTCATGAGACCCACAGTGCTCAGCACCTCTGCTCTGGGTCTGACAGGATACTCTTCATTGACTAAGGGCATCCCACATGGGCCTTTCACTGTTCCTTCTGATACTGAATAAGTAATGCAGGTGCCATACCTGGAAAGCTATTTCTTCACCAGCAGCCGAGGAGGACTGTGGAGTGTGGCTCACTAATATGACTTGTGGTGAGCCTGCTCCACTTTGGCCTGAGAGAGAGGGATCCGTGAGCAATGCTGGGAATTGCTGGCCCTGGTAAAAGATTATTATCATTTTAGAAGTTGTCACATTATCAAACCACATAGACTTTTTTAAAAGACCATTAGGGGTTGGTAATATGGCACAGTGGATAATAGTATAAAATGCCAAAACACACACACACACACACACACACACACTATAAATAAATAAAAATGTAATTAAAATAAAGACCTTTTATGGCACAATCACTTTGGAAAGCAAAATTTACTACATGACCCACGGTAAAAGAGATGACACAAAGGTCCATCCAACAGCTGGCAGAACGTCTCAGCAGAAGAGCTCGTTCACAGCAGCCTGAGTGTGGAACTGCTCCACTCTCACCAACTGCTGGATATGCAGATGGACTAAGGGGTACTCATGCAAGGGAGTACTACTGTGACCCCCACACACAAAAGAATATATTCAGCAATGAAAAGGATAAAGTAGATACTATATGCTGTACGACAGGGGTGAGCCCTGGAAACCCATTCATAAAGCCCTACATGATGTATGAAGACATTTACATGGAATACACAGAATAGACACACCTGCAGAGAGAGAGCAATGGCTACAGAGACTGTAGGTGAGATCAGGGCAGTGCTTATTGTCAACTGCATCTAGAGTCACCTAGCAAACCTCTGAACATGTCTATGAGGAAATGTCTAGCCTGGGGTACTTGACAAGTGAAGATCCATCCTGAATGTGGGCAATATATCCCACTGGGCTGAATAAAAACAAGACAGCAAGATAAGTCAGATTTCATCTCTCTCTTCCTGTCCAGGAATGCCATGTGACAAAGCTGGGGAACTGGCACAGGGGCTAACTAGGGCTGGACACTGATGGATGGCCACTTTCTTGAACAAGAAAGGCCCCCCTAGGCAAATTCACATATTTGAAGGTTTGCTTCCCAGTTGGTGAACTGTTTAGGAAAGATTAGGAGGTGTGACCTTGTTGGAAAAAAGGGTGGGATTTGAGGTTTCAAAAGCCTAGGTCAGTCCCAGTCTCAGTCCCATGCTCTCTCTCTGTCTGCTGCCTGTGAATCAAGATGGAAGCTCTTAGTTACCGCGCTAGCGCCATGCCTGCCTGCCTGCTGACAATTCCCGACCATGACAGACTAACCCTCTGAAACTGTAAGCAAGTCCTCAAAGTGCTTTATAAGCTGCCTTGGTTATGACAATAGAAAAGTTAATAAGATAGCAACTGATTATCATTAGTTATATACAAGTCAATTTAAGTTCTACTCAATGTTACAAGAAAGTTTCTTACCAGTTAATAATTTCCCCTCTTGACAATTAATATGTAAAGAACAAATTTATAAAGCCTTTTCAAATGGTCCTAGAAGTTCTCTCTGTAGAACACTCACCTGAGAGGTGATATTCAGTGTAACTGTGTCCAGACCTCCAGACAACATGCCCTGAGTATCAGCCAGGGTCAGCGTGACACTGGCATCACCACCCACACCTGATGAAGACATAACCAGGTTCTGGGTTGAAATGGCTGATGGTGACATCGGTGTTGTTGAAGGAAGGCTCCCACTCGTAGGATTAAGTTCTAAAAAAGAAGCAAAATAAAGAAAGCTGAGGAAACACTGTCCTAGGGCCTGGGAAGAGTCTGAAGAGCTGATCTGAGACCTTTGTCACCAGCACTGCGCAACACAAGAAAAACCACAGATCGCCTCTGATGCACTCGGATGACAGAGGCTTTCTTTGGAGTCTAGGCAGTACAAGCACGTCTAAGCACGTATCCACTTCTCCCGCACAATCTGGCAGGTGTGCCTAACCTTTGACTCTTCGAAACAGCAGCATCATCTACGAAGTTCATGCTTGAGAACCATGCAATCAAGTTACAAAAAGGGGGGAAAATCGTGTTTTAAGTAAATTCACAATTTTGTGTCAGTCTACATTTAAAGTTATTCAGTGCCACCTTTGCAAGTTAGACATGCCTGATAAAGGAAAAAAAAAAAAACAGAAGAGGGAAGATAGGCCTCTGGCCCTAGTCAGTGCTAATACCATAGAAAGAAAACTCTGCAAGAATTTCTAAGACCATAGACCGCTGAAGAAAAGAACCAGGTGGGACCCATGAGACAACTAGATACCAAGTTTAGTGGGCAAACCTGACTCTGCTGTTTCCTCACATGCCCTCCTAAAGGTCTACTTATTCTGAAATGCAAGCTGTCAAAAGAAATCTCACATACTTCTGATAGTAGTAACATATTCAACATGACATCCTCATTTTCTTTTGATGCAACAAAACCTTCAAATGTTTTACTGAGCAGCCAATGATAAGACAAGGAAGATAACCAGAGCAGATTAAGCAAAACCAGACAAGCCTTTCCTTCTGGAAACACACACCTATGCCCTCCTGGCAACTGAGATGGGCTAGAACAGGATCATCTGTGTCCTGCAAGGGCATCAGCATTGAACACACATGCACAACCGGTCTACATGCTTTGTTCTCACAACCCTGAACCCTTAACCTACAAACATATGCTCATTATCCTGGACCAGGACGGTGCCAGGCACTGAGGACCCTAAAGCAATACTGAAGCTGAGTTCATAAAACTATGACCTTGTAAGGTAAAAATAAAAAAAAACAAAACAGGCTCCTGCCAATACCTCTGTGACCTGTGTGACAACAAACAAGAGCCTCGCCTAAGAGTCAGGGGCCAACAGGAAAGCCAGGCTACTTACTTGTAAGTGGAGTTCTCCAAATACAAGGCCTCCATAGATCCACACTCGTGGAGTCCCATAATGTGCTGCACAGACCTGGAACCTTCAAAAGCAGTACAACCATTAGGAGGCTAGGATCGTGCGCACAGAAGCAGCCACTGGGGCTCCCTCCCCCCTGCTCACATCGTCCACATTGCTAATGCACCAGAAGAAGTACAGTTCTGAGGAGGCGTCTCACGCATCAGCGCTAAATTACAGATCACCACCAGCAGGGCTCCGTGTGCTACCTCCACATGTCCTGGCTCATGCACTAACACTTGGTTGCTGCACAAGTGACTAGAAACAAGAAAAGAAAGGTCCTAGGTGACACTATGAGGAACAATGTCACAGAGTAACTGCCTGGGAGCCCAGGGGAACTGGACAGAAGCCTGTTTCTCAGAATCCCATCTCAAGTCATTATTAAAATGAGTAAAGTAAAGCTGACACTACTCACTGCTACTGGATGGCTCAGAACTCAACCTCACCCTGCCTGCTTAGGTCAAAGAACCAAAGGGCCTCTCCCACCCACAAGTAAAATGCATCTCACTTCCTAGTGATGACCACACATCAGAAAGTTCCAACAGGACAGGAAATCTAAAGAGAAAAATGAAAGTCCACTTGTTCAGGGAACAACTTCAGGTAATGCCACAGTTCTTACTCAACACAAATGAAGAATCCTCCACGGCATTCTCAATCAAGTCACTTTTCACAGAGACAGACACCGCCAAGAGCTACCCCAGTAGAACTGAAAAGAACACAAAGCTACAGCAGGAAAGCAGAGATTTCCCTAGACACATGGCTGGGGTGCGTTACAAACAGCTCTTCATTATCATGTTAACCTCAAAAAAGTACAAGTGAAGTCTAGTACTTAAATAAGGGCTAGACTTATTTTTCTGAAACCACTGTTCCTTCAGGGCACAACTCAATAAAGTCTTATTTTACTTTATTATGATTACAATAAAAAAGTGACCTTTAAGAAGAACTGAATACGTCAGATGTGGTAGAACATCCTATAATGCCTGCATCCAGGAGACCCAAAGAGGAAGACCAACAGCTCAAGGGCAGCTGTAGATACATTGCTAGCCTGAAGCCAGCATGGGCTACCTGAGATCTTGTTCTGAAAACAAAAACAATGAAACAAAATAAACAAACAAAAACCATGTTCTATGAAATCACACTTGTGCCACTTGTTGGCCTTAATTCTCAGGCAAATGGAGTCCTATTGAGAAAGTTCTTTTCTACACACACATCATGCAAGTACAGCCTATGCTTTCTTCTGGTGGTTTCTGTGTTCCAGGATCCAAGTTTACATCTTTGTTAGTTCCTTTACACAGCGACAGATCTGTACTCAATTTCATTCTTCAGCATGTATACAGCACCATTTTTGAAGATGCTTTCTTTTCTCAGTATATACTTTTTGGCTTCTTTATTGTATATGAAGTGGTTGAAGTTACCTGTACTCATGTTTGGGTGTTCTTCAATCCTGTTTCATTAGTCTACATGTCTGGGTGTTTTTTTTTTTTTTTGCCAGCACCCTATTGTTTTTATTATTATGGCTCTGTAATCTATCTTCATAAAACTAAAAAGCTTTTGCACAGCTAAAGAGACAATCAGTTGGGTAAAACACCTGCCCACAGACTAGGAGAGAATCTTTGTCAGCTATATATCTGACAGAGGATTAATATTCAGAATATATAAAAACTTAAAAATGAGTTAAAAAATAATCCATGGGCCTGGTACCTGAACAGAGTTCTCAAAAGGGGAGGGGGTGGCTTAGAAATATCTCAAAATATGTTCACCATTCCTAGCAATTATGAAAATGCAAATCAAAAACAACTTTAAGATTTTATCTCACCCCAGTCAGAATGGCAAAGATCAACAAAGCAAAGAGAACCCTCATTCACAGTTGGTGGTATTATTACAAACTGGTTTAGCCATTATAGAAACTAGAGTGGTGAAAAAGCTAAAAACAAGTCTACCATTTACCCAGCTATACCACTCTTGGTATATGCCCAAATGACTTAACAACTTATTCCACAGATATCTGCTTGCCCATGTTCCTTGCTGCTCATTCACAATGGCTAGGAAATAGAAACAACCAAAATGTCCTTCAACTGACGAACATAATAGAATGTAGTACATAAACATTATGGGATACTATTCAACTGCAAAGAAAATGGAACTTTTTCTTTGTAAACTGTGCAGGTAAATGGAACCAGAAGAGATCTTATTGAGTGAGGCAACCCAGACCAACACAGACACGTTTCATGTTCTCTTTCATCAGAAGCGCCCAGCTCCAAATTTACAGATGTGAATACATATTCTGGAATAACTTCAGAAGTCAGGAGAGTAAAAGGGACTGGTGACAGGGTAGAGGGGTTGGGGAGCAGAGAGAATAGCAGGGTACAAGCAATCTGGTCAAGGAATGGAAAGGGGGTCCTTAGGGAGAGGGACGGAGGTAAATACAGAAGATGGTGGGAGCAGGCTAAGGAGGAAAAGTAGATACGAGTGACCCAATTACGGAAATGGAGAAATGGGGAGAAAGGTGGACTCTTTAGGGATGGGAAGGGAGGTAAATACAGAAGGTGTGGGGAAAGTAAAATAATAATAAAGATGACTGAAAAAAAGTAAGAAATCATACCATTAACTATTTACCTTTTAAAACCCCTTATAATACATGTAATTCTGTGTATAAATACACATAAATAACTTAAATGAACTTTTTTTTATGCAGGCTGACAATGTTCCCTCCAAGAGTCAAAGACCATCTAACAAAACCCTAGCACCAGACATGAGAAGCCCTCTTTTGAGTTGTTGCTCAAGGCTGTTCATGAGATTCCCAAAACACGTTGCTACTGTCCTTGGTTTCCCCGAAAGGTTAAGTCCCTATTGCTGAAGACATCATGTACTTGAGAAGCAGGGCCAGAGGCCCATAAGCTGGCACTGACCAGAATGCCTCTTCCCTGAGGCTCTGGAAACACTGTGGAAGGCAGCAGAGAGATTGTAAGAGTCAGACAATCAGTGTGCTTGCTGTAAGATTTGTCAACTAGTACCACCACAAGGTGTCATGCAGGCTTCCAGAACAGGTAAGCAACCACAATCCTACACAGCTATAATACCTATGAATCACAAAAACTGGCATGGTACAAGAAATCTAATATGGGTGCATTAGTGGCTGGCACACACACCCTGGCAATAACCAACAGCTCTCTAACTGGACTTAAGACCCACTCAACAAGAGGGAAACCGTGCCTGGAACTGGATACCTGGAAAACTACACAGTGCTAATGCAGTCACAGATCTTGGAGCAGAGACTCTATCACTTTACTAAACCAGCATAATCCCTAAAATGTCTAAACATCTGTCCTTACACCCGCAGGTAAGTATAATCCTCACTGCTCATCAAGGAAACTTCTCTTTGCAACAGTCACAGACCACAGAAAATCACAACCAATCAATACATCTACAACACACTCCCATAGTTAAGGCTAAGGAACATTGTTGGAAGAGGGGGTGGGAAGATTCTAAGAGCTAGAGGGTCAGACAATTTGCTGTGAGATTGAGTCTATCAATAATATCAGAAGCTACACTCATAAGGTCTCACCAACATGACTGCCTAGACATGAACTCAAAAAGGACAATGAAAGACATTCTAAAATGGATAGGAAAAAGCTCAAGAGACCTACACAAAAGACTACAGGCTGAGATGCTGAGATTTGGATTAAAGGTCTTCTACAGGGAAGAGCATACTGTTTAACTATCCAATAAGAAATGGTCAGTCCTGAAAATACACACACAAGTAACATTATAAAGACTACTCAGGTTTTATTTAGGAATACACACACACACACACACACAGAGAGAGAGAGAGAGAGAGAGAGAGAGAGATACATATGTGTATGTAAAAACAATTAATGAAAAAGGTCATGAATTTGAAAAAGAACAAGGGGGAAGGGAAAGGGAAAATGATGGAATTGTATTATAATCTCAAAAATAAAGAAAAGGCATATTAACAAGGCAGATCCTGCTTTAAGTTTGTTGAAATAAGGTCTTTTCTTCTAAGAAAGCATAATATAATTTTATAAAACTTCAGAAGTAGTTTGAAAGATGTAATAGTTTTTTTCTTGCAATGAAGAAAAACAACACACAGACGGACGGCCAGGATGGAGAGGCTCAGTGTGGCCTTGGTTCCTGCACTCCTAATAACTTCCACGGTGTAGCTGCAAGCATGGGGAAGTGCTTTTTGCTATAAAAGCTGGGAAATTTTGTTTCTGAACTGTTAGAAAGTAATAGCTTGCTTGTAAATCTAGCGGGAACTAAAGCTAAAGTAACCTATGCAGTACAAACAAAGAAACGGCCTTTACTTCACAAAAACAGAGCTCTACTCTAGGAAAAGCAGACTAAAGAAGAACAAAATGATGACACGCGCTCGAGATAAACTTCATTATGAATTCTACACCTGTACTGGCGACTTTGCCTCTGGAGGCTACCTGGGAGACAGTGGGGAAATTGTTTGTTTGTTTTGTTTTTTGCCTTGAGATAGGATCTCTACGTAGTCCTGGTTATCTTGAAAATCTCTATGTAGACCAGGCTGGCCTCAACTTACAGGGAAAAGAATATAAAAACTTAGTAGATTCACGACTGAAGGACAAGTGAGTGAACGGAAAATGCAGATGGCTCTGGGAGGTCACATCCTACGATATATTTCTATGTTACACATGGAATTAGAAGATTGAATTTTTACTCTGAGTCTTCTTTGCTATTTTCTTTTTCTGTTCCTACCTTTTAGAATGGAACTTTGTACTCTAATCTACCACTGCACACTGTAAGTGTATAATTACTTCCTTGGTTTTTTTTTAAATTTAAAGAGTTCCATGACTCTATTTCACCTCAAGTTTCAAAGATTTGTTCTTGAACTTCTAAGTGATAATGAAACTGTAGAGACTAGTGAAGGAATTATTGTTTTAGCTGTAGGCAGGGAAATTATAACATATCAGGCAGAAACATGACTACTATTTCATTTTCTTGGAGATGAGGTGAGATGTGTTTATCAAATTGACCAGAGGTGGTCTTGGGATGGTTAACACTATCTATCAGTTTGACTGGGCCGAGAAATCTGTGACATTAGTAAAGCAGGTTTCTGGGTGTTTCCAGAGACAGTTACACCATGATGGCTCTAAGCTAGGCAATCCCATCACTGGGTGCTGGCAAACTGTGGAAGATGGGCGTCTGGTAAAAGGAAGTAGTTCTCTGGAAGCACACTGCCTTGTCACTTCCTGTCCTCTCTGATTCCTGGCTGTCATGAACACCTCTGTTCCATCACACCATGATATTCTGACTCCTGTAGAACCAAAACTAACCTTGGAAGAAACTTCCTGAAACCATGAGCCAAAATGAATTCTTTCTCCTATTTATGTCAGGCATTTGTCGTGGTGCCAAGATCTGACTAACACAGACCCTCCATGAAAACCATGCTGGTTCATTCTATTGTCATCTTGACATAACCTAGAGTCACATGGAAAGGAGGAAACTCAACGGAAGACTTGCCTCCATCGGACTGCCTGTGGGACACTGCCTTGACTGCTTACTGACCTAAGAGAGCCCAGCCTGCTGTGGGGAATACAATCCCTAGAGAAGTGGGCATAGATAGGAGTTTTAAAAAGGGCTAAGCAGGAGTTGGGGAAAAGCAGCCATCAGCTTTTCCCTGTGGTTTCCACTTCAGTTCTTGTTTAAATTCCTGCACTGACTTCCCTCAATGATGAATTATGACCTAGAAATATAAGCCAAATAAATCTTGTTCTCTCCGAGTAGCTTTCGAGCAGTGTTTTATCACAGCAACAATAAATAAGTATGAAGAAACATAATATCTTACTGTGGAGAGCCAATTTAATCTTTGGGGAAACAGCCTTGAGGATGAAGGGTAGGGGTTGAAACTCGACATTTCCAGAGGAGTGCAGGGTCCCAGGGACCCACTCTCTGATCCCACACGAGGAAAACACCTTTGAACCATACTGAGTAGTAAAGACGGTAAACACATGGCCAGTGGTTAAATTTCTAGAGATGATAAGAAAGAATACACTTCAGACCTTTAAAACACACACACACACACACACACACACACACGTGCGTGCACACACATACACACTCAGACTTTTGAAGAAAGGTTACCGAGGTTTTATGCTGCATAACTTTAGCAATACACAATGTATGGTGATTATTTTACCCATCACAGACTCAATTATAACCTGAAACTCTAGATGCAGTCAATTATAATAGAAAAAGTTTCCTAAATTGAAGGGCTTGCAGTGGGGGGGCACAAAACAAAACACAATTAACTCTTTCGTTTCAAGTTACTAAATAAAGAATTAAGCTCAATGACACTGAATTTAAAACTTTAAACCAAACAGACAAGCAAGGCAGGACCTGGGTAACTTTACAGCAGCCAGGAGAAAGGCGGCAATGACTGTGCCCCAAGTTCTGCTTTTGGACATGTTTGCACCTGCTAATGTGCCAGGACAAAGCTCACAGGAAGCCCTTGATCAAATGAGAGGGATAGAAGGGGATGAAAAATTTCTCTGAGTCTGTAGCCATGACTGTGCTTTCAGCTAAAGCCGTCCTCAGCTCAGCAAAGGCCAACAGAGTTAAACAGAAATATACCACAGACTTCCCAGAATCCATTTCAGCTCACCAAGACATCTTCAGGGGAGCTATGAAGACAGTTTTCCTATGCCCTATGGTGTACTCTCAGCACCATCATGTGCTACAGTGACAGACACACAACGGACTCACGAATTCTTCAACACCTAGAATATGGATGAGCCACAACTACCCTGTTCAGTCTAATACTCCCAGATTTCATACAATTTTGTCACACAGTAGATAAATAAACAACTGGCTGATAACGTATTTTGAATGAATATAGAAGATATAGTAAGGACCTCTTAAAACAATGGGGGGAGCCAATTAATCAGTCAGTGCACATATGCTTAACCTACTACACACCTGTCCTCAGTATCCTGTAACATGATTAATAAAAACCCAGAGACAGACACTAGGGTTCAACCTGAAGGTCAGAAAAGCAAAACAGCCAGCTACTGGCTCTGACCTTGACATCAGCCTGAAATGGCGATGCTGCATCCAGGTATCTCAGACTGAGACTGTGTTTGTGAGCTGTCTCCTCCCATTTTATATTCTTCTCTGAGATTAAAGGCGTGCATCACTGGGATTAAAAGCATGCACCACTACAGCCCAGTTTCTATGACAACTAGTGTGGCTACTAGGATTAAAAGTGTGTGTCACCACTGCCTGGTCTGTAAGGCTAAACAGTGGGGCTGTTCTCTCTGATCTTTAGACGAGTTTTATTTATTTATTTGTTTGTTTATTAAAATAAATAAAATGTCACTACAACTTCCCAGCAACTATATGACACTACTGTAGTTCCAACAGTGACACAGTAACTCTGCTGCACTCACGCACCCTTACTGTGGCCCTACAGCCATAAAATGCCCAGTAAGTGTCATATTATCACTTTAGGCAAAGGTGATAATGTCTAATCAAAAGGAAATGTCTAAGACAAAGCCCACTGCTCTCAGAGCTAGGCCTTTGGTTGTGAACCCACTGAGTCAGTGCTTCCTGACACACTCCCCAGGCTTTTTTCTCTGGAAAACGAAGTTAACAAATGAAGGAAATCTCTGATCTCTGTAAAGTACGAATAATACTAGGTACATATGAACTCCCAAGCCTTTTTTTTTTTTTTTTTTTTGGAGACAGGGTTTCACTTTGTGGTCCTGACCGCCCTGGAACTTGTCTGTAGACCAGGCTGATCTTGAACTCAGAGATCTGCCTGCCTCTGCCTCCCAAGTGCTGAGACTAAAGGTGTATCCACCACATCTGGCCAAGCCTGACTTTATGCAACACAGACAGAAAACCTTCTTCAGTTTTGTTAGTCTGTCATCTAGAGCTGAGAAAGTCACAGCCCAGAACAAAATTAAAAAGCAGGATAGACTTCTGTCCTCACAGAAATACACACAAAGCAAAAATACTTATGAGATGATACATCACAGGACAAAACCTGAAGCTAATGTGTTCTTTGTGCTTTGAAGGACGTCTTACTTGCCCCCTCCTTTGGAAACAGAGTCAAGACATAGAGCTCTTGCTGACCGAGAACTCCTGACCTCCTCAGTGCTGAGATGAAGCTATGTGTGCTCTAAGATGCACCACGCGGTATAAAACAGTGGTTCTCAGCTGAGCAGCACCCAGATCACAGGCAGCATCTGACTTCCCCTTGAGGAGGGCTGCAGCCCTGGGTGGACAGAAACTGTGCCAACTGTAAGGGACCAGCACAGACTATCAATAACTTATTCCTGGGAGTAGATAGGGAGCTACTCTATAAATAAAATCAAACTTGTGGGACACAACAAACCAAGGAAAGGGTATAATTCTCTCACTAGGGCCCCATAAAGTCATGGACATCTAATGCTATGATGGCATGGCCTCACAGCAATCTACCAGTTGATACTTGGTGCACATGTCAAGGATCAAAAAGGAGAGGACTCCTCAACTGCCCCGGGATTTTCAGGTTGGCATGGTCCCTGTACTGGACTGTTTTATGGCAACTTGACACAAATTAGAGTCATCATTTGAGAAAAACTCTTCAATCAGAAACAAGCCTGCAAAGCATTTTCTTAATTAGTGATTGACAGGGGAGGACCCAGTCCATTGTAGGAGGGGCCATCCCTGGGTTGATGGTCCTGTGTCCTATAAGAAAACAGGCTGAGCAAGCCCTGTGAAGCAAGTCAGTAAGCAACATCCCTCCATGGCTTCTGCATCAGCTTCTGCCTCCAAGATCCTATCATGTTTGAGTTCCTGTGCTGACTTCCTCTGATAACAAAACTGTGATGTGAACTGAATAAACCTTTCCTCCCCAAAGTGATCTGGCCAAACTGTTTCATCACAGCCACAGTAACCTGAAGACAGTCCCATTGCTGAAGTTGGTTTACTCAACTGCCTGCCTGTTCATCTGCTCAACCATCCGGATCTGGACCTGAACCCACTGTATTTGTTCTCAAACCCTGATTCAGTCTTTTACCTCACACCTGGAACAACCTCACTTTCAAACCACGACCCTAGCAGCTCCTTCCTGGTACTGGCCTGGTTTGGTATCATATCAATATTTTTCCTCAGCCCGCTTCTGAAATCTCTGAACTGGAACTCTGCAGCCTCTTTATTAGCCTATATTCACTCCAAAAACCACAAATATGGAAATATTTACTGTATGCTTTGTGATATGAAAATATTAAAAATTAAGATTGGAATGAAAGACCCTCCACTCATCTATGGCAGGACTATATGACAAAGTGCTGTCACTGAAATGTCTAAACCTTGTGTATTTGCTGCTATTTTAAAAATTCTGAAATTGTAGAAAGAAAAAACATGTTTACCTCTTTCTGGCATATTGCATCATGACACTGTGTCTCCAGAGTACTAGAAAAACAGGCATAGGTCACAATGCCAAGTCCTAAAAGAGAGTCGTGTGATGTGGGAGGTCCTTCTGTATGTGTGGCTTTTACTCGTTAATGAATAAAGCTGTTTCAGCCTATGGCAGGGCAAAATAGAGCCAGGGAGAAAATCCGAACAGAGATAGATAGAGAGAGTAATTAGAGTCAAGGAGATGCCATGTAGCTGCTGAAGAAAAGAGATGCTGCTGCCAGAACCTTAACATTGCCTACAGATGAACAGAAATGGATTAATTTAAGATATAAGAGATAAGTATGAATACATCTAAGCTATTGGCCAAACAGTATTATAATTAATATAGTTACTCAGGTCTGAGCAGTAGGGAAACAAATAAGCAGTCTCTGACTGCAGTTTAGTTCCTTCGTTTATTAAATGTGAGCTCTTTACCTATATTTTATGATGTCTGTCACAGTTGAATCCATGGCTGCGTGCCTACCTAGTGTAATACAGCAGAGCTGCATAAAGAATCATCTACAGACTGGCAGGCCACTGGTCACAGGTCCCAACAACAGACTTATCCTTCACTTAGTTCACTATACCCAAACTAATTGAGATTAGTAAGATTGCAACTCCCAAAGAAACAGATCTCAAAATAAAGTTTTAATTTACTCTTTAATAAATGTGCTCAACATACAGTACTATCCTCAAAGCTTTTGGGGTTTTCTGTTTGTTTATATTTTGTTTTTTCTGTTTGTATGTTACATTTATTATGTTCATTTGTTTGTTTTGAGACAGTTTCTCTGTGTAGCCCAGGCCGCCGTCCTGGAACTCAAAAGATCTGTCTGCCTCTGCCTCCCAAGTGTGGGATTAAGGGCATGCGCCACCACCCCCAGATGGTAAACTTTTGCTTTTTAATAATACTTTGTAACATTAATAAATATATGACCTATATTTTCCTCAATGGAAGTATCTGTCCATACTTTTTAAACTACTTGAGAATTCTACTTTATTTAGGAACTGAAAACCACATTTCACTTAAAACCACATTTCTTTTTGAAAAACACTTTCACTGAACTGAAAACACTTCCAAATGTAGTTCACAACCAGATGCAGTTAAAACTTGTTTACATGTGTATAAGGGACATCACCAAACACTAACAGAACTTTCCTTCGTCAGCTTCCACACAACAAGCTTTCAGGTTAGCCAATGCTGAACATCCTGTGCTGACGGCTTCCCCTTCAGTGTATCCCAACTGCTTGCCAACATGCATTAGCATCTGTGACATGTTCCTATAAGGGACATGTGCTACTTATCTAAATGATACACAACACAACAAAGACATCTACTGAAGCTTCCATGAAAACCACATGAATGCTTTGGAAGACTTGAAAAAGACAAGATGCCTTGGAACTTTGCTGTAATATCAGGAGTGAGTGAAGTAAGACTTATGGGAAAAGAGCATCAGAGGATGAAGATGCTGTACTGCAGTCTTGAACTACAACCTACCCCTGGGCACTCCAGACAGACAAGAAATGCAGCCATGCATTATAAACACGAATATGGGAAAAATAAAGAGAAAACATTACTATTATCAGCCAATCATTTAACAGACCCCAGGAAGAGTGCTCCAATCCATGCCATGTTACTGAGTCTCACTAGACATCACTTTTCATCAACTGGCTGCAAGCATCCAGTCAGAGATCATCTGCTGGGTATGAACAAGTCCAGTTTGGAGAGGAGGACCATCCTTCCTTTTTATTGTCTCTAAATGTTAGGACTTATACACCCCTATAAATCTACATGACTTAAATAACACTTATATTCACCTGTGCATACCATCCTGTGCATCACACAAACCAAGTGACAACTTGTATATGGCATCAGATGCTTTCAACAAGTGACACACAATGCTCTGCCTGAATAACCAGCCAGAAATTGTCTGACTCAACAAACCCTTTAAGTAAAATAAATAAATACTTAATGTTATATACGGCTACCCTTTTATGATATCCATAGCAATAGCATAAGAATATGGCCAAGTATAGAAAAACAAGAAATAAAAGTGAAGAACTTAGTTTGTAAGCTATAAGTAAGAATTCTGCAGATGCTTTTGATAAGACCTAACACATATCCAACACTGAGAACACTCCAAAAATAATAATAATAAGAGTTAGTGAACCATACAAAACCCAATGTTAATAATATGTGTTGTCCTGCAGCAGGTAAAAGTCACAGCATGACATTCAAAAGTACAAATACATCTGAAAGTAAGACCCTCCTGAAAAACAAAACTTCTACTTGGAGTTTTAGTAAAAATGCTCTTACTTTATAACTGTTCTTACAGTATAAGTGTAAGGTGGTTATGAGCTTTAAATGCACTGTTACATGAGAGCAAGTGCTATAAATAACTTATGGGTGGGGGTGCAGCTGCCTGCCAGCATGTACCTATGCACAATGCCAGGCTTAACCCCCAGCCTTCACACTGGATGGGAAGGCTTGGATGAGAAACACCTCCACAGGCTCCTGTAGCCAACACCTATTCCCCAACTGCTGGGGCTGCCTAGGAAGCCTGAGCACCTTCTGCTGGAGGAAGCAGGCCACTGGGGGCAAGCTCTGAGTTTACAGCCTTACTCTATTTCCAGTTTGCTCTTTTCTGCTTTCGCTGAGCAGCTGAGATGTGATCTCTCAACTTTTTTCTGATCTTGCTGCTTGCTACCTACCATGCCTCACCTGCCATTATGAGCTCTGCATCAGAAAGCATAAACCCAAATAAACTCTTCCTTGTAGAAGCTACCTCGGTCCTGGTGTTGATCACAGCAATGGAAATAACTAGTACACCAGGCACAGTGACACATGCTTATAATTCTAGCACTAAGGAGGCAAAGGAAGGAGACTCAGAGATTCAGCATCATTCTTGGCTACGCAATGAGTTTGAGGCAGACCTGAGCAAGACCTTGGCTTTCATTTCTTCTTTTCTTTCTTTTTCTTTCTTTCTTTCTTTTTTTTTTTTTTAAAAAGACTTAGTTTACATTAAGAAACGAAGACTGCAGAGCAAGGAATCATGTGAACCAAGCATACTAGCCCATACTACACAGGCCTGAGCATACTGTGAGAGTGACTCTGAGGATCAGGGAGGGAAAGCAAGGAACACCTCAGACCAGTGACTAACATTTTGGGTGATTTGGTGATGTCAAGTGCTCTTTATTACCAAATTTAATGCTCTAACATATTTAAAACTTCCTACATAATCTTAGTAGTGTTCTAAAGATATAAGACTAGAGGAGACCATGGAAGGTTTTTATGGTTTCTTGTACACAGCTCAGATGAGTGATGTTTCTTTAGTGTACAGAACAGGAGCAGCAGTCAGGAAGTTCCTCACACTGGTATCTGCTAAGCAAAGACATACGGCAAAAGGGCCAACTCTAAACATTAATTCCACAATCAGCACTACAGAAACAGGAAAATCAGGTAAGAAACACACGTTTGTTTCTGACACTAGACTTCATTAGACTTGAACCTGTCACACAATGAAATGTGATGTTTTTATGTCTGAGTGCTGCAGACACGAACAAGATGGCCTTAAGCTATAAGCCAAAAGACATCTACAATGTGAACTTACTAACCAGAGATTGTCAGCGTGATCTCCTGCGGAGAGCCCGAGGATGATGTGGCAGTGGGGCCAGCAGCCTGGGCAAGGACCTGGCTGAGACTTGAGTTGTTGATGGTCAGGGTGATCTCGTGGGGGCCCGTCGAAGTGGATACAAGGCCTTGTGAAGTCATCACTTGAGTGAGGTCCTGTGTCCCTGCTCATGATCACAAAGCAAATAACACTGAGCTCTAATGAAACACATTTCTCCTGGCTTCTATGAAAGCATCTTAAAGATTATTTTTAAAATCCAAAGACTTAGAATAAATTATCAGTCACTTTTAATTACTTTATCTAATGAGAGAAAACTTGCTCTAGAATTCACAAAGGCCTATGTTTGATTTCCCAGTACCACAAAGAAAGAGAAGAGGAGAAAGAGAAAGAGAGGGCACAAGGAAGAAAGAGGACTAAGTGAAATGATAAAACAAGAAGCCAGTTTGAGAAAAGTAACTCCACAAAGAATAAACTGGACACACGCAGAACTGACACCACTGCGACTGAGAAAACTCCATGGTTTTTACTTCTTTGCTGAGCTTTAAAAGAGATAAAAAATGACAACATACCAACCTAACAACTGTGTTACCATGAACAACAAAACAAAATCCCAGTTTCTAAAATAAAGAGCAGTGGGCTCTTACCGCTGCTGCTGGTAGTCAGCACGGAGTCCTGCTCAGAGAGCGGGCCAATGGTCAGATTGGCAGACGTCACTGTGGGCTGTAAGGACAGGCCTGAGATGGGCTGGATGACAACACTGGCTGGGACAGTGCTGTCTGATGCCTGAAGAGAGTTGTTCTGTGAGCCGGTGCCAGGCTCTGCTGTGATTGGCTGAGCAAGCAGGTTGCCCTGCTGTAGTGTTTGCTGCAGAATGCTCGGGTCAATCTGTGAAACAATACATGTATATGTAAGTGAGAATTTTGTGCTCCATGTGATTCAGACAAAGTTAAAGCACAGAAAACAGGCTGGAGAGATGGCTCAGTGGTTAAGAGTACTGCCTGCCCTTCCAAAGGTCCCGAGTTCAGTTCCCAGCAACCACATGGTGGTTCACAACCATCTGTAATGAGATCTGGTGCCCTCTTCTGGCCTGTAGGCATACATGCAGACAGAATACTGTATACATAATAAATAAATAGATTTAAAAAAAAAAAGAAAACAATGGTACCTGTAGAGTGATATTGTTGATGCTGGAGGTATCAATTCCAGAAATCTGAACATTTGGTCCAACCAAATTAGCAGCCAGCTGTAATTGGATACCTTCCAGAGTGGCCAAACTCCCATCAGTCAGAGACACTGTCAAGTCCCCACCAGCTGGTCAGAAAATGAGAAACAAAAGAACTTAACAACATAAATGTAAAAGAACTCACTTTTTCCATAGTGATTTTAGAGCACAAAAGTTTTACATGTTGTGGTAAGATATCTAGTCAAGAACTACAGATATTTATACTACAGACATATCATCTGCCTTGTGACAAAACAGCTCTTGGGGAATAAATAATCTTCCCAACCAGACTCCAGAAACAGGCTGAGAGAGACGACTGAGTGTCCTACTGGCAAACGCAATGGCAATCTGGCTTTCATATCCCAAATGGACAGACAGAGAAGGAAAAGACCACAGGATGTCAAACAGCTGCAGGAACTGTGCACTTACTTCAAAGTGCACATGAATCCACCTGGTGTAATGTGATGCTGTTTAAGCAGTGTGTGACCAATGCCAATGGATAATTTTGCTAGTTTTTGCTAGTGAGATGTGAAAATCAGATATTGAACTAATCTAGGAGAACACCAAGCAGGAGGAAGTGTGCTGAGACTCACCGAAGCAAAAGCTGATGAAAGTACTAAAGTATTTAAAGCAGATACAGTGACAAGAAATCAGCTTTCCACACTGCCTTATAAAGGAAAGGCTTGCACGACTGCCTTGCTTTGGGGACAGATGAGAGGAACATATGTTGGTTTCTTACCTGAAACAGAGGCAGGAAGGATAGCTTGACCCACCAGCCCTTGCTGAAGCATATTCTGGTCAAACTGCCCTGTTAGAACAGAGTTGTTCATGATGAACACATTGGGGTCAGTGGAAGGGGAGTTGAGGAGGCTCACAGGCTGCAGACTCTCTGATGAGCTTCGGGTCACAGGCTTCCTGGCTTTCTTAGGATCTGATTTGTAATGAAACTGCATATGAGTCTTCCTCCTCCCAGAAGTACGGAAGCGCAGCTCACAGTGAGGGCACTTGAAAGGCTTTGCCCCTGTGTGCAGGCGCATGTGCACCTTCAGACTTCCTTTTGTGGAGAAGGCGTTGCTGCAGACATGACAACTGAACAACTTCTGGCCTACAAGAACACCAGCAACAATCAGCAGGGACTAGCGAAAGCCTGAGCTCACAGAAACCTTCTACTAGGCAGCATGAACCAAAGTGATTCAGGCTCTCAACCAAGGATGCTATGACAACACAGGAACCTGCAGATAGCTTCCTGTCCACTGTCTACAATCTGGCTAGTGCTTCGACAACCCTCTGAGACTTTGTACTCTGAAATTACTACATTCCATAGAATCTTGACTGAAACATTTGATTTACTTTCACTAGAAGACTTAGCCCTGAGTCATTTTTATTTCTTTACATAGGTTATTTAAGATCTCAGGGTCTACTGAAAAGAGAAATGCCATCACAGACAGCAGCTCACTTGGAAGAGTGTGCATGGGGAATACCATCCTGAGCCCAGAGGCCCTGTGTCCAGTGTCATGTATCTTGTTCTGGTTCTTCTCATCATCTATATAATAAAAGCCACCAAGGTACAAATGCCACTGCCAACAACTGCCCTAGAAGAGCTCAGGATCAGAAACCCAGGAAGTAAGTGCCACCCTTTATGATGTGCCATCCCAGCGATGATCAAGCAGACTCAAAGTGGCATTAGTAAGTCTGTGATCCTATATTGCTCTGGGGTCTCCAAAAGTCACCTTGTCATTCCAAAGGGGGAAACAGTTTTTCTTGCCTACATAGCCTAAGCTGAACTCCCACCCCATATAGCCTGGAACAGTTATGCTGATCTAGAGGAACAACTGGGCACTAGCATGTGAACAGTGTACTGGGCCTGAGTCTTCTGAGCTGAGCAAAGTAAGCCTCTCCACCCTCAGCAAGTTCATAACAAAACACAGGACACACTGGAATTGGATGAAACAACTGCATATGATACAGTCTTAATAAGTGAGTTTATCCCTTTTTAGCTATCAATAATAATCCATCAGGAAAGAATCACAGAACTTCACATCAACAGATGCATATGAAATTCTGTTTGTACTTATTTGTTCAAACTCATAATCAAAAACTTTGCAATATGGGTTAATTTGATGATGCTCCCCAGTGGCCCACAGTAATGATGTCTAACATTCACTGAAGAGTTCCTATGTCTCAACATGCCAAACACACTACTGGCTAGTTATGTCTTAATACAAATAAAATCTCAATGGAGTTGGGGGGCTATGCCTCATGTCACACGTAAGATGTCTATGGCTCAGGGAAGATGCCTTCTAATTCAGCAGTTCTCAAGCTTCCTAACACTGCAACCCTTTAATATAGTTCCTCATACGGCGTTGACCCCTAAGTTCAAAACACTTTTCATTAAGACTTCATAACTGTAATGATGCTTCTGTTATGAATTATAATATAAGTATCTGTGTTTTCTAATGATCTTAGGCAGCCCCTGTGAAAGGGCCATTTGAACTCCAAAGGGGTCAACAACCCACAGGTTGAGAATCACTCTTCCAACAGGAGACTTCAAGGAGCAAAGATTTGTGCTTTTAAAGCAACTAATTTTCATATCCTCAAGTCAGGTAAAGAAAAAGGCCAAGGAAACAAGACACCATTTTCCCCTTGATGAGATTCTCCTCACATAAAAAGATACTATAATCTGGTAACTGTCAGCAGATAGCCAAGTCCCAGCAAAATGAATCTCTATGGGAACCTTGTGAAAGAAGAGCAGAAAGCTTGAGTAAGAACACAGCTAATTTGCAACTTGATTTTTGATGTTTTATCCCTCCATCCCTTTAACAGTTTTATTTTCCTTATGTCAGGAATAAAAAACTTTTTAATCTATTTTTCATAGTTCCTAATTTTGAGTTCTCTGCAATTTAGAAGCATTTGTGTACAAAACATTCACACACAGCCCGAGGAATCTGCAGTGCTGAGGGGCCCTACTCACCCGTGTGAGTCTTCACGTGGCAATCTAGTGTGGACTTCACAGTAAAGCTCTTCCCACATTCATCACACTTATATGGCTTCTCTCCAGTATGGATTCTAACGTGCCTATTAGAAAAACATTTCTAATTAAGGAATTTTATTTTTAACTATATATATATTTATAAACAACTTCATAAACTTATAACCATATAAATAAAAATCATAAGCTACTATTTCTGATTAAATATGGCCAAATAAAACTTTTACACTTCACTGTGTAACAGCAAGTGCAGTCTCCACATGGAGCACTAACTGCAGTCTGTCTAGCTCTGCTGCTCGTGAAGGTGCTCTGTGCACCCCACCTGCTGGCTCTCTGATCTCCTAGAGCCAAGCTTTGTGTCATGACTGCAAACTAGATGACAACAACTGGATATGGCTTGTTTTTGTCCTCTGCACAGCCCTAGAACTCTTACCAAGTGCTATATGTGCTCCGTCCATCATGCACATCAGCCATCAGTTAGCTGATGGACCTGTGACATCTGGTGGTCTCTAGTTTGTTCTGTGCTTTCACTGACTAGCAGTCCTCTGGAAGAAGTTATCTGCCAGTCTTCTATACCTGGCACAGACTGGCACTCTATGTTCTGCAATTAGTTAATTTTCTGCTTCTATCACAATCATACAGGAAGATGCATAAGAAACAAAGTCACTCACCACCATTCTACACGAGTTCACTACCAAGTCGATGCAGGATTAGAACAACATACTCCACGGATAACTTCCCATACCAAAGTGAAAAGCATCAGAGTCCACTTTCAAGTCTGTTAGAGCTCTGTATACAAGTGACAGCATGCTCACCTCACCAGGTCGCTGGGCTTCTTGAAGCTCTTAGGACAGTATGTGCAGCAGTTGGCATGCTTGGGTTCAGCCTCAAGCTCTGCTTGCTTATCCTTCATCTCACTGATGCGGTCCTTCTCTGCAGCTGACTGCACCAGGACCTTCTCAGACACTGTAGCACTCTCCTGGGGCTGAATTTTGGCCAGCTGGGCTGTTTCCTCGTCTGTGAAAGTGATGACCTCAGGACGAGGCTTTTTTGATGCACTTCTGTCACAATTTTCTTCCTCATCCTCCACACACGTGTCTATTAAAAGCATGAGAAAAGGATTCAAAATCCCCATTAACATGAGAAGATGAAGGGGAAGCATGTAAGGTTAGTGTTAGTAATCTAATTGAGTCACATTTCAGACAGCAAACAGCTGCTTTTCCAATTGGGGCTAATGGGGACTTGTATGACCAGGGAGAAGGAAGACAAGTGAAGGAGGGCCCAGGAATCTGCAGTGGTTGAAGGCCAGCTTATGCCAGCTTACAGATGCAGAAGAAGCTTAAAAACCACTGAAGTCTACAGACCCACCAGGATTTATAGATACTCACATAGGACCATGGGACTAAATTGATTACTAGGTAAATAAAGCCAGACACTAAAAAGTCAGAGGTGAACAAACTAGCAAAGAACGTTCAATCTGATGAGAATGACTACAAACTTAAAATGCATACACACATTCCCTGGTTACAAGGATAAGTTCCAGTTGCTAAAAAGACCAAACTGCTATGAAAATGCGAGAATAAAAGTACAGGACTGTGGGCCAGGGGCTCAGGGCTGAAACACTTAAATCCAAGACAAGCAGAACTAGGGGAGGTGTGAGAAACCACTGGACTGATGTTCTAGAACACAATGGGCAAGAAAAGATGGGACAGACAGGAAGGTGACAGACTGAAAGGGGATCAGTCATGGAAGACAGAGCCCAGAAATTCAATATCTACTCAGAAAAGTTCTATAAAAAGAAAATACTACAAATAAAAATTTCCTAACACACTTGTAAACTCTGAAAGCTTTAGGAAAATGTAATAGCTAGTGGCCCCCACCAACACTGACAGTGATATATGAAGATGGTTGTATTAAAATTTTTCAAATAACCAAGATATATATAGATTCACATAGAAAGTCATGAATGAGGAAAAGACAATTAAATTTAAGCAAAATACATAGTAAAAATAGAAGATGGCTCAAATAAAGCCAAATGGCTAACCATTCCAAATGTGAAGGAATTAAAAGCCATTCACAAACACTGGTAGGGCAGAGTAAACCACAGGTGAGAGAAAAAAAACAAGAAGACTCAGAAACAAGAAGACTCATCAGTGCCTGTAAATATTAGTGCAGTGTGACAAAGTCCTAAAGGGACTCACATATCAACTGTAATACTGACTTAATGGCATCTATGCTTTCTCTTTTTTTTTAAAAAAAAAAAAGGTTTATTTATTTATTTATTTACTTATTTATTTATTATGCAGTGTTCTGCCTGCAGGCCAGAAGAGGACACCAGATCTCATTACAGACGGTTGTGAGCCACCATGTGGTTGCTGGGAATTGAACTCAGGACCTCTGGAGAGCAGCCAGTGCTCTTAATCTCTGAGCTATCTCTCCAGTTCCCAGTATCTTTGCTTTCTTAACTGCTAAGAAGGAACATGTGACTGGCCTGCAACATTATTCAATCTAGCCTAAAGGATTTGAGTAGTGTCTGATACTTCGCAGGAAGGAAAACTGACTAGCTTTTCATGATTCCTCAGCTCTCATGGCAGACTGTAACTACTGGAAACAAAAGCACACCAAAGCACTGTCATATGGAACTACTTCTAAAACACAGACGGCCAGAAGCCCAAGTCCTGGGAACTTCTGCTGATGAAGCTGACTGAATAACTGCTCTGCAACACTGAAGTCAAGACATTTGCAATTAAAATGGGTTAGGCAAACTGTAAAGACTCACCTTCCAAACTGTAAGACAAATAAATCTACACTACTCTCAGATCCTAGGGTCTGACTCATAACCTCATGGGTAGATGACCATAAGCAAATGAGGGGATCATCAACTGAGAAGAAAGCAGACTTCCTCAGCAGATCTCATCTCTGAGTACTTGACCAAAAGACTGTAAGTGGCACGGGCATGACACTGAGCACCACTGTTCAGTAACAGTACCAGCCATGAACACGACAAAATGAGACACACACACACACACACATACACACACACACACACACACACTACATGGCTCTATGATAACTACACTCACTAAACGTGACACTGCTGTGTGCTGGTATCACTTGTAAAATTAAAACAAGCACTCACTTGTGGAATTTACCAAAAGGAAGCCAGCCAACAAACAGAAGCAGCAGAGTCATAAACTTAAGGGCTCAGGATTCGGGCAAATTAACTTGAGTAATGTTTGGTAGGAAATAAGATTGGTCTCTCCAACCACACAGTGCCTAATGTGAATTAAATGAAGTAATGCAATCTGACACTGAGCATAGCTCTGGCCAGGGGGAACTTCTCACAAATGTGGCTCTACAGTTTCAGGGAAAATCAAACTTAGCTCTGCATTCATCTACAGCACAGCATAACAAATACAACTACAGGGATGCACCTGTATAGATCTGTGCTATGTCAAGTACACGTAAAACTTCAGTAGAGGAAAGCTCTGTGCATTATAAAGTACAGCACAGCAGCACAAGTTAGAATGAACCCCACCCACGTGCATGCTGAGTGCAACTGCAGGGGCACATGCTGAATCAGAGCCACGTCAGTGCATGGCGACCGGGAAAGCTGAACTTCATTGTGAGTCTGAATTTTTTTCTCAAAGGGCATGTGGACTTTCATATTCAGAAAATAAAACTATAGAGAGATATAAACTGTAGTTATATTAATTCAGGGCTTCTCAGATGCAGGTAAAAGTACACGCTGCACAAGCCTGGCAACCTGAGCTCGATGTCCAGGACCCATGTGAAGGTGGAAGGAGAGACAATCAACTCCACAAAGCTGTCCTTTGTCCTCCACATATATGGCATGGCACATGCACCCACATACACGCCCCATGTCCATTCAATAACACATTCTTAAATTAAAAATTCAAGGTACTACTAAGCTTAATTTGTAAGACTGCAGTATTCAAATCAATTTGTAACTTATAACTAAATTGGCATTTGACCAGTAAACTTTCAATCCAAAACAGAAACTACCTCCTCCCTCTGTGTCTGCAGCTGCTGAGGTTGCAGATGAGACTGCCTGGTGTCTCTTCATGTGCTTTTTACAGTGAATCGCTGTGCGAAAGCCCTCTTCGCAGAACGGACACTTGTAAGGCTTCAAGCTCATGTGTGTGGCCATGTGCCGCGTGAGGCTGCCATTGGTGGTGAAGGAGGCACTGCAGATGCTGCAGCTGAAGGCCTTGACCCCTGTATCAACAGACAAAGCAAGGAAGGGAACGTGTCACTTCATTATCCTGGAATCGTAGGCATTCAAGGACAAACAAGTAACAAGAAGAGTTTACCCGGCTTACAGTTCAAGGTTGTGACTGGATACTGTCAGAGACACAAACAAAGGCAGAGCATGTCTTACTAGATCTCGACTAAATGAAGAGCTCTCAGAAGAAGCTGCCCACAACAAGCCAAGACTGCTCTGTCCCCACCTTTGAAATCTCAGCTGTGGCTTGTTTGTAGACAGGACCCTCAAAATGCTTCTCTGGATCCATCTTCGAGCTACAGCCACAGCAATGGCTTATTAGTTAGACCCAGGAAGGACCTACGAAGCCTTTCCATGGCCTCACTTCTAATGAAGTTCAGTGCTACAGACTCTGACAGAACAGAGCCTCAAAAGCACCTAGACTGATCCAGCCTTCCCTCAACGGACTGGCTATCTCTGCCTCTAGAACAGTACTTCCTATGTACCACTAATCTCACAACCAACTTTTCAACCGCTCTTAAAATCACCCCCTAGTCAGCAACAGACACATTCACTGGCTTTTCTTCCTCTGTGCATTTGTAAGGGGTGTACCATCATTTTCAAATAAAGTGTTCTACAGAATACATACTGAAGCTGAATATGTGTAACAAATATTAAACAGAATGTGTTCAACAGATAACTATAATTTAATTATAAAGTATATATCTGATAAAGATCAAATGTCCAGACTCTATTTTTAAAATTCTTTACCAAATTGATGAAATAAAACAAATAACCTAACTTTAAAATGAGAGAATGATTAGAACAGACAATTCTCAACAAGTACACGGTAACAAACTCAACACCATGAGCCACTCAATATACATAAATCATACCCCCAACAAGTGATTGCTTCCCACCCAAGTATGGTGACAGCAAAGAGAAACAAAACAATGCATTGATGAGATGAGGAAGAATCGGGACCTTCATACATTTTCTGGCAAAATGGAAAATGGTTGCCTGGAAAAGTTAGATTGAGCATGAAAGTTTACAGGTGAGCTTGCTTTTGCAGTGTTTTGAACACATGCTAAGCAAGTGTTCCCCAATAATCACCATCCCAGAATCATCCCCAACCCTAAAAAGGGTTATTCCTATGGCCCAGCAATCATGTTCCTTGATGGAGAAATAAAGTCATGTCTACATAGAATTGTTCACAGAAGTCAAATAGTAAAACTAATAAATAGGTAAATTAAGCTTGATTTATCTGTCTAATGCAATATTACAGACCATAAAAAGAATCATAGTACTAATCCATGCTATAACACAGATGAACCTTGAACAAAACACTGTACTAAGTGAAATAATAAGACCACTAAAGAGCGTTTAGTCTACAAGACCTTTCTACAGGAAACAGACAGTGACCTGTATGTGTCTTCTCATGAGACTTGAGGACGCCAGAGGAAACAAAACCACGCCCACAGAGCTTGCACTTGTACGGTTTCTCCCCCGTGTGTGAGCGCACATGCTGCTTCAAGTGGCTGGATTTCTTGAAGCCTTTGTTGCAATAGTCACATCTAGAAACAAAACACAGACCCTGTTCACTCAGAGCATGACTTCTGAGCAGCCAGATACCTGGCAACAGAAAGGAACAAAGCAGCTTTGGTACGCTCACCAAGTGGTCAGTGTTCTTAGATAAACCATAGCACTGTTCCACACCCAGGACACAGAGCAGGCAGTACAAAACAGAGGCAACAACAATTAATGATCAAGTTCTTTTGTAATCTTAAATGTATTATTTTGAAATTGGTAAATGCTGTAACTCACCAGGTGACCGTATTTGATTTAATTGTTACTCAAGCACAACATGAACAGCCTCCTGGCTCCTTTATAAACTGATAAAGGTGGTGAGACCTACTTCAGTCTGAGCAAACAGCTGCAGAGCACTTGACTGCAGGTGCAGAGTCAGCACTCTGCCGGGAGCTGACTGAGCAGTGATCACCTGTAAGAGCGTCTGCTCTGCTCCTCGCGGTCCTCCAGGAACTGTGGACGCGGTGGCTGTAGGTCTAGATCCTCTTGAGATGACTCTGGAAGCAAACGAGTTGCCTAAAATGACCAGAAATATAAAGCAAGAACAATGACTATCTACAATAAATATAGGAAGACTCAATAGGAACAAAGATATAAGTGCTCTTACTATAGTTTTCAAAGAAAAAAGACCACAAGTAGTCCATGGTAGCAGTCTGAAAGAGAGAAAGTATACTTTTTTTTTTTTGCCATAGATATGATTAAGAATGTTTCTTGTTTCCCTTTTTTCTCTTCTTTTTTTTTTCCCCCAAGACAGGGTTTCTCTGTGTAACAGACCTGACTGTCCTGGAACTTGTTTTATAGACCAGGCTCACAAAGATCCACCTGCCTCTGCCTCCCGAGTGTTGGGATTAAAGGTGTGTGCCACCATTCCCAGCATTGTATTTACTTTTTATTAAACTATTTATTTATAGATTGTTTGAGGCAGAGTCTAAGTCTAGTTAGCCAAGGCTAGCCTAGAGTGTGCTATGTTGATCAAGCTTGTCCTAAACATCCTATAATATCCTAAAGGACTGACTGCTATTCTGTGACACTACTGGGGACTGGCAGAACCTTTGTGGGGTAAACCCATTTAGAGAATATTGCTATTGAGGACATGCCCTTATAGGGGAAATTGGAACCCCAACTTTCTCCCAATGCCACAAGGTAAGCATTTTTTTCCACCACATATGCCCCCAAGATGACATTCTGCCATGCCACAGGCCCCAAAGCAACAGAGCCAATAATTCATGGACTAAAATTTCTGAAATTGTGAAGCAAAATAAACCCTTTCCTATTTCTAAGTTAGCTCCCAGAGGTATACTGTTGGAGCAGTAGAAACTAAGACAGTGGTGTGAAGAAATACTCTACTTTCTGAGAAGAGTGGGACTCTCTCTCAAGAGCCCTAGGGACAAGAAGTCACCTCTGCCTCTCAGAGACAGGACCAAAGAGCAGTGACCCTGACCCCTACTCTGACATGACACCCAGCCTAGTCAATGCTTTCTGACTTCAAAATACAACCTATTCACACTGGACAGAAAGCAAATGAGACTTCAGAATACCTGGATAACTAAAGGGTAAACTATAAACATTCTTGCAAGACAATGGAAGCAAGATTTTTTCTTATTTGTTCACCCAACTTTCATGACCAAATTAGATAAAGTACCATCTTGCTACATCACCTGCACTAAGTAGGCAAAAGTCTATTCAGAGGGATGTGCAGTAAAGCTCAGCCACGCATGCTCTCCACATCCTTGCTAAAAAACTGAAAGTGCTCTGATTTTTCCTGCCTACTACTAACACTGGTAGATTTTTAAAGAGGTAACTATTGAATGTGTCTGACATTTTTAACACTACTTAAAAACTTGCAAAAGAAAAAAAAAAACCAAACAAACATCTCAGGGTTTCTAAGAGGAAAAATTTAATTATAATAGAAAATGTTATAAGGAAACCTATTACTTAAAGAAATAATGTTTTATATTGTATTTATTTTTAACATATCAGAATGAATTTCATTTTCCTTCTAACATTTATGATTCTGCAAGAAAAAATACATTTTGTGCTTAAAGTAATATTCTTCAGCTTCTTATACAACATACTAGTAAATTCCTGGCTTAATCAAAATGGCAAAGCTACCCACAGTGTCAATCAGACGAAGTACAGTTAAAATGCTTTCAGAAAAAAGATGGTCTGTGTGCTGCATGTGATGCATCGCCTGTACTAACCCGAGATATAAGTATGACACATGCATTCGAAATGACTACAGCAGAAGATAGAGAGAAATCTGCTGGATAAGGAGCTACTCAGCCCTTCTACACATACTCACCACATCGATGGCATCGGAGCTTGGGACCTGCAGTAAGTTTTGCTGGTGGAAACTCGTTGACAAGGCCTGGGACTCAAGTGTGCTAGAATCCTGCAGCTGCTGCACAGCTGGGAATGGAGTCTGCTGACTGTATGTGTCAGTGACTGTGAAACCTGAAACACATGAGGTACAGAAGCTCTACAGCACATGTCAATCACACCAAAGGTAAAAATCAGTTGATGAGGAAAAGACGTTTAGGCATTTCTGCTTCCTGAATGAGAGTCAAGACCAGGGTGATGTTCTAGAGCTCTGGGCTATCTGGTAATAGGCAGGGCGTTGTTCCCAGTCCATGTCCCTGGACACAGCTTTATAATCCAGCATGAACATCAGTTCCCACCAGAACTTTACTCCAACCCACCACCTTCTCTGAAATGGAGACCCTTCATAGAATGGATGCAAAAGTCATTTTTTAGGAGATGAGGAGATTATATAACTTTATATAAAACATAAATGATTATAATTATCGGTTTAAATCATAAAATTTTACAAATTTCCTCAGAGAAACACCCTAAGTTTTGCAAA
This sequence comes from Myodes glareolus, assembly GCF_982192425.1. Taxonomy (NCBI): domain Eukaryota; kingdom Metazoa; phylum Chordata; class Mammalia; order Rodentia; family Cricetidae; genus Myodes; species Myodes glareolus. Next base: position 6,549,980 of record NC_142038.1, on the reverse strand, counting down.
CTAAACCCAGCAGAGGCCAGCTGGTTTGCAGGCTCACTGAAATTCACACTGACCTTGTGAGAGTCCTGCAGATTCAAAAGACTGCTGTGGAGTAGTTTGATCTTCAAACTGGTCCATGTGTCCTGGGAGAGCATCCGGGGGAGCTGTAAACCCATCTAAGGGCAAAGAGAAAGAAGTGCACACTGTCTAAAGTCATTAACCATCTACTGATCCATCTAGAAGTATTCTAGTGAGTTTTCAAAAATTAGTCCTCTCATTTTAAAAACACAAGAGGAAGGTAATATTGTTCTAAAAAGTTATCTACATAATGAAATATTCTGAAATCCAGCTATACTTGGTAATTATGTAAAACTCGGGCATCATAGGGGATAAAACGTGTACATTCCTGCTAACAGACTAAATAAATTTTAGGACAGCCACAGAACAAAATCATAAATCAGGCAGTAACTGTCTACTAGCAAGTCTGGTAAGATGAAAGCTTGTTGGGGTGAAGATGTCGGTGGCAATGAGCACTTGGATGCGGCTCAGCTACCACTTTCTACTGACCAACACTGCCAATGAAACAAAGCAACATGTTGCTTTACATTCTCTACCAGGAACTCGCTTCACTGCGCCCGGGGACGGTCACCTGCCTCACTAGTCTGGGAGTCTACATGGAGTCCTTGTCACAGATTACTAATGAGCACAGCTAAAAGGAAAAATGTTGACAATATATCAAAAGAAGTTTATAAAAATTGCATAAAAGGTCCTCTTTCTATAAGCCATGAATATTTTCAATATGGGCACACAGACAGACACACAGAAGGTCATGCTGACATATTTGTTTAGAACAAATCAGAAGAACTTACAACAAAATATGGACAGTAAATTTTTCTGTAGGCCTAAAATTTCAAGTAATTGAAAAATTTGCCACCAAGAAGTCAGATTGCTTTGTATTTACAACAGACAACAACCCTGAGCCACATTAGAAAAAAACAGGAACAAAAATCACCAAATCCCTAAAATAAGCTAATTACTATCAGTTAAAGAAAGCAAAGGACATACGAAGATCAAATATCACAGCTATACTTAGCATATATATACTTAGCACAGATTGTGACTTTAAAAAGGCAAGCAGGACAGCTAGTGTAGCTCAGAGATAGATGCTTGCACACACTTCTGTTTATTAGCCCCAGCACCAAAGAGAAGACAACAGGGATTACACTGAGTCCAAGGACCACAAGACCACTGGGCTCATCAGAGAAGCTGAAGCTCCTGAAGTGTTACCTTCATCAGCTTCCAAAGGCTCATCTGCCAATTGCTGTCCAAGTTCCGCATCTTCTGTGCCTACCACATGCTGGGGCCCCAGTTCCAGTATAGCTTCAGGATCTGCTGCCACGGTCTCTGGGGTCTGCTGCAGTTCCGCACTTTCAATCTCCACTGGCATGGGAGCTGACACTTGCATGCTCTGCTGGTCCACTGCGCTGTCGTCTATGGAGGACTCTTCCTGATGCTGCTGGAGCTGCTGGGCTAGTTCGTATCTTTGGGAAAGCAGCAACAATTCATAAAGTAGACACTATCAATAGCATAGATAACATCTGTGAAAGATGCCATTTGCTAAAATAGCATTTTTATTCTTCAATTATTTCATTTTGAAGTAATGGTGTGACTATAGATAAAAGCTAACTACTTTATAATTCTAAAAGGAAACCCTATTGCTATCAGTTGCTGTCAGCAATCACAGGACTTGAAGGCAAGAAGAGACAGGTAGGACAGCACATGAAACAATATCTTCAAGTTTAAAAAGCCAAAACAATAGTGCACACCTGTAATTTCAGCATTTAGGAGACTGATACAGGAAAACTGCTGTGAGTTCAAAGTTATCCTGGATTATGGAATGAACTAAGGTCTCAAAACAAACCCCACTCCTTTAAAAGCAATCCTGCGCAACCTGTTGACTCTTGGTCCCAAGCAGACAGGTTTTGTGGTATGTTATCATGTATGGATATCCCAAGTCATGCTCTGAGAACTTCGTTTTCCATATAGCGGTGCCCAGAAGTGAGACTCTGGGGAAATGACTAGATTAGGAGGATCTGATTTGTTCAGTGGATTAACCCCTTGCTGAATTCCTAATACGAAGGCTTTTGGGTGAAGTTGGCTGCTTTTTAAAAATCTTCACCATCTATTGTTAGGGCTAGCCTCTGACTACCAGCTCTAAAAGACAGTTTAGCCTATTAGACTGCCTCAAAATTAAAAGTAAAAACGTTAACTGGGTATGGTGGTATCCACATGTGTAATCCCCAGCAATCAGGACTTCAAGGCCATCCTGAGCTACACAGTGAGATCCTGTTTTCTCTCTCTTTTTCTTGTCCTATTTTTGGTTTTTTCGAGACAGGGTTTCCCAGTAGCTATGAAGCTAATCCTGGAACTCACTCAAGACCAGGCTGATCTTGAACTCACAGAGACTCTCCTACCTCTGCCTCTCAAGTACTGGGATTAAAAGCATGTGCCACCACTGCCTGGTCCCTGTGTGTGTGTGCGCATGTGTGTCCACGCACACATGCATTATAGTTGGCTTGGTTTCTTTATTTGTTGGAGACAGGGTCTCACTCTCTAGCCCAGTCTGGTCTTGAATTGACAACAATACTTCTCTCTCAGCCTCTCATGTTCTTAGATTACAGGCATGAGTCATCACACCTGGCTCAAAAAAAAACATTAAAAAATACACACATAAATTCATGCTATCATATATGGTTCTCATAGATCCCTAAGCAAAGACAGCCAAACTTCTCGACCCAGTATCACTCCCAGTTAGAAATAACAATACAGGCATCAAAGACAATAACTTCTTAACTGCTTCCCACCCCATGTGGGAATTATGAAGATAAGAACAGCAGGTACATCAGCATTATACCTACCTATGGGTTTTCATGTGTTTTTTGCAGTTTAGTGAAGTCTTAAATGTTTTCTGGCAATAGGGACACATGTAGGGGCGGAGGTCGTTGTGTATGCCCATATGTCGCCGTAAGCTGCCACCTGTGGTAAAGGCTCCATTGCAGATCAGACACTTGAAAGACTTCAGTCCAGTGTGTGTCCGAACATGTGCTTTGAGCACTCCTGCAGAGACGAAGCCTCTGCCACACTGCGAACATTTGAAAGGTTTTTCACCCGTATGTGATCTAAAAATGTAGGAAAAAACCCTTAATACATTTATTACACATTTGTAACAAGTATAAACTCAGAGATACTTCACTCTTCTAAAGGTACACAGAAAAGATCTCGCTTTCTACATTTTCTAAGTGAGCAAGACTGAGACTCAGCTGAGTGACCATCAGAGACACCGAGCTGCACACACTGTAGTGAGAGCATGAACCTTCTGCTGGCTCTGTTTTCAGAAAACTTCCTACCTTTTGTTCACTGATGTTAGCTCTGGTGAGAACATCTACACATTCTAATTAAAATAAAACATGCTAGAAATTGCAAACATTAAGTATAACTAGAATAAAAATAAAACTCAGGGACAACTTCTGATTAAAATATTTGAATGAAAATATTCAAGAATTTAAAAAATCACAAATTAGTATTTTTTGGTCAAATAAAATAGTTTAACCATAAGCTAGCAATACCATCCTAAATATTTTGTCAGCAGATCACAGACCCTCTGGACTTGTATTCAATCTCCACTTCCCCTCCGACTTACCTGATGTGCTGTTTAAGATGGCAAGACTTTTTGTATGCTCGATGACAGTAAAAACATTTGTAGGGTCTATCTGCTTCATTGCCAAAATTATTATTAAAATAATTTTGGAAAAATTGGTTTTTTGGGATGGGCTGGATAAGACCTACAAATCCAAAGAAAAGTGGGAATAATTCACTGTCAGTGTTACTACTAATAGGCCAAAGGCGTCTGCTTTAAGATAGAGATAAGAACCCTGATGTGCTACAGACTCCACTGTCACAGCAAAGGCATATTAATTACGTCATGAATTAGCATCCACTTAACTGCATCATTTCAATGCCTATGGTGAAATAGTTATCAATTGCTATTTTCTGGCACTGAAGAATGTGTAAATTATTATAAATATGTACTGGATTCCAGAGCCATTATTTAATGGCTTTCTACATTTACTTTTACTACAAACATATGCTGACATGAAATTTACATACGTCCATCCAAAACTTTTGTCAGGCTTTTAAATCTCTCTGTATTCAGTATGAATAGTGCATAAAGTACAATAATAAACTCAAAACATAAATACTTCAAACATGAAATATTGCTCTGTAGATGTCAGTATTTTCTCAAAAGTTTTATATTAAAGGGATATTTGTGAATGGCAAGATAATTAGCTAGGGGCTGAAGAGATGTATCTATGGTTGATAGGACATTGTTGCTCTTGCAGAGGACCTGGATTCAGTTCCCAGAAACCACACAGTAGTTAACAACCATCCCCAATCCCAGTTCCAGAAGATTGAACAGGCACACATGTGGTACATCTACATGTATATAGGCAAAACATACACATAAAAGAAAATAAATAAATTAAAATTTGTAGATTATTGACCTATGTATTTCAAGATTTACATGCTTTTATTAAATAAAGGATTTCCTTGGTTTGATCATCAACAAACACAAAGTGATAGTGCCTTTGGGCTCCAAATACATTGCAGCAGAAACTTAGTTCTCAAGCTTCAGGAACTGAATAGTTATCTGAAACACTAGAAGGAAGACTGAACTGTTCCTCCTGAGGTCAAGATTAAACACACATTTGCCAATACTCTACCCTCCAACCCATCTTCACCCCTCAGCAATGGCACTAACTTCTACAAAGCAATTATGCACCTTTTAAGACATAACATTGTTTCTGACAATGAACAAGCTGTGCCCCAATTCTTCTCCCTAAAACTCCCTGCTTACACTTGATACAGACTTGAATATCTTCTAAGTTATTTCAGATGGTGTCTTCTCTCTTGTCCCAATTCTTTTCCCTAAACTCACTCCTTATACTTCTGCAGAACTTAACACTCCCTCAAGTCTTTACAGGTGACATTATCTTCCTTATTCTCCAGATGTTAAGCAGAACTCGACTGTACCCATGTCCTGTGTTCCCTGCGTATACTTTGACTGGATAAACAATACTGAGGTGAACAATTCTAGTGCACACAACAGCACCTTAGTGTCTTCCCTCTTGCATGCAATTACAATCCCTGAAATGGCTTCCAAGTACATAGATGATAAAAAAAAAAATCCTGAGGACAGATTCAACACAATGCCCATCAAAATCCCAGCAAATTTCTTCAAAGACCTCAAAAGAATGGTACTCAACTTAATATGGAAAAGCAAAAAACCCAGGATAGCCAAAACAATCCTGTACAATAAAAGAACTTCTGGAGGCATCACAATCCCTGACTTCAAACTCTACACAGAGCTACAGTACTAAAAACAGTCTGATATTGGCAAAAGAACAGACAAGAGGACCAATGGAACCGAATAGAAGCCCGGATATCAATCCATCAATCCACACATCTTCGAACACCTGATCTTTGACAAAGAAGCAAAAAATATCAAATAGAAAAAAGAAAGAAAGTTATGCTGGCATAACTGGATATCAACATGCACAAGAACGAAAATAGACCCATATCTATCACCATGCACAAAACTCAGGTTCAAATGGATCAAAGACCTCAACGTAAAGCCAGCCACACTGAACCTTATAGGAGAGAAAGTGAGAAATACACTTGAACTCATTGGCACAGGAGACTACTTCCTAAATATAACCCCAGCAGCACAGACACTGAGAGAAACAATTAATAAATGGGACCTCCTGAAACTGAAAAGCTTCTGTAAAGCAAAGGACACTGTCAACAAGACAAAACGATAGCCTACAGATGGGAAAAGATCTTCACTAACCCCACATCAGACAGAAGTCTGATCTCCAAAATATACAAAGAACTCAAGAAATTGGACACCAAAAGAACACATAATTCAATAAAAAAAAATGGAGTGCAGGCCTAAACAGAGAACTCTCAACAGAGGAATCTAAAATGGCTGAAGGACACTTAGGGAAATGTTCAACATCCTTAGGCATCAGAGAAATGCAAATCAAAACAACTCTGAGATTCCATCTTACACCTGTAAGAATGGGCAAAATCAAAAATACTGATGACAACTTATGCTGAAGAGGTTGTGGGGAAAAGGGAACACTTTTGCATTGCTGGTGGGAATGTAAGCTGGTACAACCCCTTAGGATGTCAGTGTGGTATTTTCTCAGAAAATTAGGAAACAACCTTCCTCAAGACCCAGTAATACCACTTTTGGGTACATATTCAAAGAGTGCTCAATCGTGCCACAAGAACATGTGCTCAACTATGTTCATAGCAGCATTGTTTGTCATAGCCAGAACCTGGAAAAAACGTAAATGCTCCTCAATCAAAGAATGGATAAGGAAAATGTGGTACATTTACACAATGGAGTACTACACAGCAGAAAAAAATGACATTTTGAATTTTGCAGGAAAATGGATGGAGCAGAAAACATCATTTTGAGTGAGGTAACCCAGACACAGACAATTATCACATGTGCTCACTCACAGGTAGTTTTTTAAACAAAAAGCAAAGAAAGCCAGCCTAGAAACCACAATCCCAGAGAATTTAAACAACAATGAGGACACTAAAAGAGACTTACATGGATCTACAGAGGAAGGAGAAAAAGAGAAGATATCCTGAGTAAATTGGGAGCATGGGGACCTTGGGGGAGGGTTGAAGGAGGGAGGGGAGAGGCAGGAAGAGGAGCAGAGAAAAATGTAGAGCTCAATAAATATCAATGAAAGAAAGAAAGAAGAGAGAGAGAGAGAGAGAGAGAGAGAGAGAGAGAGAGAGAGAAAGAAAGAAAGAAAGAAAGAAAGAAAGAAAGAAAGAAGAAAGAAAACCATCCTGAGGAGGCTGGGCTAGGGGGCAGGGAGGAGTCCTCCGCTGAACAATTAAATAAAGTGATTCTCATTTTTATCTCTGCTAAGTTTGTTCAGACAAGGTCTATCAAAACAAGGCTATTATAAGCTCTCAATCTTTAAACAAGAAATGAGGCTAAATAAAACACATATCAAGTCCTACTGCATTGACTCTGTCAGTCATTTCTATTAAATCTCTGGTCCTTCAGGAAACTACTAATCTCAAAGATGGGTAGAAACAAATTTTACTTAATGTAAGTCAAGAGCAAACTAGAGTGACTGTAAATTCCTTAAAAATCTCTTCTATAAAAACAAAGAAAATTATTACCTTGTTAGGGAGCTTAGGGGAAAACACCTGGAATTCAACTATTGCACATAGTAACATTGTTTAAATACTGAAAAATGACAGGATGTGGAAAAACATCTATCTCACACTTAACACACTACCATAAATCTTGTTATAAAATAGATAAACATGTGTTTAGTATAGCTGACAATGACTAAGACAAAAAACATAAATTTGAAAAAAATCTACCACCATAATATGATGCTATTTTTAAAACAGTATACATGACAATTGACCTGGCCAGTTGTCCTCATAAGCTCAGATCACAAAACCCAATCTGGACAAGTTCAACAGAACCACCATATACGGGCTACCCATGCATGCTTCAGCATTGCCAGGGCATAAATTTCAAAAAATATTTCATACATGACAATTAATACAGATATCACATAAATATGTTGAGATGCAAGTTTTATTTCATACACCTACACATTACACTTACACACACACACACACACACACACACACACACACACATTCACATACACAGAATCTGTAACTATAGTTAAGAACACAGGTTGAGGATCCCTAATCTGAAGTATGAAATGTTTCATAACCCTAGCATTTTGAACACTAAAATGAAAATGGAAAATTCCATGTCTGTTCTCCTGTGACAGGTCACAAATGGCAGAGATATTAAAATTACTATATAAAACTACCTTCAGGTTGTATGTATTCAGTAAACATAAAAAATAATGAATTTTGTCTTCAAACTTGAGTCCTATCCCCCCAATTTTTTTTTTTTTTACTACATCTGTGTAAAATACCTGATTTGAAACATTTGTTTCAAATCACTCTGGGGAGGAAAATCTATGTTGAGATTAGTCCTGAGGCCAATACTTAGTCTGTTTGTTATTCTACTTAAAACCTGGATCCTAACTTCAAAGCAAAGCATTTAGAGAATAAGAAGAAGCTCAAGTACAACACTATCCCCCAATGCTATAAACCATAATAACTTAGCTTAACTGAGCAAAGCCCCAGAGTGTTTTGTACCAGCATACAACTGCTCTTGACCCAGGGTCGTCGCAGTGGATACAGAAAGGACATGAGCCCAGCCTTGAAATCATAATATCCAGGTTCTAAGTCAAGTCAGTCACATGGCCAAAGCAAAGTTAACAACTGCCCTAGACCCCAGGTTTTAAGTCTATCAAAATAGGGGAAGGCAGTATTGAGAGGTCAGGGGAGTGAATTTAAGTTTTCACACAGCTCTAAGAGTTCTGAAAAATATTTGACCATATGGTTCTTTACCAGCAAACAACTTCCCTCAGTAAGAGGTGAAATTCTGGTTACAGTATATTAATGTATTCTAATACTGGTAAGGTAACAATTTGGGTATAAAACATTATACTGAATGTAACCAGACAGACCTAAATAGCCCATCTACCCCCTAAACAGGTCACATAACAGTAACAATGTCCTTCCAAAATCCTCCCTGTCCTGTTCGTATCAGAAATGATCCCCACAGCCAAAATTTTTCTAGAGCCTCCAAAGAGCCAACTCTGCCTAACATACTCATATCCATTGAGGAAGAATAAAAAAAGGGTCACAATGGCCTACAGTGTGCAGCTAACACTATAACTAAGAACTGTTTCCCTCATGTATCTCAGTATGCTGTATGCTGTGAATACCATTGGTTAATAAAGAAACTGCTTTGAGCCTATAGCAGAGCAGTGCAGAACAGAGCTAGGTGGGGAAAACTAAAATGAATGCTGTGAGAAAGAAGGCAGAATCAATGAGAAGCCATGCAGCCCCGCAGGAGCTAGAAGCCGAAAATTTACCAGTAAGCCACAGCCACGTGGCAATACACAGATTAATAGAAATGAGTTAAATTAAGATGTAAGAGTTAGCAATAAGAAGCTAGTGCTAATGGGCCAAGCAGTGATTTAATTAATACAGTTTCTGTGTGCCAGGAACAAACAAGGGGCCGCCATACAACACCTCAGTCTAGACTAAAGGAAAATCCCATCTATTACATCTGTGAAGATAAAGAACAAAATGTTCCACTTTAACCTCAGAAAAGTTCTGAGGAATAAGAGATTCACAAACTTGAAGTCAGGAAACCCAAAGTACAGCCTCATCTACAGAGCAAGTTCAAGTATAGCCAGGGCTATAGATAGATAGATAGATAGACAGACAGACAGACAAACAGATAGATAGATAGAGCCCTGTCTCAAAAAACAAAGAAATCCAAAGTTGTTTAATCTGATTTGTAATCTGGAAAGAAAATATTAGAGTCTATTGTTTTGTAAACTATGGAATAAACCCAACTCTTCCGTGCTAGTACAGAGCATGTAAACTGTTTTCTATCTCAGAAACAATCTAATGGGACAATTACACTTCCCACAAAGCTTACCAGACTCACACAGAGTGGAGAGTGCTGGAGAAGATGTGCTTCTATTGTCTGTCATTTGTGGTATCTGCAGTCTCCATCTCTGAACAATTCTGGTGAGGATACTCGCCAGGAAAACAGTCATTTCACTTAACTTTTCAAATGCTTCAAATGCTTTTTCAACTAGTTGTAGAATATCTGCAAACACTTTTTAATCTCATTTGTATTTATATTCATTGCTTTTTTTTCATTCCCTATAGGTCTTCTCATTTTCCCTTTAGTTCGTTGGGGGACAAGTCATACTATCTACTTTACTATTAATTTTTTAAAGTTTTATAAAATCACTACTTTATACCAAATTATTTTACACACTAATAACTTCCTGCTACTTTTTCCATTTTGTCATCTGATCTTTAAAGAAAAATATTATGTATTTCATCCTTATTTTTAACAAGAAGGACTCAAAAGCCGTACTTTCCTGAGGACAACTTTAGTCCACACACTATGTTTATGTTTATTCCCATTTGTAATAGATGACTTGTTTTTTTTTTTTTATTTTTCGAGACAGGGTTTCTCTGTTGTTTTTGGTGCCTGTCCTGGAACTAGCTCTTGTAGACCAGGCTGGCCTCGAACTCACAAAGATTCGCCTGCCTCTGCCTCCCGAGTGCTGGGATTAAAGGCGTGCGCCACCACCGCCCGGCTTAGATGACTTGTTTTAAGTCTTTCTTTTCATAAATAAATTTTAGACAGCTTTTAAATTATGTTTTCATTTAACTATAATCAAAGATTATAGCACATACTAATTTCTCATAATTTATTCAAGTTTTTCTATACCTTAGAATGTGAACTATTTTATGCATATTTTTAAGAGTACATATTTGAATATAAAAGATGACATCACTATAAGAATCTTCTTATGGGGCTGAGATGCAGTTCAAGGTAGAGTGCTGACTGAGCAGATGCACGGCTCTGGGTTCAGCCCCTTAGGTCACGTGATCTGTGAGTGACGGTGAAAGCTCACAGCCCCAGCTCTAGGGTGGCAAGTTTAAGGTTATCCACAGCCTGAAACAGAGGGCACCGTGTCTCCAGGGGGGGAGGGAACAAAGAAAGAAAGGCGCTGTGTTTAAACTGATTTTTCTCCTGGTATTTCGAATTTGAATGTTTCTCTTCACAACCGTTCTGTTACATATTCTTATGTCATAATCAGGCTTAGAGAGGTGGCTCAGCAGTTACAAGGACATAACAGAGTTGTAAAACACTCAAGCTGAGTTCCTAGCTCCTACACCAGGTGGCTTACAACCACCTGTAACTCTAGCTCTAGGTCCTCTGGGGTCCCTGCACTCACATGTATACATCCCATAAGATACACATAAGCACATATAATTTTAAGAATTATAAATATTTCAAGAGAGATAATGGCTATATTGATCATCCCCTTGTTAGGTTATAACTTACATCAACCTAAGATTTAATTTCATACACCCCTTAACTCTTGTCATACTAAGTCACAGTATATTTGCTATTATGTTTGCTCAGGTTAGATTACTTTGAATAGGAAAATTATTTAATATGGAGATTGCATAAAATGTAAATCTACCTGTAAAACTTAATGAGTGCTATAGTCCAAATGCTTGCACCCTCATGGAAATCTTAGACTGAAATGTAACTACAGTGTGGCAGCAATGAGCAGGGGGAGTTCATGAGATGACCAACTAGTCATTGCAGTGGAGCCCTCGTGAATAAGAGGCCCTGCAACAGTTAATACAGAGACTCAAAACTGGTCAAAGTGATGCAAATAACTGACTTTCTGGTCCTCAGCCAAAGTGTAACATCTATACCACCCCACCCAGGTCCAGAGACCTTCGTGGACAGCCTGGAAGATGGGAAGAGCCGCTGTGAAACACAACTCTGGGTAGGGCATGGGCGCTGCAATTATGAGCACAGGGATGAACAACAGGTGACTTCCTGCATGATGTCTGCAGAGAATAAGGACACAGAGCTGGGAGGGAAAGGGGCTCAGTAGGAACTGGAGGTAAATGAAAGATGGTAATGAGCTGTGATTGTTGAGAGCGATGCATTGCATACATGAAGAAGCTGATAAAAAGGGAAAGGAGAGAAAGAGGCCCTGGAGAGCTGCCTGGTGCCTTCTGTGAGGAAGAAGGTCCTTCCCAGACAGGGAGTGTGTGGCTGGCTAATAAGTCATATCATGTCTTAATCATACTATCAGTGACAGAAAACAAACTCAGAAACAGGTCAAGCTTCTTTTTCTTTCCAACGTAAAGACTTGGCAGCCAGAGAAGGAATCTACATACTACATGGAAATCCAAAGATACAAGTAACAATTTGCACTGGGTGTTCTACATTAAAATTCCTCTTCACCTTCATGGGTCCTTAAAGGCGGAAGTACCTCTTTAATTGGAACTCACAGAAGACTACTTTTCCTTTCATATTATTTATCTAAAACAAAAACCACATTTTGAGCAGTATTTTAAGATTTTAATCGTGACTGTGGAACATATTAGCCCAACAAAGCAATTTCTAGTGAAGATGTCATCAATACTATGCCTGTTCTCCTGCACATACTGTAGTTTATACACATCCCGCACAGGCCCCAAAGGAAGAGCATCTGATCAGCCAAGCACTCCATGACCCATCTTACCCAAGTCCGTTATGAGAATTGGTTCTTGCAAAGGAATATCGGGGACAGGAACATTGGTCTTGCCCACCCGAACCTTTGCAGGCTTGCGCTGGTGCCTCATCTTCCGCAGTTCCGTGTGTTTAAAGTGAGAAGCTATATGAGTCTTCCTATGGCCTGAGGTTCGAAATTTTTTATCACAGTGAGGACAAGCAAAAGGTCTAACTCCTAATAAAACAAAAGAACATGCTTTTAATCAGTATTATTATAGCTATTAGGCCATACAATAGCTTTTCAAGTAAGAAAAAACATATGCTATCTTAAGGACAGATCCTTAAGCTGTAAAACATTCACATTCAAATAACAAGTCATCCTGAAGAAGTCCAAACTGTACCAGAGAGCCCAGTCTCTCCAACACTCCTCATGGAAGGCACCTGAGAGGACACACACCGTGTTAAGACAACAACTGCTCTCTTGTTAGAAAGCAGAGAAAGGTAACTGTCTTTAGGTAGTAATGATAAGGCAAGACATCCCCTCTATAAAAGCAATTTCCTCTCATAATTGTACTAGTAAATGGAAATGAAGAATTCTTGGAAGAGCATATAACAAAAAAAGCCAATCTTAGTTTCCCCAGGCTCCTCCATCCTCCCAGCACAGCCCTGGGAATGAGTGCCAGGGAATATGAAACTTGGAGTAGGAGACAATAAAAATGTTCAATTAAAACTGTATACTTCATGAATCTTTATCTCAATAACATGGCTGCTTACAAACATATGGAGTCCCAGTTAAGGCCTACAGGTCTCCTGAGATTGTGGAATACATGACTTTTCCTTAGAAAGGTTTGATGTGTCTAAAGCTAAAGTCTGGTCTCCCATACGAATCTTTCACCCATTGCAAATGTGCTCATTTGTAAATACTACTTTTCTAATCACTCTCCCACCATATCCTTGTTTCCATCAGGATAAAGCTCATAAATCAACAAAAGGAATGGGAAGACAGGAGGAAGAAAGACCTTGGAGAGTTCCACCACTGCACTTCCTGCGCCCCAACCAGCATGTGCACACCTGTGTGGAGGCGGATGTGCACCTTGAGGCTCCCTGAGGTGGAAAAGCTCTTCATGCAGTACTGGCACTTGAAGGCCTTGATGCCAGTGTGAGTTTTGATGTGAGCAGTCAGCGTGCTCTTCACGGCAAAGGCCCGGAAACACTGTGGACACTTGAAGGGCTTCTCGTGGGTGTGGATGCGGATGTGGCGCACAAGGTCACTGGGCTTCCGGAACTCCTTTGTGCAGTAGGGACACACATGCCACCGTACCCCGTTCTCCTCACGAATGGAGCCTGTAGTGACAAGGCAAAGGGAAAAGTCCAGACGAGGTCCTACAGTGTCCCATCCGTCCAGGAGAGGCCTGCTGAGACAGCTCACTGCGTCAGTGGAAAGCTATAAGCATTCTGTCAAAGACCCACAATCCATCACAGAAAAATGAAAGTCTAGCATTATGGACATTATCAAGGGTAATAATCTTGAAGAAAGCCCTAAAATTCCATGAGGAAGCAATTCGCAATGCCCCACTTAAGGCGGCTAACTGAACACACAGTAGCATGTAAATCAGGGCTCACAGCACGGAGTTCCATCTGGATAAGAAGGAAAGCAGGTGTGTTCCAATGACTCCATGATAATGCAGAGCAAGAGGCCAAAGAATGCTCATCCCTAAATGGAACTGCACCCCTGCAGACTCAAGGATCACTGAGGAAGAGGGTAGGAAGGAGTGTAAGAGGTGGTGGGCTATGGTAAGGAACCGTGTGCTCTGACACAGCAGAGACGCTGTGCACAGATGCCAGCAGCTACAACAGCCTGCACAAAACATGGACAAGCCCAAAGCAGACGAAACCCTGGTGTGGGAACGGAAGCTAGGCAGGAAATCCTACCCACTGGCCACGGAGCTATTGGCAACTGTCAGCTGCTGGGAGAGGGGAAGACAGTTTTCTTTAAATAATATTTAAAGAAAAAAAAAGACACAAAGTCATCTTGGGTAGAGAATCAGAGGGGCAGTTTGGGGTAGAGTTAGGGAAGGGGAGGAGTATAATTAAAAGTACATTGTATGAAAACCTCAACTAATAAACATTCATTTAAAAATAACTCCATGATCAACTTAAAGGACAAGAACAGAAGGAAAGATGATTTGGGACGGCCCTCTGTAGGCTGTGAATATGTTTTATTACCACTGGTTAATAAAGAAGCTATTTTGGCCTATGGCAAGGCAGAATATAGCTAGGCGGAAAATCCAGAAAGACAGGGAGAAAGAAGGTGGAGTCTGGGAGACACCAGCAGCTACCAGAGAAGCAAGATGTGAGGTAACAAGCCACAAGCCTCATTGTAAAATATAGAATAATAGAAATGGGTTAATTTAAGTTGTAAGAGTTAGCTATTAATAAGTCTGAGCTAATAGGTCAAATAGTTTCTAACTACTATTAAGCCTCAAAGTGGTTATTCAGGAACTGAGACAGGAGAGAAACCTCCAATTACAGAAAGATGCTCGATATTTATTTAGCATCTTAAACCACAAACATAAACTCATACAAATGCAAATAAATTGGAAATGGCAAGCTCTAGTGCAAAAATAGGGAACTAATAGTTAAGCAAAAACACACACAGCATGTGTAAATCTGGGGAATTTATACACCAAAGCAAAAGGTTCTCTCCTCTCAACAATGGATACTATTATGTACCTCTGAACCTAATTCAAAACCCTGGTTAGGAGGAAAAAATGACAATGTATGGAAATAAATAATTTATTAAGATCAAGAACTTGAACTAAAACACATAATCATTTTTACTTCTAGTATTTTCTTTTTGAAAATATTTTATTCTATTTTGTGTGTGTGTGTGTGTGTGTGTGTGTGTGTGTGTGTATGTGTGTGCGTATGTTTGTAGAGGCAGGAAGATGAACATGAAAGTTCAGTATCCAGAGGCCTTAAGAGTTTGTCAGGTCTCATGCAGTTGCAATACAGGTATAATGTGGGTGTTGGGAACTGAACTTGGGTCCTCTGAAAGAGCAATACACATTTTAACCCACTGAGCCATCTCTCTAGCCCTCTTTTTTAATATTTTCAATCAGATTTAGCTGTGAAATCAAACAGGCATCCAAAGTAGTAACAAGATAATTCACATAAAGAACACACTTTAGTCAGGTAAATGAAATTTCAACTCAAATTAGTTTCAACCTGTCTGTACAGGAAAAAAGAAAATCTCTCATCTCCTCTTTATGGTCATAAAACACAAAGAATTTTCCATTTATGCCAAAGGAATAAAGATATTTTCTCTAATAATATTCTCGGCAAGAATAATTTTGATA
Organism: Myodes glareolus; assembly: GCF_982192425.1. NCBI lineage: Eukaryota > Metazoa > Chordata > Mammalia > Rodentia > Cricetidae > Myodes > Myodes glareolus. Next base: position 6,534,395 of record NC_142038.1, on the reverse strand, counting down.
GAGAAGGAAATGGGGGAGCGAGTAAGGAACTACAAGAGCTATTATTAGACCTGGAAAGTCTCCCTAGACATCAGACTGAGTTTCTAGACATGAAAAATATGTACTTAAATATATAAGAGGACATAATATAAAACGGGAAAGCTATAATTATTTCTAGGAATAGACTCTAACAGGGACTGCAAACTGACAGTACAGAGGCTATCTCAAATATAATATGTATATGTTTGGAAAAAAGAAAAACTGAATCCAGGTTTCCAATTCTGCATTAGTGAGGTAAGTAAGCTTTGCTAGCTGAGTGCACTTTCCTTCTCAATATATTCACACATTTAGGGGAGTAATCACATTCTTCAAGATGAAAGTTAATTTTTGAAAACTCAACATTTAGTGTTAGCTTTTACAAACAAGTCTAAAGCCAAGTTGAATATACCTTATCAATACAGAATGAAATGGCCAAGCAGGAGACTAGAACAGTCTACAAAACACTCAGCTAGACCTGGAGGGTAGATAAAGGTAGTAGCTCTGTAACTCCGCAAGTAAAAAGAACCAACTTACACGTGTTGGGACAGATGGGTGGTTTGCAGGGGTATGAGAGCACTAGGCAAAGGAGGCAGCTCTGAGCCAGGGGGAAGGTTCACTGGGAAAAAGTACCTGTGGCTAAGCCAAACAACCTCAAATTCAACCCCTGGACTCACACAGTGGAAAAGAGCCAACTCCTCTAATTCTCTGACCCCCACAAGCACACAGGCACCACTAATATACACAAATAAATAAAAATCTAAAATTTTTAAAGAAAAAGCCACGTTTCTGTCACGTTGCTGAAATACAAATGTCACAAAGCCCAAAATGCAAAAGATGTTTGAAAAACATAGCTTCATATGCACAAAACATTTCTCCCACGCAGATAAAAAAGGCTGAAGAATGTGTGCCACAAAAAGATACAAAAATACTATAGTTTTTAAAGTACAAGAATTAAGAATAAAAGAATACAAAAGTACAAGAATAAAGCAAAAATTAATTCAACAAAAAAATGCAGGTGCTTCTTAACCCAGAGAGTAGTGCTCTCACCCTTGCTCATTAAGAGAAAATAGAAATTCAAAATACAGTAAGGTACCATTTTGGCCTGTCAGTCCCAAAATTCAGTAACAATCTCTTTACAACACAGTTAAGAAATGGGCATTCCAAATAAATCCATTCAGCCTAGTAAAAACAAATTGTAAATACATCAAAATTTCAAAGTTATGCACAAAATAGCCAACTGTGATGGTACACGCCTGTAATCTCGACACTAGGGAGGTGGAGATGAGGAGGATCAGATGTTTGGGGTCAGGTTCAGCTACATAGTTCAAAGCTACAAGGTTTACAGGAGACCCTGATGTGGGAGTCCCCTCTGTGTGCTGTAAGTAACATTAATGAATAAAGAAACTGCCTTGGCTGTTGATAGGGTGGAATTTAGGCAGGCAGGGAAGATGGAACTGAATGCTGGGAGGAAGAAGGTGGAGTCAGAGAGACACCATGGATCCCCACCAGAGATAGACATGCCAGAACTTTGCCACGACCTTGTGGTGATAACAGATTAATAGAAGTGGATTAAATTAAGATGTAAGAGTTAGCCAATAAGAAGCTAGAGCTAATGGGCCAAGCAGTGATTTAATTAATACAGTTTCTATGTGGTTATTGCGGGGCTAAGCTAGCCCCAGGCGGCCGGGACAAACAGGCGGCTCCTTCCCCTGCAACAAGACTCGGTCTTAGAAGCAGAAGCAACAACAGAATGTACGTGTTCTTCTCTTGTGCCAGGCACCTTACTGACCAGCATGAACTCTGAATATGCTGTGCAAATTGGGCGACATTATTAGTCAAATGTAATTTCCTGATTTCAGTAACTGTTACATATAGTTACACAGGATGACATCTTTTACTTTTAGCAATGTGCATCAAAGTAGTTACAGTGAGAGGGTGTAGCCCTGGAGAACCTGGATGAACGGTATAGGAGAATCCTTGGTGCTCTAAACCTTTGTTAAGACTGGAATTATTTCAAACTGAACCCTTTTAAGAATGTTCACACACACACACACACAAAAATGAATAAAATGAACAAAGACAGTTCATGGAATTTTCCTGTGAAAGCTCTGCGACCTCCAGAACTGTGAGCTGAGGATAAGACGGCATGAGTGGGATGAGAACTACAACCCCCGCTGCGATGCTGTGTGAGTGCAGGACGAACAACCACGTCCATCTGCTGGACAGTGGTCAGTCATATAAACAGAGAAACAGCCATAACACTGAATTCTATTCAGGCATTTTAAAAAAATAAAAAACCAAGAAATTTTTATCTGGTGGTAAAAGTAACCTGAAAAGCAAAAGACATAATTGCACCTTTGTTCATGAAAAGAAGAGAACGGCTTTTCCACCTTTATACGTCATTTGCCTCTTCTGAGGTGTGATATGACCAATCCTCCTTTATAGACAATAACTAAACACACGTACTCACTACTGCTGTTACCTCTGTGTTTGACACCATGCCACATGTGTAACACAGACTTCCTCACTCAGTTCTCTTCTGTCTGTTCCATCATTCACCCCATTTGTAGATAAGAAAGTTGACACGTTACGTGTTAACTAATGGACCAGGATCCATGGGACCCGAGGTTCAGATGAAGACCCCTGTCGTCCCAGAGCCTGAGTACAGCTACCTCAAAGAAGTTTGTTCTCTTGTTTTCCCAACTTCCCATGTCAAATACTACACCAAGCTCCAAAGGAATCAAAAAAGCCCCTTAAAGTGACAACTCTCTCCAGAAGGGCGATTCTATAAAATGTACGGCTGTGCAGTAAAGCATGCGAAGGCTAAGATGGGCACTGGTGTGTGACTAACTCTTCTAGCTGTACCCTGAAGCCGGGCACTGGATGCCAGGACCTTCTGTTTTCCTCACTCATCAACACATGAGAACATGGTCCAGACAACACTGACTCCAATATTAGCAGCAACCATAGCAGAAAGCAAAAAGGGAGACAAAATGACAACGTGGGCCCTCCCTATTGGTCAGCCCCTGGTAGTGCAAGAGGGGTGAGACCATAGAGTGACACGGAAGGAGCCTGAGCTTTTCTGTGGTGTCAGAAGCACACATTTTATAATGCGGAAACTTCCATCACAAATTAAAACAGTATAGAGTGGTGGTATGTGCCTTTAATCCCAGCACTTGGGAGGCAGAGGCTGAGGGATCTCTGTGAGTTCAAGGCCAGCCCGGTCTACTAAGCAAGTTCCAGGACAGGGCCATACTTGTCTCAAAAAAACAAAAGAAAGAAAAGAAAAAAAAAAGGAAAGAAGGAAGGAAGGTAGAAAGGAAGGAAGGAAGGAAGGAAGGAAGGAAGGAGAGGGAAGGAGGGAGGGAGGGAGATAGAGAGAGGGGGAGAGAGAGGGAGGGAGGGAGGGAGGGAGAGAGAGAGAGAGAGAGAGAGAGAGAGAGAGAGAGAAGAGAAGACAATGGTAGTGTGTTAGTTAACCTTCTCAGCACTACGACAAAATGCCTGACACAAACCATTCATTTACCCAGTAGTTCAGCAGTGTCAGCTGAACTACTGACATGAACCATGACTGAACCATGGTGGGGAAGGCAAAGCAGAACAGACAGCTCACATCGAGGATGCCTGTGCAGATGAGGGCTTTCTCCCTTTCCTGCTTTTATCTCACCTGGCCTATGGGATGAAGCCACCCGCATGCAATGGGCCTCACCTCTAGGTAATCCTTACTAGAAACACTCTCAAAGACATACCCAGAGACAACTCCAGATCCAACTAAACTAACAATCAAGATTAACTACCACAGAGAAAATGCTGGACCTATACAGAGCATCAAGGGATTTTTCCAGACAGCTGGCAAGCATGTGCTCAAGTGCAGACCAGATAACACATTAAAAACAACAGCAGTGCTAGGTCAAAGGCCAACAGAGGTCCTATGGAAGAGACATGTGATGGTTTGCCTGAAAATGTAAAACTAGTATAGCCCTTGAGTGAAGTCCTCCAGTGTGTTGGGTGTGCCAGCACTCACCAGAAAGATGTCGCCTTCCTGGCCAGATGTTTCAGGCTCACAAGTCAGGACACTCACCAATAGTCAGCTGGATTCACTGATGTGCCTGAATATCAAGAGTGCTTAAGATGCACTTGGAGCTGCTGAAACAAAAGGGGTCCTGACGCTGCAGTGACTAACAGATGGTGATCCTGCTCTTAACACGAGGCAGTTCTTCACTGGGAACTTGGTATTTCAAAGCAGCTTTATTGGCAAAAAGCCACTGCGACATAAGCACATTGGCTACCATGAAAAACTAATAAGAACAATTCACCTTTCAAATGATGCTGAAGATGAAGCCATGTTTGTGGAATAGCTGATATCATTGTTAAAACTGGCCTACTTATGCTTTAGATACTGCTGCCTGCTGCTACTTGCTGAGATCTCAGTCTTACAGGTCCTAGTAACAGACTTCATGATTAGTAGCTGCTGAATTGTAACAGTGAGCCTGCTATATGTGTGTGCAGTACCTTATGGGGCAGAGTTTCCAGAGGATGATCCAATGGATGGTACTTCAAAGGCTACAACCCAGGTTTTGGTAGTATCATAGTCAGCTTCTTAACAGCAAATATGCAGACACTCTTGTTAGAAGAGCTGGAGAGATAGCTCAGTGGTTAAGAGAGCTTCCTTCTCTTGCAAAGGACCTGAATTCAATTCCCAGCATCCACACCAGGCAGCTCAAAACCACTTGTAATTCTAGCTCCAGGGGAGTTACCCTCTTCTGGGCTCTACAGGTACTCCCACACAGGACATATATTCATACAAATACACATATACAAAACTAAAAATCAAAATTTTTATTTAAAAATTAACTCTTGCTAGATATGGAAATCTTCAGAGTTGAACCTCAACATATCCCATGAGCATCGACAGCATTCTGAGATCAGCCTCAGCAGAGACACTGTCTGGTTTCCAGGAGTTCACCCTCACCTGAAGACAAACTACAAGAGTCTTCTCTGTGAGGCAGGTGGTTACCTGTTCATCCCAGTGAGACAGCAGTGTGCTAGTTACAGACAGTGAGACGTGTGTGAGACAAGTGGGAGGCACTAAGATTTCAATTCTGTTAGGAAGCTGATGCTGACACAAGATGAAGATGGCATCTCTGGCATCTTCTCAACCAGGCTATTAAATATGCCAGAGGACCCAGGAAAGCCCCAAGAGCAGGCAGACTACACAAGATGGCTCTTGGCAAGTCTCAGGCACAATTCACAAAGACATGTTCAGTAGGGCTCAGACAGGCTCTGAACACACTGCTTTTCCAGCGCTCAGTGCTCAGCTCCCCTCAATCCTGTCAGGTAGCTCACAAAAATGCCTGGAACTCCAGGGCCTCAGACACTCTCTTCAGGCTTCCACTGGCACCTGCTCCGACGTGCACATACTCATACACAGATACACACATACTTTAAAGCAACCTTTCAAAATATTTAAAGAAAGAAAGATATTCTTAGAAATGGAGTTAATGTGCTCCTTCAACACCTGACACCGACTGTTTTAGTCAGGGTCTCTACTGCTGCTTTGAAACACCATGACCACAGCAACTTGGGGAGGAAAGGGTTTATTTGTCTTACACTTCCACAGCACTGTTCATCATTGATGGAAGTCAGGACAGGAACTCATACAGGGCAGGAACCTGGAAGCAGAAGCTGATGCAGAGAACATGGAGGGGTGCTGTTAGCTGGCTTGTTCCTCATAGCTTGCTCAGTCTGTTTTCTTCTAGAACCTAGGGGAAGGGGCAGCTGCCCAGGGATGGCACCACCCACAATGGGCTGGGCCCTCCCTCATCAATCACTAATTAAGAAACTGCCCACAGACTTGCCTACAGCTGGATCTTACGGAAGGCATTTTCTTATATTTTTGGTTGTGAGCTTAGCCTTTAATGGCTGAGCCATCTCTCCAGTCCTGGAGGCATTCTCTTAACTGAGGTTCCTTCTTCTCCGATGACTTTAGCTTGTGTCAAGTTGACATAAAACTCTGCAGCACATTTACTTGTAGGAAGTTCCATCTCTACCACCTCATCAGTCACATGTACAAAGACTGAAGAAGAGCCAGGAGCTCCTTCTTCTCAGCCAGCAAGGCCAGATAGGACACAGGTATCCTGATGACAACAGATGCTCAGTCCTTGGTTTAGTGTAGAGCTGTGTGTGACTAGCGTTGGAGGAACAGGTACTACAAAGACATTATTCTGTGTTCCCTCCATCACTTCTGGTGGTTCACTGTGCAGCAAAGAATGCCATGGGCCTGATTAGGGTCATCCAAAGAGAAGTTGAATGTTCATGTCCAAAGGCCATCTCCTCACAGTCGGTAGAAACTCTGGAGAGCCACAGATGGACCCGGGAGATCTGCTCACACGTACATCACCCTGAGTGCTCCCTGACACATGGCCTCAGCTATGCAAAGCACCCTCAGCAAGAATGATGGCATAATGGAAAGATGATCTACAGATAACTCATAACGTTGTGAAATATGTCAGCAGTCCACGATAAAGTTTAAAAAAATTATTCCCAGCTCTGCTTCCAGGGAAACAGGGCATAAGGACTAATCTCCCTGTGTCTCCCTCAGGTCAAGAACGCTGGGATTCTGGACACTGTTTCAGGCTTACTGCCAAGTATTCATTTGGAATCACCTATAAACTGTGGATAATTTCTACTAAATGGAGTATCCAACAAAAGAGGGAGTTTCTTGCTCACTGATTCTGTTCTGCATGAAGAAACATGGCAGAACAATCCTAATACCTCAATTGCTTTACTGGAATTTTAAGGCAGTTGTGATATAAAAAACATAACACTGGAAAATGTTATATAAGTGTTATATAAAAATGAAATTAAATAAAGTGAAAAGTTTCATTTTTATGTGTGCAAGCACAAAACGGCAGAATATATCTAACTGTCAAAACTAGCCCTTTGTAAATATCAATCACAATTCTTTAAGCTATTTCAGTGTGAATAAGTATCCCATAATGGAACGACATAAAAAGCTGATTTAAAAGTAGGGGCAATACAGTTCTTTTTACCAACAGATGTACACATATAAATTATAATAAAATCTAAAATAACAAGGCCAGCCAAATCCAGCAATGTGTTATTTTTTAAAAAATAAATAAATAAGAGGTTTGGGTGAGGCAAGGGAGTTCAGTGCCTAGCGTAACTGGCTCCATCAGTCCCTGTTTCTTTGCCTTCAGAGCAAAAGTGTAGGGAACACTACTTGTTTCACATTAATAAACCTACGACTATAATCTACCACACTCTGTAGTAGGCATAATACAATACTATCACAAAATAAAGAAAAAGGGAGGGTGCCGGTGACACTCAACATGGTTACAATGAAGAAAAAGGAAGGGCGCTGGTAACACTCAATTCCATTACAATGAACATATTTGGCAAAACAAGCACAGAAGGGCATTTCCTACATCTGACTCAATCATAAAGCTTTAAAAATCATTCTCTTCAAACTGAGAAGGTAGCAAAGTTCTGTCAGGACATCTGTACAACTCCATGTGAGGACAAACCCATATAGTAAGAACAGAAGCACTAGTCAGAGATGATAGAGCACACCTGCAATCCAAGCTCTTAGGACCGTAAGGACAGGAGCACTAGTCGGAGATGATAGAGCACACCTGCGATCCCAGCTCTTAGGACAGTAAGGACAGGAGCACTAGTCGGAGATGATAGAGCACACCTGCGATCCCAGCTCTTAGGACAGTAAGGATAGGAGCACTAGTTGGAGATGATAGAGCACACCTGCGATCCCAGCTCTTAGGACAGTAAGGACAGGAGCACTAGTCGGAGATGATAGAGCACACCTGCGATCTCAGTACTTACCTTCACCTAAAAGCAACCTATATGTAGAAACCCTGTCTCAAAAACAGGAACAACAGCAAAAACAAACAAAAGAACAAAAAGAATTAGCTCAAATACAGTGGTAAATGCCTGAAGTTCTAGCATTTGAGAGTCAGAAGTAAGTTAGAGCGCAGTCTGGGCTAAACAATAAGTTCCAGACCAGTCATGGCTATACATGGATAACGCGTAACAAACAAAAAAGAACTGCCTAACTGCCATTGCTTTTACATGATAAAAATGCCTACATGGGGCCAGAAGGTGGTGGTACATGCCTTTAATCCAGCACTTGGGAAGTAGAGGCAAGCATATCTCTATGAGTTCTAGGCCAGCCTGGTCTACAGAGCGACATCCAGGACAGTCAAGGCTACACAGAAAAAACCCTTTCTCAAGGGCAAAAACAAAAAATGTCTACATGGGAGCTGGAGAGACGGTTTAATAGTTAACTACACACTGCTCTTACAGAGACCCCCAGGACCCACATCAACAGCTCACAACACCTGTACCTCCATTTCAAAGAGGCAGGACACCTCTAGCCTCCCTTGGCACTTGCACTAACGTGCACCTAACACCCCCCCCCAACAGATACACAGATACATAATCAAAAATTTAAAAAGGGTCAGTAAGATGGTTCAGTGGATAAAGGTACTTACCACCAGGTCTGACCTGAGTTCAATCCCTGGAACCCACATGGAGAAAGGAGGAACTTCAGCTAGTAATCCTCCGACCTACACACACACACACACACACACACACACACACAATAAACAAATAAACAATCTAAGATATTGTCTACATAGAAAAGACAAAATCATCTAGAAATAAACTGCCACAATAAAGGGTTATTAAAAGTTGCTGGATTCACAATCAATAAAAAAATCTCAATCGCTTTTCCATATACCAACAAAAAACAGGAAAAGCAATTTAAAGACAATTCATGCCCCCAAAAAGAGTAAGATAAAAGAGGAAGTCCAACAGAAAAGTTACAAGATTTTTAGAATCTAAGACATCAGTAGGTAAAAAAACCATGTTTATTGGTATAAAAGATACTATTTGAGTTAATTCTCATCATTAAGTTAACTGGGTGTAGAATCCCAACTATACATGTGACTGTCTCTAGAGACATCTAGCTGAGAAAGAAAGACCCACCTTGAATGTAGGGAATGTGGGTGGTAAAACTGCACAGACTGGGGTCTCAGGCTGAGTGAGGAAAGAAGGTGAGCTGAGCACCAGCACATATCTCTGCCTCTTGACGTGAAGATGCAATGGCAGATGCAATGGCACCAGCTGCCTCTTTCCCCACCACAATTAGACACAAAACAACCCCTTCCCAGATTGAGCTGCTTCTCTCAGAACCTCAGTCACAGCACTGTACACGAGCCCACACAGACTATTCCTCAGTCAGTGGTCTGCAGGAAGAGCTGAGACTGTCTCTAATTTAGCACAACTAGACAAGAGCCATGATAACTCAAAGGTTTCACACCATGGGCTCTGAATTTGCATCTGTTCGTAAGAAGCATATACACACAAAAATGTTTTATCCTTTCCTTTTATGAAACTCGGATGCTTCATTTCACCATCCTATTTCTGTCACAGGGAGCAAGTGACCAGCTCAAAGGGAACAAAAGAATAGTGCTGCAATGATGGGTTGAATGAAGAACCAGGGTTCCCCATTTACATGTCATTGACGAGAAAGTATTTTCTTTATAGGAAAGATATGCCCACAGAGATGGCCATGTTGCCCAAGACCTACAGTCATATAAAGTGGTCTGTGAATACCTGCTGCTGTGAAAAAGCAACAAGCAACCCAGAGGAGTCAAGTGAAAAAAGCACACTCCAGGCTAGAGGGATGCAGTGCAGCAAGAGACCTTCCCAACCATCGCCAGCAGGCATAGTACCATCCAGTGTACGCTGTACAAGATGGGATCAGAAGGAGCAGGCATCACACTGAAGACAGTCTTGAGAGATAGCTAGAGTCTTACAGGGACTGGAAGGGTAAAGAGAAAGATATTCTCAGTGCAGAAAAGCCTCTAAAAGCAGGGCTGGGACAGCAGGCATCCAACTGTAAAGTAAGGGATGTCTACAACAGGGCAAGGAAGCCTGAGGACAGGGTGGGTCAGGGTAGGAAGACCTGGAACAGCGGGAAAGGGTGGCATGGAGTAAGACACCATGTAGCTGCCCAAGAAGCAAGATGTGAGGTAACAAACCATGAGCCTCGTGGTAAAATATATAATAATAGAAACTGGTTAATTTAAGATATAAGAACTTGTTAATAAGAAGCCTAAGAACTAATAGGCCAAAGAGTATGTAATTAATATTAAGCCTCAGAGTGGTTTTTGGGGACAGGATTTCTCTGTAGCTTTGAAGCCTGTCCTGGAACTAGCTCTTGTAGACCAGGCTGGCCTCGAACTCACAAGGATCTGCCTGTCTCCGCCTCCCAAGGGCTGGAATTAAAGGCATGCACCACCACCGCCCAGCTCAGAGTAGTTAAGTGAACAGGCGGGCAAAGAAAACCTGGTCCAGGGAAACCAGGGGAACAAAAAATACTTTAGCTACAACAGACACACTGAAATCCAGCCCTGTGACTAGGCATAGGAGTAGCCTTCTGAATCAAGGAGGACACAAGACATGCTGTGGTGTCACCCTTTTACTTTGCAACACCAGTCAACTATAGTGAAGATTCAGAACATGCCGTGAAGATGCCACTTCAGGAAAATGGGAGACACATTCTCTAACACAAGGATAACACCATCACAGTATCGGAAAGGAAAAGTACACAGCAAATTACCAGGTAGAAACGGTGATTTCTTCTTCATAATCTTCTTCTCTTTCCTCTCTGTCTTCTCAGGACTTTCCTGTCCCTTTTCCTGCTCTGCATCTATGGAATCGGCTTGCTCAGCAGAGACACTAGAGGCATGTGGACTCTGAGGAGACACTGTGGACGTCTGAGCATGGCTGCAGTCGCTGGGAGGTGCTGCAACTGGAAGTGAAGACAGCCCACTGTTTTCTAAGGCTTGCTGAGACAGAACAAAACTATAAGGTTAGAAAAGCCGACAGCCCAAATGTGCCTACCAAAAGCTATCCCAAGATGTCATAGTCTTACCCACAGAACTCTAGCTCCTCTCTAAGAAAAAAAGCTCTATAATTCTAAGAAACGGTTTACTATTGGAGACTGCAACACCCCTAATAGTCTACATCTTACCCCACCCAAAACATGACATAAGTAGTTATAGTTCTTAAATTTATGGGATCAAAAATCCTTAATTAACATTCAGAAGTCTTAGCTCAGAAACTTGGGCTGTCTCTAAACATACTTGGGTCACAAATTATCTCAGGTATACCTGTAAGGCACAACCAGAGTTCCTGACACCCTGATCAACTTATCCTAAGGCACAGAGAAAAGAGGACAGCTGCCTCTCTGGAGGTGAAGCATATCTGTGAATGCCGCACTCTGCCCAGAGCTGGGAGAACTAAGCAAGTACAATCAACTTCCTTCCTCCCCATTTCTCAGAGTTGCTGGGGCCATTCATTTACACACTAATTACAGAAAGCCAACATCGTGTCTCTACATTATACATGCCTAGGACCTTCTATACAGTACACCTGCATCTTAGGAAGAATGAAACACTTTTTCACCTCTCTCAACAGGGATGGACACAGGACAAGCTTTAAAGAACCTACCCATGTCCAGTTAGTTCATTTACGGAATAAAAAAAAGTTTCCATTTTTCTTAAATGTACAGATTACCAAACTGTTTAGAACTCAGCACTGCCTGCTGGTGATGACACAGGCATGTTTTGTTTTACTACCATCATTTTCAATGCAGCCACATTTTAAAACCAGCCTCCTTGCATCTCCACTGCTCAATAGTAAACCCTGATTCCTGAGAGCCCAGCAGGTAAGCATGCTTCACCTGGAGGATGTCCTGGTTGATGCCCACTGTCACACTCAGTTGTCGCCCAGACTGTGGGGACTGCTGTGCCTCCACTGGCCCCGGCTCAGACAGTTCCAGAAGCTGCTGAATGACATCAGTCACTGCCTGAGAATTCTGCTGACTAGAGACTGATGAGACCTGGGCTTCCACCTGCTGCAGAGGCAAAGTCTGAAAGATCGTGGCCTGGAACACAGCAACATTTTCATTAAAAATGCAACTTTCAAGTTAAACACAAACTATATTAAGGGAACACCCTCCCTAATGGCATCAAAAGCTACTGCTTCCCAAAAACTGAGATGCAATTCCTCAGTAATCTCTGTAGAGTGCAATGCTAGCTCTTAAAAGAATGCACTCAATAAACCAACCCTTCTACAACCGTCTAGGAGTTCTCATGAGAGTGGGAGATGATATCAGTGCTCATCTTCCCATTATCCACCAAAAAGAGTTAATGTTTTAAAAAAGCACAATGTTAAGGAAAAACAGAGGCAAAGAAAGGGAAGGAAGTTGATGTGGTCAAAATGTTTAACACACTTCTGAGATGCTACAGCCAAGAACATACTGGAAAATAGAGCCTAATTCCTCCAGAACTCAGGAACAGAAATGCTAAGTCCAAAGGCAGCTCGGGGCAGTGCAAGTTCTCAGCCTGGTTCTGCAGAGGTGGACACACTTATCTACCTACAGAATGCACATGACCAATGGTGGTAATATACACAGGAGTAATCTATCCAAAGTACTCAATCAATTACAGCAAGTGAACCACAACAGCACAGTGCTCACCAGCAACAAGAGCAACTGTTAGTAAGAATACTGCCAGGTCATTGTACTTACTTTTTAGTTACGAATACTTAGTAATTCATAAAGTGCTATGAAAATAGTAATAAAAAAAACCATTGCCATCCTCCATAAAACCACAAAGAACTTACCTTCAGGCAATGGATGACAGACAAACAGATAGTAGATACATAGATAGACAGATAGATGGATAGATAGGTTTTTTTTTAAAGGGGGGGCCTGACTCTACCAAAATAAAAATAACAAGCTATCAAATGTGACTCAGGAAGCTTTTAATGGCCTTTTAGTTTCTCAAACTAAAGTCCTCTGTACTCTAACACCACACTGAAGAGCTGGTTCCCAAGGAAGAGGGGATGGAAAGAATATGAGCCAGAGGACAGTGAAATGTGTAGTCAAAAGATGACACTGGCATAGCTTCCCACTCATGAGCTCAATGGAGCTGTGGCTATCTGCACAAGACGGTCACAAGATTGGATTCCTCATCTCATTCTGCATAGGGTAGGGGTCAGAGGTTCCTCCCTGGGGGAACACTAGCAATTCACAGAAGGAAGGAATGTCGTCTTATTAGTGGTATAGCCATTGATAATTGCCCTTGCTCCAGTAAATTAGCTCATACCCATGCTCAGGCAAGAGCCTCAACTTAACCTCAATGGTCATCCACAAAAAGAAAACATAAAGGTAGAAAGGCAACTTGTTGAGAAGAAGAGTTCTAGTAGAGGAGGGAGTAAAAATGACTAGTAAAACAAAAAAAAAAAATAAAACTTAAGAAAAAACAAACAGGTTCCTTGTGTGGTGGCCACTAATTATTACATCTGGAACTGAAACCCAAAGAAGGTTTTTTCCACAATTAAATATTTTGAGTTGGGAAGATCCATCTTAAACACAGGCCACCACTTCTGTGGACAGTCTATATAAGGACATGGAAGAAGGAAGCTGGCTCTCTTTGCCTGCTGTCTTCACACTCTCTTTGCAAGTCCAGCCCTTCACTGGCATTAGAGTTTATTCTTTGAGATTCTGGGGTATACTGAAGACCAGCTGAGACATCGGCCTTGTGGGCTGAACAGCTACTGCATTCTTGGACCTTCTGTTGGTAGACAGTCACTGTTTGACTAGCTGGACCACAGCCTGTAAGCAATTCTAATAAATTCCCTTGGAGGTGCATATAATTAGATAGATAGATAGATAGATAGATAGATAGATAGATAGATAGATAGATAGGTAGATAGATAGATAGATAGATACACAAACAGACAGACAGACAGACAGATACACACACACGGATGGATGGATGGAATTCATTCTGTAAGTTCTGTTCCTCTAGAGAACTCTGACGCAAACACTTGGTCACATGCCTTCTCCAGCTGTGCATGGGAAGGTGTAGTAACTGTGTCTTCTGAGACACAAACAAGCAGCCAGAGATGGCGAGAGTTGTGAAGGGGAACAATAGAAGCAGGTCAGATTCAGCAGGAGTGGCTTTCAGAAGCAAGTGCCTCACTTCAGTAGAAACAATTCTGTTATGGATGCAGCTCTCTCTCTTATGTGCTCTCTCTCTCTCTCTCTCTCTCTCAGCATGTTCTCTCTCTTACACACACGCCACACACAAATTATTATCCAGCTTATTGTGTACAACCACCATTAGAATTACATACTGACAAAGGAAATGGTGAAACTATTATTTGGTTACTGACACACTAAAATATTCGTTTTTTTAAAATTGTAAGTCCAAAAATAGAATTTTTATGATTTCATAATTACTCAATTATTCCTGTCTATAAAACTTTATAGCACTCTAACAATAAACTGAGGAAATCATTCTTAACTACTAAACTATGAGAAAGAAAAAAATTAGAGCAAAAGGACACCATGTGTGACCCAGTTACTAGCCAGCACTGAGGAAAGGAAGCAAAGACACTACCACCATGTACCACACATGAACATTCATGAAAATTCTTCTGTACTGTGTAGTCAACTTTAATAATACCACATCCTAGGCTTAGATTTTGCAACTTATTATAAACTGATAAAGTATGGTGAAAGTTATGATTAAAGCTGTTATAAAATCCTAGGGAAAAAAACACACAAAAATGTGTGTGTGTCCATGTGTGCATTTGTGTGGGGTTGTGTTTTTGTGGGTAATATGTTTGAGCATGACTTAGAGTCATTCTACTTCTAAATACATGTATAGGAAGCAGAATTTGGTATCCCAAAAGACTTAGGAGAAATTATTACTGCCACATGAGAAAATGAGAAACATTACCTACAAAGTGGATTAACTCTTAAAGATAAATAATATTTAATAATCATCAACAGCAATGACTACAACAACTGAATCCCATAAATTACTGAGAATTTTTTCTGTTTTAAAGGTTTAAATGATAAGCCATAAATCAAGATTATGCATCATCACCCTGAACTTTAGACAGATAAATTTTATTTTAAAAAAAAAAACAAGTAGCACATTATGTACAAAACTTTAACCATACTTTTTGGTAATTCAAAAGTTCATATTTAAAATGAAATTTGAGGCTTTTGTTGTTTAAATTTAAATTAAATTATTAAGCTTACCGTTATAACATGTGCAGTCTCTGTAGAACCTGTGGAGTTGGAGGGTCCACCCATATGCATCTTGCTGATGTGAGTATTTAAGCTACCTAAACTTTTAAAGATGCAGCTACATTCTGTACAGTTATAAGTGGGCCCGTTTTTTACCTTAAAAAAAAAAAAGAAAAAGTAGTTTTTTTAAAAAATCTTTAGGCAATAGATGAGCATACTTAAATGATAGCAAAGAAAATTTGGCACTTCATCAGCATGAGATAATACACAGCTCTAGCAATGGGTATTCTGTTTGTTTTAAATTAGCTGAAGAATCAATGATACAACTACTTAATCAATATTACTAGTTTAATATCAATTAAAATTTCAGTGTTTCTCTAAATGAGAAGCGGCTAGGAATGAGGAAACAAATTTTTCTGTTATCATAATTTAAACATCAAAATGTCATCGTATGTCCTCAACTTCTTAGATTGCTAAACATGCTCCCCAGCAAAGGCTGGGTACATCAGGGAGTATCACTCTGCATAGTGAGCTTCTGGGGCCTAGCAAGGTATGGAAGAGTGGCTAAAATCGGTAAATTTTTCACCAAATTCAACATTCATCCATGATTATTTTTTATAACTACAACTAAGCCAGAAACAGACTACAAATAATTAAAATGAGTAAGAACATCTATGATCAGAGACTGTATCCCAAATATTCTCTATTATTCAAACCTAACCTTAGTTGCCGTCATGGTTACGAGGCAGGCTTGAAAATGCGCAAGTCACCCCTAACCTATTTGCAGTACCACATAAGAACTAAATTTAAATGCCTGGCCTTTTTTGTTTGTTTTGTTTCTTGAGACAGGGTTTCTCCGTGTTGCTTTGGAGCCTATCCTGGAACTAGCTCTTTTAGACCAGGCTGGCCTCAAACACACAGAGATCCGCCTGCCTCTGCCTCCTGAGTGCTAGGATTAAAGGTGTGTGCAACCACCGCCCAGCTTTTTTTTTTTTAAGCTTTTTTTTTTTAACCCCGATGTGGATTCTGGGAACTAAACTTAAGTCTTCATGCTTGTAAAGCGAGCACTTTAGGCAGAGCTATCCCATAAGGCCTAGTTTTCTTCTTACTAAGGGGGCTTCTGTTGGGTTTATTTTGGTTTTTATTGTCATTACTGAGACAAACTTTTGCTAACTAGCCCACACTGTCCTCAAACACACAACCTTCCTGCCTCAGCCTCCTGAGTGCTGAGATGATACGTCAGTCATTCAATTTCTAATACATTGTTTTAGCTTCCCAGTCACTAAAGTGGTACTGGGGATTAACTCTATGAAAAGCTTTAAAATACATATTTGCTCTTTAAAATGTTTTTGCTGTACAATAAACTGCTGTGTGATGGTCTACTCTTTTGGAGTTTTGGGAAACGTGCCACCCAGCTCCCAAATAAGTCACACAAGGAGGCTTATTCTTAGTTATAAATACCCAGCCTTAGATTGGCTTTTTTCCTGCCAGTTTTTCTTAAATTACTCCCCCTACCTTTTGCTCCTGGGTTTTTATCTTTCCCTATTTCTATATACCTTTCTTTACTTCTTACTCTGTGGCTGGCTGGGTAGCTGGCCCCTGATGTCCTCCTCTCCTTGTTCTCTTGCTCCTCTTCTTCCTTGGTTCTCCTTCTATTTATACTCCTGCTAGCCCCGCCTATCCGTGCTCCTGCCTCGCTACTGGCCATTCATCTCTTTATTAGGACCACCAGGTATTTAAGAAAAGTACAGCAGTACAGCTTCACAGAGTTAAACAAATAGAGCATAAACAAGTCACATACCTTAAAATAATATTCCCCAACAATAAACTGATTCATGATATAAACATTTGTATTAAGTAAATATTCCTTTATATTCTATAATTAGGCTATGACCAAGACACTCTAAATAATAGACACACTGCTCCTAAAAACAAACTTAATGCAAATGTTTCCAGGGGCTCTACAGTTAAGCAGGACCTGTAGACAACAGCCAACGGCAGTCATCTGAGCTGACTCATGTAGCATGGCAAGAACATACAGCTAGGTCCGTGTAAAGTCTTCCTCGGGGCCAAGTGCCAGCCCCACTCTGTCTACAGCAAGGACAGGGCTTTCTGTTTTACTTCTTGTCTTTCTCTTGTTACACTTGATAGTGTCTGTTGCTGAAATAGATGATCATGGTTGATAGATCACATTTACCAAATATATTACCATTTTTAAATACTCATTAAAAGTAAGAGGGCGAGATAAGATTTTGTATTTCTCCACATATAATAAAAGTGGCAAAAGTGCCTGGAACAGTGGTGCACACAATTCCAACACTCAGGAAGCTGAAGTGCTTCCTATGAATGCAAGGTCAGCCTGAGCTACATTCTGAGTACCATGCCAGCCACAGCCACATAGCAAGACCTGTCAAAAACAACAAAAACACTATGTTCTCATCAAAGTATTTTTGCTAAAATAGGGTACTATACACAGTTCAATCTGCATTTTTCAAAACTATAACAAACTTTCTCAGACTAATCATTAACTCAAGAGACGTCTAACACTCTGAGATAGTGCACAGAGCCCAAACGCCATGCTCACCTCTGAGTGGACCCTTTGCACATGGGACTGCAGGTTCCCCTTCTGAGAAAAGGCAGCAGGACAAAAGGCACAGGCATGTGGCTTTTCTCCTGTGTGCTTGATCATGTGGGTCTGCAGTGCCCCTTTCTGGTTAAAAGCTTTTCCACACTCACTGCATTTGAATGGCCTTTCACCTACCAGAGAGAAAAAGAATCACTAGGTGAGCATTTTAGGGTGAGAGAAAGACACAAGGTACACAAACTATCCTGCCAGCCAAACATCTCCCAGGGACCCTAAATTCATATACACAGGTGTCAGGTATCTTTTAAACTTCACCCTGTTCTAGACAAACCTTTCCATATCCCAAGCGAACCCCACAGAGTTCTTGCTTTCTCTCAACCTGCTTACTCCCAGGTCAGCCCTGCTCCCTGTCCAAACTACTGCCCAAGGCAGGGTACAGCCCCATCCATCCTCGTCACCTCTGGCCAGCTCTGCTGCTTCCACCAGACCTTGTTTGGGCTGCTCTCAACTTAACAGAGGGACCCTTTCTAAATGAGATCACAGCAAGTTGGGCTTGCTCAGTGCTCCCAAGCTTCTCAACCCCACTCAGCTAGGTCATCCCTTCCCACTACCTGCTCTTTACTGAACCTTCTTCTTGCCTCAGCACAGAACACAGGTCCACTGAAGGCCTGTCACCTACGCCTGTCCATTTCCCTGAGAACCCAGACAGCTTGCTCCCTCGTGGTTCTTCTGTCGCTGCCACAGTATCACCTCCAAAAATGACTTTTAACCAATTCCAGTTGATTTCAAAATCTCTCATGTCTATCCTGTGATCCCTGCTCTCCTTTTCTGCTTAACTCCCTCCATATGACCTGTAGTCAGTAACTTCTGACAGTTCACTGTTCTGTTCATGGCTCTCACTTCAGTACAGCATATTCTATAGGTACTCATTCACTGATCAATGACTGAAAAGAGAAAATTATATAGTTAAAATCTAACTATAAACTAGTTCAAAGTCTTGTCTCACTAAAATTTCATCCCCTGGGAAATATGTGAGTACATAGATCCCTACTTCTCTGAACTGACCTCAGGGTTAAGTAAAATAGTGTGATCTTAGAGAAGAGGTATCACTGGGGAGGGACAGACAATTAGGATGCTCAATAAGAACCCTGGGTCCTGGGAATGGGGTGTCCTTACCAGAGGCATCTTTTCTGTTCTAGTGGTATTAGCTGAGATGCATCTCTCCTTTCTTGGATGAGGTTCATACACTCAAGCAGTAGCCCCTCAGAAGGCCATACATCACATCATGACATCACATGAGGTACATCCACTCAAAGACCAAGCAGAGAACACATGAACCTT
The DNA here is from genome assembly GCF_982192425.1 of Myodes glareolus. NCBI lineage: Eukaryota > Metazoa > Chordata > Mammalia > Rodentia > Cricetidae > Myodes > Myodes glareolus. The sequence continues at coordinate 6,515,298 of NC_142038.1, read as the reverse complement.
CTTCTACTTAAGAGCATCTTTGATAGCCTACCTGTAGTTGAGCCTAACAGGCTAGTAAGAAGATGCTGAGGACTAGGCAAACCACCTTCCCCAACATTTCATGCACTCAAGAAGCCAGCCAGAAAAACTGTATGTGATCAAAAGCTCAATGCCAAGAAGAGGACATTTGGCGAATTCCCAAAATCACATGAAAGTGTATACAGCATTGTGTCCAAGGGGATGTGCTACTCTGATGCATGTACTTATGGGTGTGCAGAAAAAAATCTCAAGGGGCAGACACCAATACAAGATCTCATTATGTATCCCTTCTGGCTAGAATTCCCTATGTAAACCAAGTTAGCCTTGGATTTACACAGGTCTTCTGCCTCCAAAAGTGTTGTTATTAAAGGTGTGCATTACCATGCCTGGATGACCTTGAACTTTTGATCCTCTGGCCTCCACCTCCCAAATGCTGGGATTACAAGCAAGTATATACCAGCACACCTAGTTTGTGTAGTATCAGGAACTGAACCCAGGACTCTATGCATAGCAGACAAGTACTCTACCAACTGAACTATGCCCTTATGCCAACAATTTTTTTTTTTTTTTTGAGACAGGGTTTCTCTGTAGCTTTGGAGCCTGTCCTGGAACTAGCTCCTATGCCAACATTTTAAAGACAGTACTTTTTTCTTCTCTTGATTTAAGGAATATAGAACAATGCTCTAAAAATATCAACTTTATACTGGCATATAAATGAGCTAAGAAACTATCTGAGTGATTCTGCAATACAGTATATAAAACATTACATTAAAACACCAAAAGAGAGAGAGAGAGAGAGAGAGAGAGAGAGAGAGCAACAAAGCATAATCAGAACTGGCCAAAGCAGCCAATCAAACACTGCAAGTTCATGCTGCTTTGTCGCTACCAATGGAATACAAATCAGATCAGAAAAAAATGGCAAAGCACGGGTTGTTATTATTTTAATCTTAAACATATACATGTTTGTCATTTCCTTCATCATTCTCTAGAGAACACGTGCATTATTCATAAGAGCATAAATTATCTTACACAAAATGGCAAAGAATATTCAGCTGTGAATATTGTATTCATTTCAAATACTCAAGCAAGTCTAACAAGCAAGCAAGATAATACACAGAGAAATAAGCCTTTTTTTTAGTTTAATGCTGTTTAGTTGGTTCGTTGATGGTTTGTGAGGCAGGGTCTTACACTATAGACTAGGTTGGGGGAACTCTATAGTTGGGATGACCCCAAAGCCCTGATCGTCCTACCTCAGCCTCCTGAGTGGCAGGATTACATGTCTATAGCGTCATGCCAGTTACCTTAATGTTTTGTAATATGTGTCATTAAAGCCAAATTGTCACACACAGAGACCCCGTGTTGCCTTTATTTCTGCAGATCTAAGTAGCCCAGGTGCCAGACAAGTAACAACCGTGTTAACTCCAACTGACTGGAGCTCACTCGACCCAAACACTATTCCATATTTTTTCATTTATAATCTAGGGCAACTACATGACAAACAGAAGAGAATGAAATCAGAAAATTAGCTAACCGCACCGAGGTTATATAGCAAAGAACAGAAAAGCTGGGGTGAGACTGCAAGTTAAACTAGCAGTGAGCACACTTCCTTTGAATCACATAATAAACCATCTGAAAGCAAATGTTTCCCATACCTGTGTGTATTCTTATATGTCGCGTTAACTGACTGGGCTTTTGAAATGTCTTTCCACAGTGTGGACACGAGTACGTGAAGCCGCTTCTGTCAATGTTCCGATTGTAAGTTCTTGTACCTGATGCCCTGGTACGACATACGAGAAAACATTGAGTCATCCTCCTTCCATCATGTTTCTAGGTGAAAGACTGCCACAGATTCTAGCTGGAGGGTCATCACAATATGCTTTAACGGTAAGTCAAACATCTGTCTGCCTAACATACAAACACAAAAGTACACATCTATGAGTTAAGTGGTATAGATTCATTTTTGCCCATTTCTGGTGAAAATAGAAGCTTGGTTTGCTTGCAGTGATTGGGAAGCAAAGGCAGAAGGAATCTTGTGAAGCATGGTTTGTTGGTTTAGTCAGCACGGAGGCCCATGCAGATATGAGTTCTACATCGACATGCTCTCCTACAGCTCTCTGTGCTCAACAGGACCTGCATGCTGACAAATGTCCACCTCTCACCACACAGCTAGACAACTGACTCTTTACTTGACCTCCCTGGAAACTGTCTGATTGGCAGCAACAGTCAAACATCAGAAAGAACCCTAGACACCTGCCTCAGCCTCCAAGGAGTTACATGGTACCTGCCACCAGACACCTTCCCACCGTCAGTTATGACATGCGCACCCCTTAAAAGTGCCTGTCCATCACAGTCCCCTGTCCTGCTCCTCTTGTTTTCCTGTCTGTCTGTCTGCCTCTGTCATGTCCCCCCTCCAAGACTGCCTTTCACTCTTTGGCTCTCCCTCTCCCCACTCTCCCAATAAATCTCTTGCACAAAAAAAAGGACCCTGTGCCATTTCAATCTATTCCTTTCCATATCATGAAATGGAAATTCCTTAGGTTTAAATCTTAAGACCTCACTCAGATTCTACAAATCCATCTTCAAAAGTTTTTGGTTTTACTCTCAAGCATGTCATCTTCCAGGCACCAACACTACTGCAGTCATGCTATCTGTAGGAGAGTACTGCTTACACATAGAACATACAGCTTCCGGGCACCCTGCTGCCCCCCTGCTAAGACTCTCTACGAGAAAAGCAATCACCCATACATTTCCAATCAGCTCCAGGACCTAATGTATGTAGGAAGCATGCATTTTATACACATGTATACAGACACACGTGTAGAGAGAGAATAAGAACACTCCTGGTGTCCTGCCTCCGCCTTCCTACTGCTTAGATTCACATGCAAGATCATGCATAGTTTCCATAGTGCTAGGGTCTGACCCAGAACCCTGTGCATGGGAGGTAAGCACTCTACCAACTGAGCTAGCTACATTCCCAACCCACATTGTATTTTTATATAAAACTGAAATAGCAATGCATGCCTATAACCTAGCACTTAGGATGTAAAGGTAAGAGGATCGTTGTTTAAGGTCACCCTGGACTTCACAGCAAAACCCTGTCTCAAAAATCAGAAACAAGCCAGACACTAAAATAATGGGGATATTAGTGAACAACAGGCAAAGTGAAAATGAAAGACAAGAGGCAGGAACCTACTAGTTCCCCTATCTAAACAGCCCTGGGAGCATATTACATGCTGCCCAGTGTTTATAGCTTTTCAACACTTCTTGGTAAAAAGAACAGACATTCCCTAACCATTACAGCTTGGCATGGTGGCAAGCTAAATTAATAACATTACTGCTAAACAATTGCTGGCACTGTCCTTTATAGTAGCCTGTCAAAATCAACTTGGTGACAGGCATGGAGGCATATAAACTACTATCCTTGTACTTAGGAAGGTGATCTCCATAAGTCCAACTTGAGCTACAAAATGAGACCCTACCTTTAAAACAATAGCAATAACAACAAACCCCTCCAAACACAAACAAAAAACAACAAAAGACAAAAAGTCAGCTCAGTGAAAGTGACAACCAATCACTACCAGCAGGAAAAAGGAAGCAAGGCAGCCAGGACAACCTCCTTTACTTCTTGTCTATTAATAAGCAAAACTTCCTCCCCACCCCAAGGCTAAGGATACACTGGAGAAGGAGGAGCAGTAAGAATTATAGCCACGCCTCTTAGACAAGGTGTGGTCACTGCACTTGTGAACTCAGGAGCTGCTCTAACCTACACAGGAGCTGTACAGCATCGAACAAGTCAGCTTTCACGGCCCTAGCCCTAGCTGAAGAGCTACTGGCTATTAATGGCTGCGTTGGCTTCAAGAGCACAGCCACTTGTAAACTGTTCATGATCCAGGAAATAATCCCACAGTTGTGCAAGTGCAAGCAACCCTAACTAAATTCAGTGACCATTTAAAAAAAAATCATGACAGTAGGAATGAGAAGTGTCAGAAAGAATTGCATAGATGAAGGAGGAAAGAAAGGAAGAGGTGAATATGATCAAAATACATTATACACATGTATCAACGTGTCAAAAATAAATGTTAAAAAAATTTTTAAAAAAAGTAAAGAAACAACATAAGTTAGAATAGCTAAAACTCAAGAACCTGAAAAAAATATTAAGTGTGGCCAGGAGTATATGTATGTATCCAAACACCAGTGAGGAAACTGGACTTCTATTGAACATGGCAACAGTGTTAACAACACCAGGACAAATCAGCTGTGTGCTCATAGTTGCTGCGTTTCTTCCTACAACATCAAACACTTGAGTCAATCACAGCCAAGTAGGCCAGTTTTCTGGATCCTACAGGGTTTTCACTGTGCTAGTCTGGGAATGACCATACCTAGCTTTACAATGAGCCTTCATGTGTTCCTTCAGCTCGGGCGTCGTCTCGAACTCCATCTTACAGGCCTTGCAGGTGTGGACTCGGTTGTTGGCCAGCTCCTGTCGGTGCTCCTCCATGTGTATGGCCAGCTGGCTGTGCAGCGTGAACTCATCCCCACACTCAGAGCAGATGAGGTTCTGGAAAAGGAACATTCCAAGCCACTGCTCCTTTAAAGAACTGGTGCCACTGTGAACATCAGTCCACAAATGGCACTTTCCTCTGGAACAAATGTCACATTCGCCTCTCAAAAATGCATTATTGTGTTAAAATGAAATGCATAAAATCATTTCTACAAGTAAAGGATAAAATTAAAACCACAATTCTCAGACAAACTGGATTCTACACCAGAAGGCTATTTGACATTTGCCAAATGGTCCATGTGTCCATGAAAACTTCAGAAAAATAGAAAGACTTCAAAACATAAAGGTCAGAAAGGAGTTCTAGGTGAGATTATAATCTAGAGAATACCACCAAACACATAGGTAGGTGAGACATTTGTCAATGGAAATGCCTCATTGTCCACTGACAGGCTGAATAGCTCACACGGGCAGCTAGACTGCTCTAAGTAGGGGGCACACAGGACTTACCCTGTGCCCAAACCAATATTGTCAAAGTTCTCCAGTCTTCTTTAGGACTTGAATAGTTTATATCTAAGTATATTTTAATGAATTCATTTCACCTGCTTAATGAGGGTTTTTGCTTTAGTTTGGGATTTTGGTTTTTGTTAGACAGGGTTTCATTCTGTAGTTCTGGCTGGTCTGGAACTGACTAAGCAGGCCAGGCTAGCTTCAAACTCATGAGATCTGACTGCCTCTACCTCCCAAATGGTGAGATTAAAGGTGTGCACCACACTGATCAGTTTAATAAGGGTCTTGTGGGGTGCTGGTTATTTGTTTTATTTTTTAATGTAGCTACAGAAGGCATTTATTCCAGTCCATTCCAGTTAGACAGAGTGGACTAGCCACTGTAGAGCTGGGTCTGAGTTTACTACCTGCGACAGACTACATGAACCCTGGTGTGCTCATTTCCAACCCTACAGAAGAAGAGGGCAAAGTGAAGTGAAATGATACAGAGATGACAAAAGGAACGTGGTGGTGATAAGTACTTCTGCAGATGGCAAGTGCTGGATGAGGACAGTTCCAACCCATGAACATACGTGCAGCCTCATATGCAGCATTTACTTATGTCACGACCCTGGCAAACTGTCAAACATAGAGAGCACTCCATCAATGAGCATAAACTGCTAGTTCCAAATCACGAAAGGTCATTTTTCTTTGCTGTGAATCACAATTTCATATAACCCCAGCTAGCTTCAACTCACTGTATTCCAAGGATGACCTTGAGCTTCTCATCTTCCTTGATCTACCCCCAGGTAGGTGCTAGGATTACAGGCCTATGCCACAGCACCCTCTTTATGTAGTATTGGGGGTTGAACCCGGAGCTTCGCACATGCTTGGAACAGCTCCACAAACTGAGTTAGATCCCCAGCCCTTCTATTTTTTTTCTATCAAGATTCCCCCTATTATTCTGTATACCAGTTTTGGATGCAAAGCTCAGCAAAATTAGGTTATGAACTGTACTCAGAGCTCTGCTGCAGGAAAAGGTTAAAAATGAAGAGAATTACCTTAAGAAATCTAATAGTGATTTTAAATTGACATTATAATACAGTAACTTAAAGAATTAATAAACTACTAGACTGTTAGTAACTTGGAAAATAATGAAAATTTACCCTAGCATACTGACAAAAGGAAAGAAATTAACCATTCCAATTCATGAACGTGTTTGGCAGAGAAAACGTTTATTTTTTGTTAATAATCCTACCACTTGTCCAGGCTCAAAATTACAAGACGGGCTGGAGAGATGGCTCAGTCATTAAGAGCACTGGCAGCTTTTCCGGAGGACCTAGCACACATTTGGCGGCTCACAAGTGCCTGTAAGTCCAGTTCCAGAAGATAAGATGTCTCTTCTGACCTCCCTGGATACCAAGAGTGCACATGGTGCACATATGTAAGCTCACACACACATACATATACATGAAAGTATATAAATACTTTTTAAATTACAAAACAGAGCTGGACTCTTGGTATTTCTCATTCCCCACTCTTATTCTCTTGTTGCTCTGGCTAACACCCACCACCTTTTCTATCACTTTTTTTTCTTTTTGGGTTTTTGATTTGCGGTTTCTCTGTGTAGCCTTGACTGTCCTGGAACTCGCTCTGTAGACCTGGCTGGCCTGAACTCACAGAGATCCACCTGCCTTCGCTGCCCGAGCACTGGGATTAAAGGTGTGCACCACCACCATCTGGCTCTCTCACTTTTACACAGAATGATCATATGAATACATCTGGGAAGCAATCTACACGGACATTACACACACATTTCTCAGAAATGCCTATGTGAAAATGTTTGTTTATATACAATTTGCTCAGATGAAGAAAGGAAGATGGAGCACACCTCCAGAATCAAAGCCAATACATGCCTTCACTGTCTCTCTGCTACTGACCTGACCATTCAAAAGAAGCTAGGACCTTCCTCCCACTTCTCAGTATCTCAGATAACTGAGGAAGTCTCTCTGCATCTTCCACATCATCAGTAGTATCAAGTCTTCCCCTAGACTATCCTAGGTAATTATAACGCTCCTGAGTAACCAACGGAAGTCATGGGGGAAATTTCACACAGCACTTTACTTGGCTGACGGTATACCACCTCTGGAGAGCCAGGGTACACAAGATTAAGACTGCTCTGCAGCCTCAGAGTTCCCGGAATGAACACTGATTCTTCTCTCATCTGCCTCTCCAACCTCCATATGATGCACTGTCCTGCCAAGTCTCAACATTCCAGGACTGAGCTCTCCTAGTCTCTGTAAGGACTCCAAAATGATGTTCAGTGCATCAAGTACTTCAAGTTCAGCCCATAGAACACTGTTCCTCCCCTACATAAACAGAACACACCCTACATCACAGCAATCAACAAATGTGCACAGCCTCCTTGTGAGCTGCTAGGTCTGCCAAGTAGTGGGGGAACGTACCTGCTATTCCCCAAATATCCTATAGCACCCTCCAAGGGAGATGAGTAAGTTCAATAAAGAACACTAACTTTAATAATTATGTGAATTTTAAGGAAATGTGCTTAATATTTAGAAACTATAGTTATTTTTCTTCCCTAGCTTGAATAATTTGATAGAGTACTGATCTTAAGGGCTCTGAGACTATTAATTTCAGCAGAGCAGTGAGGAAAACAGTTTACAAGTTCTAAAAATGCCACCTCGATCACAGGTAACCCTAAACTAAAAGTCACTTATACTTCCTAAATACATATATCAAAATGTGTTTTTAAGTTATTTTCAAACCAATTTATATACAATAAGCACATATTAAAATAATAACTTTTAAAAATTTGTTGATTTTTACTTTATCTATGTAAGTGTTTTGTCTGCATGTAAATGTTCCACATGCATGCACCACTCAAAGAGGCAAAAGAGGACATCAAATTTTCTGGAACTGAAGTTACCAACAGTTGTGAGCTACCATGTGGGTGGCAGGAACCAAACCCAGATCCTCCCTCAGAGCGGCCCGTGCTCCCGATCACTGAGCCGTCTCTCTAGCCCCAGGGGTAACATTTCACTGCTGTACTCCTTCGTCACTTGGAGCACCATTCCCAAGGCTTTGGTGACCCATGACAACAGAACAAGGACCTCAATAAATGGAACCAGGTGTAAACCACTGCAACTTCCACCTGGAACCCACCTATAAAAGAACTTGAATGAAGTCTGTAGAAGAATAAATATAATAAAAGCAAGTTTTTGAAAATATTGTGTGAAATCCAAAACCTTTTGGAAATGATGAAAGACTATACATCCCTCTTTCAGAAAAAAGCAAAATAAATTTTAAATTGTACAAAGAATACCAGCAGAACAAACAAAAAAAAAATCTGTTCTGTGTCTTACACAGAAGCTGGGGTTAGATGAAATATAACTAGTCTAGTTAGGTAGATTGGCTAAAGTACTTGCCTACTGAACTGTATGATGCCCTGGCTTTGATCTCATCAAATGCATAAACTGGATGTGGTGCAGCATCCCTGACTCTCAGCTCCTCCTCTAGGATGTGGTGCAGCATCCCTGACTCTCAGCTCCTCCTCTAGGATGTGGTACAGCATCCCTGACTCTCAGCTCCTCCTCTAGGATGTGGTACAGCATCCCTGACTCTCAGCTCCTCCTCTAGGATGTGGTGCAGCATCCCTGACTCTCAGCTCCTCCTCTAGGATGTGGTGCAGCATCCCTGACTCTCAGCTCCTCCTCTAGGATGTGGTGCAGCATCCCTGACTCTCAGCTCCTCCTCTAGGATGTGGTACAGCATCCCTGACTCTCAGCTCCTCCTCTAGGATGTGGTGCAGCATCCCTGACTCTCAGCTCCTCCTCTAGGATGTGGTGCAGCAGCCCTGACTCTGGGCACTCCTCCTCTTGAAGAACAGGTAGGAAGAAAAGAAGTTCTAGGTCACTCTACACTACACAGGGATTTCCAGGTCAGTCTAGGATACATTAGCCCCCATTTCAAAACAAGAAAAATAGAGACACGTGCCCATGGGAAAGCATGTCCATTCTATACTATGACCCTGGAAAGGGGCTTTGCCAGAACACAGAGTACCAGCAGAACTTCAAGAACCTTCACCCAATGATCTTACCCTCCAAAGCACTAACATGCCCAAGTTTCACCTCACAGTCCAGACTACAGTTCATCATATTCTCCTAATGTCACCCTGAGGTCAGACCCCTTGTTTTTAGCATGTGCTTCACAGTCCCTGACTCAAAGACCACAACCCTGTCTACTGCTGAGCAGCACAAATGAATATACCCACCCCTGATGCCTCACAATCATTGACTCTGAGCAGTGCTGGACAATCTGTGAACTTGCCCCCACCTGTACTTTGTTCCCATTTCCAAAACAGGTTCCCACGTTACCTAGGGCATTTAACAGGGTTAAATCCACTTAAACATCTAAGAAGAGGTCATTATTATGTCAAGACCTAGTGAAGCAGGTCCATAACTTTAACTACTTAGGAGGCTGAAGAAGAAAGATTGTACTGTACATTCACAGCATGTGTTGACTACAGAGTAAATTCAAGGCCAGTCTGGAAAACTCAGGAAAACCTTGTTTCAAAAATTAAAAATTAAATAAATAAATGAAATGAAATGTATGTATGGGTTGGGATACACCTCAGTGATAGAGCATTTCCTTGACAGGTTCAAAACTCACTAATGAGAAAAGCAGAATGCTGATATGCATGGTGTGTCTTTGCTGTAAGCATTCTGATGGTCTCTGTCCTTGAAAGGAGCTGGCTGGAACTGGGAGAAACAGCCTGCCTAGTGCAGGGCGGCCCCCTCTATCCACTGAACATCATATGAACCACTGTCTGGACACTTGGCAGCTGCTTTAAAGAAACTGTGCTCCAACTGCAGGGAGCACTTCATCTCAGCAAGGCCATAGCTCCTACTCCAGACTTGCCCCACTCACAATCATTCCAGACAAACTGCATCAGCTTGGGAAGACCACTCAAGGAGAAACGAGCCTTGAAGATTCTACATGATTCAAGCAGGTCAGAGTGAGGAAGACTCCCCAGTAACATAGCAGAATGTGATTGGTTTAATTCATGGCCTATGATTGGTCTTCAAGTGAGACTTTGTGATTGGTGGACCTGAAAGCTGTGCTGTGATTGGTGCAAATTACAATCATACATTTGCATGCCACAACCCCTCCTGACTATATAATCTGGCTTTTCAGATTACTTGTCAGGTCACCCAAAAGATATTCTACTATGCTGCCCCTCCGCACTGGAACATTAGGCCAGATATTCTCCTGAATGGTCTTTTTTGCTTACTTGTGATCTTTACCATGGATAGAGTGGGCAGAGCTAGTAACAGAGGCAGCTGAAGTGAAGAGGCAAATGCTCTAGGAAGGACTGAGGCATCAGAAGTAAAGACGCCGTGACACTTTTAAATAAAGAAGCTTCTAGAGCTGGCCCTATAAATCAGGCTGGTGAGTAACAACAAACACACGTTAAACCATTACCTCTTCCTTCTCATGGAGCATAATATGTGCTTTGAGACTGGCCACTCTGGAGAACCTCTTGTTGCACACAGGACAGACAGGATCCTCTGCATTGTGTGTACACTTATGAAGTGTCAAGTTGAATTCAACATTAAATGTTTGGGGGCACTGGTCACAACGGTGTGGCTATTTGACAGAAAAGAAGGAATTGAGTTACAATCTTTCCAATGATGTTATTAAAATAATAAGTACCGGATGTGGTGACACACACCTTTAATCCCAGCACTCAGGAGTCAGAGGCAGACAGATCTCTATAAATTTGAGGCCAGCCTGGTCTATAGATTGAGTTATAGAACAGTCAGGGCTCCCAAGGCTTCTGGTAGAATTTTCAAAGGACTGCAAACAGAACATCACATGTAAAACTACTGACTTTCATCAGAAACAAGATTGAAAAAAAAGAAAAAGAAAAAGAAAAACTACTGACTTTCTTTTCTTGATTATATTATCTGGCCTCAAATTCCCAATCCTCCTGTCTCCACCTCCCTAGTGTTAAGATGAGCATGTGCCTTATTACCTAACTCAAAAACTAATTCTACTGTGCGACACTGCAAACAAATCCATTGGGTTGTATCCCTGTGAGGAAATTCAGCCCAGTAGATTGGGTTTTCCTCCTACTTCCGACAACTCACTCATTGTAAACAAAACTACTTCTAGAAAAACAGATAACCATGGACATTTTCCTCTAGATTTCAACAGTAGCTTCTCTCAGTCCAAAGTTCACCTCTACATGGAAAACATTCTCTCTTTTACCTGTAAAAAGAAATGCAAAGCAATGGCTGGTATCTCTCTGCAGCCTTTCAGACTGGGCCTTGGGAAAGCACAGCCATGTCTTCCACCAGCACCATGAGACAGCACGTCACAGTGAAATCTGAGCCTCCCTCCCCCTCTCCAGGAGCCCAGCTCCCACTCTCAGCAAAGGACAGTCAGCCCGCCCTTTTAACTGCACTTTCAGCCACTTTCCACCTATTTTCACTATGTCATATCTGGAAGGATTAGCATAAAAGGGTTCAATTCTCTCTTTAAAAGGACACACCGGGTATGAAGGGCTAGAAGGAGCCAGCTCAATAGTAGAACATATGTTAAACATACACAAGGTCCTGTGTATAATCCTTACCTCCAGTCATCTCCAAAAGACTCCTGCTAAACAGAATTTAAAGCCTCAAGAATGCCATAAAGACAACTTGAAAGCAAAATACCCTCTAAGAAAAAAAGCATTTCAAAATAACAACCCTGAGTCCAGTTGTATAGGAAACCAAGATATCAAAAAGTCTTATTTCTCTGTCTGCTCATAAATAATTTCAATACAGACATTCACTAGAGCACATTGTCAAAAGAACGGCAAAATGCTTACATACTATGAAATGAGCTCCAATTTTGTCTTACATGTTGACTCTATAGCACCTCCAATTTCAGAGCCCTTGTTCTGGAGTCCTTTTGGAAATACCCACCTTGTCATTTTGCTCATGTTCCCTCATGTGACGCTGAAACTGAGACTCTTTTGGAAAAGACAGCAAACAGATCTCACATTTGTGGAAGCTTGGTATCTGACAGTCATCGTCAAGGTCATCATCATTTAATGCCAAAACTCCATCTATAAAATTTCATAAATACAGACAATGAGCACCAGGTGTTAGACCACTACATAAACAAAACTAAATCATTTGGCTACTTTAATTTTTCATATTGCTATTTTACATTCATGGATGTTTTGCCTGCATGCATGTCTTGCACACCTTGTGCATGCTGTGCCCTCAGAGGCCAGAAGAGGGCATTAGATCCCCTAGAACTTGAGTTATAAATGGTTGTGAACTGACATGTGGGTGCTGGGAATTGAACCCAGGTCCTCTGGAAGAACAGTGAGTGCTCTCTGACCCCTCATTTGGCTATTATTAAAAAACAGAAATTTATAAGAGACTTGAATTTGAAAAATGGACACATTTGAGTTTAGAAATGAGAAATTGTGGGATGCCTAAGATATGGGACAAAAAAATTCAAAATACTTCGCAGGATTTCTAGAAACCTGAAACTAATTTCCTAAGGCAACACACACACACACACACACACACACACACACACAAACACACACACACGAAGGTTATTTGAACTTTGCCTGCATGTGACATCTAATTCACAATAAATACAGACAAAACACCAATGCAAAAAAAAATAATTTTTTAAAAAAAGAATATATCAGCTTCTTATATCACTCAGTAGGCTCAACTCTATAAAAATATAAAAGCCTCCAACTGTGAACTCTTTATCTCTGAAAATTGCTGCAAAGAAAGAGTAAGTCAAAAAGAAAAACTCTTGTTCTCTCAGATAGTGAGAAACTGCAATCTTTTGTTTGGTCAATTATAGTGGCAGAAAAGGATTTCCCACACAGGGATAATATTTCAAACTTAAAAGTACTTTTAGAAGTATCAAAAAACATAACAATATTGTACAGGTACTCATAAATTTGCCAAAAATGTCAAATAAAGGCTTTCTATATAATTACAATTTTTAAAGTATATACATCTGAAGTTTTGAGATTAGGATATAAAATAGATAATACTCCAGAACTATACAAGAATGACAAATAAATTACAGGCCATTCTATATCAAACCTGGGAACCGGGAAAGGAGTTCAGTTGGTAGAGTGCTTAGTTGCCATGCATGGGGCCCTGGGTTCAATCCCAAGAACCACAGGGTACACATTGGTAAACCCAGCTCACGGGGATTCAGAGCAGAGAGTATTTCAAGGTCATGTTAGACAAGATGTGCCCACTGGTGCAATAGTGGCCTGGAGGCTAAAGGGGTAACCAAGTACTTTCTGGCTGGATTTGAAGACTGCTCCATAAAAGGTGATTTAGGCCTGGTCTGAAACCTGGCTCCAGAGATCACAGGCCCAAGTGGGAAAGCTAGGTCTCAAGTTTTGCTAACTAAATATGTCCACTGCTTTCTAAATATTTATACTTATATGCATAGTCTAATAAATACTGTTTGTAGGAAATCAGTTTTTATATGTCAAAGAAAACTATCAATAAAATTCTCATGTTCTTACTACTAGTTACAGAATGGAGAGAACATCTGCCAATCCATAAGAAATCATATAACTCAACTCTCAAAAGGCAAACCAACAAAGTCTAAAATGAGAAGTTGATAAACATTTTCCTAAAGGCATAATGTCAACAAATACAGAGAAAGATGGCACTTTGGGTTAGACATGAAGTGTCTTCCAAAAAGGCTTGTGTTCTGAAGGGCTTGACCCCTAGTTGGTTGGTTGTGGGAAATCCTGGGAAGTTGTTGTCCAAGGCCCCTCTGTTCCTTTCCCTATTTCCCATCTGCCATGGAATGAGTAGGCTCTGCTTAAGATACTGCAATACAATGTTCAGCCTTACTAAGGCAGTCCAGAACCTCTGAACCCATGGGCCAAAATGGGTTCTTCTTTCTTAAGGCTGTTCTGTTGGGATTGAAGAGTCTACACAGATGCTCAATACCACTAATCATTAATGAAATGTAAACCAAAACAAGAATGAGATACTACTCATTAGACTAACCAAACACATTATAAGGGAAAAATAACACTTTTCTGAGTTATTGAGCATGATGATAACAGACATGGGCTGCTTGGCCAATATGGAACAGAGAATATGAAACAGCTTTCAGTAAATCCAAGTGATTAAAGTAATCTAACATAGGTCTTCTGACAACTGGGTTACAAGTCAGTAATAGAAAAAGGGCAATTTTAAAAGCTCCAAATATTTGGAAAGTAAACTACACTGGAATTTACTAGAAAAAGATCTTGAACTTACTGAAACAAACAAATACATAAAGATAAGTTGGGAGATGCAATGGAAATTGAGCACACAGCCGTTAATAGGATTTTGTGTGAATTATATAAATGCTGGCTAATCCATCTACATGTGGTCAGATGTCTCCATCTTTTCTTCTTCTCCTACCTCTCCCTCCCTCCTTTCTTCTCTCAAGATAGGATCTCACTATGTAGCCCTGGCTGGTCTAGAACTTGCAGTGTAGATCAGGCAATCCTAGAGACCACATAGATTCCCTGTCCCTGCCTCCCTAGTGTGGAGAATAAAGGTTGTGTACCACCACACCCAGCAAGGCGGATCTATATACCCTTATCTTACTTCAATAATGTTTTTGGGGGGGCTGGAGAGATGGCTCAGCGGTTAAGAATACTGGCTGCTCTTCCAGGGGTCCTGAGTTCAATGCCCAGCACCCACATGGTGGCTCACAACCATCTGTAGTAAGACGTCTTCTTCTGGCCTGCACATGCAGATGCAGACAGAACACTATAAACACAATACATCTTAAAAAAAAAAAAAAAAAACAGAGTGTTTTTGGTTGATCAACACTCGTGTGTGTGTGTGTGTGTGTGTGTGTGTTTTGAAATAAGGTTTCGGGTAGACAGACTGAGCTTGAACTCACCCTGTAGCTATGAATGGCCTTGAACCCCGATCCTACTCTCTCTAAGTGCAGGGATTACAGACTGCAGGAGCATACCCTGCTGCCAGTCACTTCTTCAGACTTCAATTTCCTATGACTTTCTCTAGGAAACTCAGACTGCTATCTGCTGTCACGGTTTGTTGTACTGTCCTGTCCGAAGAGTGACAACAAGAGCAAGTCTCTATTTAGCTTTAGATATGCAGCACCTAGCATGCTTACCTCTCATAACAGGTGCTCACAACAAACCTATTCACCAACAGGAAGAGTATTGCTTTTATCAAGCAGAACAAGAAAATGTACATTCTAGACTGCAATCCAGATAGAAATCTTTAAGCTCCCAAGGCTACTGGGATTCACCTTCCAAACCACTTAATCTCTAGAACTTCAGTTCCCTTCCCCTCAACTGCAAAGGAAAAAAAGAAAGAGAGAGGGGGGGAGGGAAGGAGGGAGGGAGGGAGGGAGGGAGGGAAAGAAAGAAAGAAAGAAAGAAAGAAAGAAAGAAAGAAAGAAAGAGAGAGAGAGAAATAAAGAAAGAGGGAAAGAAAGAAAAAAAAGAAAACCCCTTATAGTTCATAATTTGCTGGGCATGACAGTGCATGCCAAGACAGGAAAACATGGAGTTCTAGATCAGGCAAGGTTACACAAGATGACACACCTTTAACCCCAGCATTCAAGAGGCAGAGGTAGCGTGATCGCTGTTGAGGCCAGCCTGGTCTACAGAGCAAGTTCCAGGCCAGTAAGGGCAACATAGAGAAATCCTCTCTCAAAAAACCAAAAAATAAAGAATAACAGTAATCCTAATGTAGTGACCAAAACTGGGTAAAAATCACCACAGATTATAAATTGGCAGTGACTAATAGAGCAATGTGTCTCAAACATCTTATATACATCTTAATGAGGACCCCCAAAACCTGTAATTTATACAGATTTTATTAACATCTATCCTTGAATGTGTTGGCCCATATCTAATCCCAACACTTGGGAGGTGAACACAGGAGGATTACAATGAATTTGAGCCCATGTGAACTATGCATAAGATGTCAGCCTGGCCTAGTGTGAGCCTCTCTCTCAAAACTTAAAATAAAATAAAATAATCAGGAGGCTGGAGAGGGCTCGGTAGTTAAGAGTTCTTATTGCTCTTGTACCTCCAAGTACCAGGCATGCATGTTGTGCATGTACATACATGCAGGCAAAACACTCACAACACTCACAAGCATCAAATAAAATAAATCTAATTTCTTTTAAATCAGTTTGCTGCCTTAACATAACAAATTTTTATAAAAAATATTTTAACAAAATTACTTACAAATCTTTTTTTATTATTTTTTTTAGACAGAGTCTAACTATGTTTCCCTGACTGGCCTGGAACTTGGAAAGCCACCTACTTCCACTGCCCAATTGCTAGAATTAAAGGCATGTACCACCATGCCTCATTTACAAAGCTTTTAATGTATGACTTAATAAAGCTGGACCAGGTGATAGTGGTGCACCCCTTTAATCCCAGCACTCTGGAGGCAGAGGCAGGCAGATCTCTGTAAGTTCAAGGTCAGCCTGGTCTATAGAGTGAAATTCCAGGACAGCCAGGACTGTTTCACAGAGAAACCCTGTCTCAAAAAACAAACAAACAAACAAACAAAATGGATGTAGAGTTTGGCTGGATGTGTGACCCGACAGTCACAGTCTGGTATACCCCCACAACACTACAAGCTAAACTGGCTTCGGTTATACCCACAACTGCTTTCATGCAACTAAAGTACATAAATGTTAGCCAAGTTTAGTCAAATACCCTTTAAAACACTATAAAAACATTTATCTTACATACTTCTGAAAGCACCTCAAGAAGCCCTCAAGGCTCCAAGCACCACAACTTGAGAACCACTGTGGTGAGCCTGACTGGTGTAAGGTTGCCGTCAAACAAGTCTAAGGAAGATCTCTCTGAACAAGCCGCCAAACTTGGGGTGCACAGTAAAAGATGGTCTCTCAAAAAGTGAAAATCAAAAAGGCCAAAAGCAAAGAACAAAAGTTAAAAAAAAAAAGTCAAAATTGGCACCATCAAGGACAGCAGCAATGATTGGTGACAAAGTGAAGACAGCTGAAGACGGGCACCAAAGGTGGGGGGGTGAGGTTTAATCAGAACCCTGAGTTGACCTACTGTGAAGTTTAACCAGGGTGCGGCCCGAGATTACATTTGAGAAGATCGTCCACTGTGAAAAGTGAGAGACTGAAAGGGATGGACAGCAAAGTCCAGTTTGGGGATGTGGGGTCCTTGAAAAGGTGCAGAGGATTGCAAACCCAGTTCTGAGGAAGCAGCTACAAACTTAGCTATGGAGCTGGAGAGATGGCTCAGTATGTTAAAAAAAAAAAAAAAGGAGGAGGAGGAGGAGGAGGAAGAAGAAGAAGAAGAAGAAGAAGAAGAAGAAGAAGAAGAAGAAGAAGAAGAAGAAGAAGAAGAAGAAGAAGCACTTGTCAACAATCACACACAATAAAAAGGAATGCAACTAAAAATTTTAAAGAGACTTAGTTATGAAATGTCTTGGGAAACAAGAGAAGCAGAATTAGTCTTGGATACGGTCCTTTGTGGACAGTGCTACCATCTGGTGAAATGTAGTGCCGGGAGAGGAACGAACTCTCAGTCTTGTCATAAATGGAATTTCACATTCTTTCTCTCTAACCCTCTTCACACTGCACCTTACATTAATATTAGCACAAAACATGTTATCAAAACCAAACACCAAAAACACAGGCGCACACACACACCACACACACACATTCACTCCTATGAAAATACGGCCAAGGCCGAAGGAGTGAGCTATCAGTCATCGATGAGCAGTCTGGGCAGTTAATCTTATCCAGATACCTGCTACCATTACTATACAGCCACCATTGCTCCAAGCAGTCCATTAAAATAACAGTGTATGAAATCTGTGAAATCTTTGGCTGTAGTGCATAAACAGTGTTCATATTGACCTATCGACACGCCTGTTGACTCTGTAGTAACTTCTAGTTTGGGTGTCCTGTGCCCAAGCTCGCACTGATGCCAGCTCCTCACCCATCTTAGCATAGCCCTTTGTAGGTCCAGACCCGATGTGACCGTGGGCGTCCACACCTGGGCTCCCTGATGATAGCTCTTGAACCTCGGTGCACTCATCCCCAAGGACAGTCAAACCCTGAGTCACTAAGCAGCAACCGGCTATGTAAACATAATAGAAGTTGGGGCGATTCACCTTCCATTGCGTCCCAGACAGGCACCGCCTTCCCAGCGCCCAAGCAGGGTCCTTTCCCAGCCAGCTTGACTGCACAAACTGCCCGGGGCTGCTTCGGGACCACAAACGCTGGGACTCCGGGGCAGGTAGTTCCCAAGACTGAGACTAAACCCTGGTTTTCACAGCTGAGCTCTGCGCCTCTCAACCCGATGACCCCCATCCCATCTCAAAAGAACGTGGTGGCAATGGATGCCTGTTTCCTCCTCCTCGCGCTGGAGGAGGGGCCCCCACTAAGCGCCAGGCTGAGGGGAGGCGACGGTGTGGGTGACATTTTCCCCATCACTTCGCCCGCTGTAAAACTGTGCACTTCTCCTTCCCGAAGAAGAAATAGGCCCCAGTTATCGCAAACGAATTCAGCCAGGGAGGCAGAAACGGCCGAGAGAAATGCTGCCCGAGGCCTACTGTGCGCAAGAGAGCCTACTGTGTGTACCCCCCGCGGGACACCCTCTCCAGGCCGTGGCTCCCCGCCGGTCTGGGGTTCCTTAGAAACGCGGAACCCGGACACACCGGAAGAGCCGGCACTCCCTCGGGCCTGTGCCGGGGACAGCCGAGGCCGACGGGGGACGGGCGGAAGGGACAGGGAGACATGGAGGGAGGGGACTGAGGGGACCACGACGCTGAGCTGAGCGGAGGGGAGCCCGCGGCATGGAGGGCGGGGGACTGCCTGGAGGATCGGGACTCGGGAGGGCGGTGAGGAGATTCGCAGGACAGGGGCTTGAGGAGGGAGCCGACAGGAACTCGGGAGAAGGAGGAGGAGGAAGCCGCCGCCCGCGCCGCCGCCCCCGCTCCGCCACGGCCCGGAAAGTAGGCCCAGCGCGGAGGGGCCCGGCCGCGGCGCCCGTATCCGTCCGCCCGCGCTGCGCCCGCCCGGCCAGTCGCCGCCGCCCGCCCTCCGCGCCGCTCCCGGCGCACCCCGCGCCCATCCGGGGACTCGGTGGCCGCCGCGGGCCTTACCGGAGTCGCCGCGCGCCGCGCCGTCCCGGGACTTCGGGGGGCGGCCCCGCGGCATCGTCGCGGCGGCCCACCCCTCACTCGCGCTCTCCCTCGGCGGGCGGGCGCGCACGCGCGGCACCGGGCGGGCGAGCGAGCGAGCGGGCGGGCTGCGGGTCGCGGCCGGACCCAGCCCGCCGGGCTCACAGGGCTACGGCGCCCGGACACTCGGGCGGTAGAGCTCGGACCGCGCCGGCCTCGGCGGGTTCCATGGCCCGCGGGCCGCGGCGGGGGCGTTGGGAGCGGGCAGTGGGGGCGGGGGCGCCGTTGTGCGCATGCGCGGCCTGCCAGGCGGCGGCGTCACCTGGCTCGGCAATCCGCCGGGCCCGGAGGCCTGCAGGCTGGCAGCTTGAGTATGCAGTTGGCCCCGGAGGCCTCTCGGTGTCCCCGACTCTGTCCGGACAGCCGACCCGCTCACCCCTGCATCTCCCCCATCCCGGGAAATGGGAAGGGTCCCAGTGTGGTTTGGTTGTCATGCACTTGCCTGCGTTCACTTGTGTTCACTTACGTTGCCGGTCACCTCTGATCCGCAGCAGGCAAAGTGTCCCAGCACATCTTTCTACTCTGGACTCCTTTGTAAGCATCCCTGCCCAGACCTCCGAAGTGAAGGAAGGCCAGGGAAGGAAGCCTACCCACAGAGATGCCAGTGTACTATCGGGCCGATCTTAGAGATGCACCACTCATAGACTTCATTTTAACTTTGAAGTTTACCATTTAGGTGTGTCTTCTTGAGGGCTTTGTTGTCCCTTTTAACTCCAACCAGGGATCCATTCACAGCGGCACAGCCTGAAGCCTGGTTAAGAATCTCGCGCTGTGTGGTGACTCACCTTTAATCCCAACAGCTGAAAGGCTGAGACAGCAAGATGGAAAAATTTAAAATTGAAGCCTACCGGGGCTATCTGGTAAGTTCCAAGCTTAAGTGAGACCTTGTGTCAAAATGTAAATAAATAAACAAATAATAAATAAAGAATGATCAGAGAAAGGAATGACCATTTTGTGTTATATGATCTCAGAATTGATCTTCAAGCAAGCTTTATTTGTTAAAACACAAACGAAATATCACTACATGCCATGTTTACTGAGGCATACCAAAAAAAAAAAGTCTACAAGCTTAGTGATTAGAGCCTGGGTGATAGAACAATAAAGACACAAGACCTTGCTGTGGGGTGAACACCTTTAATCCCATCACTCCGAAAGCAGAGGCAGGCGGATCTCTGTGAGTTCGAGGTCAGCCTGATCTACACAGCTAGTTCCAGGACAGGATCCAAAGCTACAGAGAAACCCTGTCTCAAAAAACCAAGAAAAAAAAAAGACACAAAACTAGAATAAATGTTTAAAAAGTCAAAAGATTTGTAAGATCTGAAGAAAAGCCAGATAACTGATCAAATGTTAAAATAGAAGTTTTAAAAATCTTAGACGGCTTTGTAGGGTAGAGCATTCCTCGGAAAAACCTAGCAACCTGAGTTCCCAAACCCCAGGTGAAACTGATTCCCAGAGCTACCCTCTCACTGCACCCAAGCCCCACACAAACAATATATTCTTTTAAGACAACGTACCACAGTAGATTTTTGAGAACAAGATTGGTTACAACTAGGAAAGTTGGAAAGAGTCTTTTGAAATGCACCTTAGGCTGGGTTGCATTTGAACAGACAGGAGTGGTGAAGAAATCACTTTGCAGGGAAGAACCAAGTTATCAAGGGAGACAAAAATCATCTGTGCCCGGTATATCATGTATGTAGGTGTTTGTTATTGGAAAATAAATCTCAGGCAGGCTTATAGGCTTAGTTGGAAGCTAGTTTGGAAGAAAAATCACTGAGTAGAGGCTCTGGCTGCACAAACCCGGTGACTTGAGTTTGACTCTCATAATACTTGGGAAGGCTGAGAGAACTGACGGCCCAGGGCCATCCTGGCATGGATACCCACACAAGCTCGCATTTTTTAAAATCACATTTGTTCTTGTAAAGTAGGATTTCACTGTGTATCCAACCTGGCTTCCAATTCTTGCTCCTGCCTCAGCCTTGCAGATACTAGAATTGCAGGCATGTTTGTGTTGGATCCTAGAGTCCAGTCACCGAGGAAGAGGAGTCGCCCCAGAGACTGTCTCTCATTGCCACAGCTGATGTAAAAGCATGAGGATCTTATAAATTCTGTCATGACAGGGTCTTCCAGCATTAGGAAGGCTAGAAAGACCCCAAATGGCTGGTACAGGCTATTTTTAAAGGGAAAAAACACAGAAGGAAGGGGTGTCTGAGGGTTGTTCTTTAACTATTCTGATTGGCTTATTCAAAAGGGCTATTACCAATAATTGACTGGAGAGTGGTTGCCAGATTAGATGAGGTAAGGGAAAACATCTGAGGGTCACTTTGCCCCTTTCCCAGGGCCTAAGTCAAAACATCAGTCACTGAGTCAACACCTAAGGGTTATCTTGCCCCTAGTCAATAACTGAGTTCTATTTGGAGCATATTCACAAGGACTCAGGGAGATGATGGAAAGTTCCCAACATTTCAGTACATGTGTGGGCAATTGTTAGGTCCTTGGTTGGGGGGGGGCATTACTGCTGAGACTGAGAGGGCTCAGAATTGTCTTAAAGTTTTACAGTTGGGGGGTGTACCATTGCCTTGGGCGGAATCTCAGGTTAACCTCCAAGATCTTCCTGCCAGTTACCAACAAGTGATTATTAATACTATCAAGTCTTTATTTGGTCAGTGGTGGTGCACGCCTTTAATCCCAGCACTTGGGAAGCAGAGGCAGGCAGATCTCTGTGAGTTCAAGACCAGCCTGATCTACACTGCTAATTCCAGGATGGCCAGAGTTACACAGAGAAACCCTGTCTCGAAAAAATAAATAAATAAAACACCTAACAAGTTTTTAAGTAAATCTGTAGTCCTTCACAGAAAATGCCTCTAGTCTTTCCAGTTCTTACCTTGTGTGCATAGGGGCCAATCCACCTCAGTCACATTATTACATTCATTGCTGTGTTTTGCTTGCAAACGTATTAAGGTTTTTAAGGTGGGGTCTGTGAGTGATGCTGACATTCACTCCCTTTGTGATGTGCGTTTTCTAGTGTCAGGATGATGATGGCCTCCCCAAATATACCAGGAAACATTCCGGACTTCTCACTCATACAGTGTTTCCAGTCTTACACTTGTGTAGCATTAACTTCTGATCTGTTTTAGGAGTGCCTTAAACGACAAATTCAATTTCATAAGTGCTAATGAACTCACTCTTTAGTTCATGTTCTATATGTTCTAAAAGTTTGCACATCTCATATGTTTTCAAATACATTGACATAGACTTTTTTGGTAGTTTTCTTTTATGACCTGTTTAATACTTTTAGGGTCAATGCAAATGACTCCTCTCCTTCTTAATATTCCCAGTTTGTGTGTTTGAGATGATCTTTCACACAAATGTGACTGGATTAAGAAATGTGTAGAAGTCCATAGAAAACATTGTTTTATTCTGAGTTGTTGTGGGAGTATCTTCCACTGCCTCAGCCAATAGTCGCTGAAGCACGAGCCCACAGTGCGGCGGGGAGTGCCTTCCGCTCCGTCAGCCAATAGCCGCTGAAATACCAGCCCACTGGGGCGTGGTATATTTCTCTTTTAAAAACAGACACAGATCCCGGATCAGGCTCTCTTGGTTCCGGCGCTTGGTCCCGGCTCCTGCTCCAGCGACTAGGCTCCCTTCCTGACGGTTTATGGTGTATGTAAGTTTTACCCCCCAAAATAAATAACCCCTTAAAACATAACTGGTGTGGGATTGATTCGCCGATAATTGGCGCCCAGCGTTTGGTTTAAGAACTGCCCCACCCCCCCACCCCCAGCTCGGCCTCCCAGGATACACAGGTCCGGACAGTCTCTGCCGGCTTACTTTGCCCTGTTCGGCACAGATTTTTAAATTTCTCCTTGCAACGTGAGTCAAAGAGCTCACAGCGCAAGCTCCCTTTGAAGTTCCAGCAAGCTGTTTGAAACCCCTGCCATCCGCCATAACTGATTAGGAGTGCTGCAAGCAGCTTGACCCTTAATCCCAGCACAGGGACACGGGGCCCAAAGCACTAGGCCTCTTTAGCAACAGCGCAGTGGCTGTGTCACGACCCTCTGCATCCGGTTGAACAGAGCAGCAGGGCCTTGTTTATTGCCTTGTTTATTGGCCACTAGAAGCTCTCTGACCTTTTGTGATCTGTGGATTTAACCTCTGGATTTGAGTGTATATATTCTAGAGTTTACTTCCTCAATCAACACCACTGCCACGTGGATTCAGGTGCGCCCCACCTCCTACTGGCAGGCAACGGTCATTACAGGTAAGATTTTTCTTTTCGGTTGAAAATAAATACATACATACATACATACAAGTACAATTTCCTTTGATTGAAAATGTCAGAAAATATTACTATCCAAAAGTTAAATGGTTTTTTTAATTGCGCTATGGAGGATATTCTGAAGGATGTCTCAGATATTCCTCTTACTTTGTTATTCCTGGGATCTGTTGCTTTTCTGGTGTTTGGCTATTTTATAAGAAAGATACAGTCCTCACAGACTGAATCTACAATGCTGAGGGCAGAGATTAAAACCTTAAGAACAATTCAGACTGATACCAACCTCCTCAAAAAAGAGTTTGGAGATTTCAAGAAAGAAACTAGATCAGTATTAACAAATCAATCCCACACCAGTTATGTTTTAAGGGGTTATTTATTTGGCGGGGGGTAAAACTTACATACACCATAAACCGTCAGGAAGGGAGCCTAGTCGCTGGAGCAGGAGCCGGGAGCAGCAGCCGAGACCGAGCACCGGAACCAAGAGCCGGAACCAAGAGAGCCTATTCCGGATATGCTTCTCTTTTTAAAAGAGAAATATACCACGCCCCAGTGGGCTGGTATTTCAGCAGCTATTGGCTGACGGAGCGGAAGTCGCTCCCCGCTGCACTGTGGGCTCGTATTTCAGTGACTATTGGTTGAGGCAGCGGAAGTTACTCCCACAACACCTCCCCCTTTTGTTTAAGTAAGAGAGTTCTAAGCCTACTACGAAATTATATACAGCAAGTACAAACCTACACAATTATATACAATAAATACAAATATCCTATTCTAACTAGCTTAAGTCTTGTATAAGAAATAACTTGGTCACGTCATGAAAAGAAAGTAACTACGTTTATATAATCTTCAATCCCATCAAAGATCTGAGAAGGGAAATAATGTTACCTGAGTAATTAGGAAGTGCAATCAAACTTCCAGAACATGTAACAAATCACATAGACAATTGGCTACCTGGGCAAACACCCAAAATCACGTTTGCAGCGTTGAAGCAACCAACTTTGGCTAAGGCCTAACGTAACTGACATACCATTTTCAAAGGCAAGGAACTTTTCAAAACTATCTTATCCTGTCTTGGCAGGATATGACAGTCCTGTTTTATCCATTTACGGATACTCTGTAACTCTGTCAGTAGTTGAGGTATGGGCATTTCTTTACCCAAAGGCCAGTTCTGCCAAGAAGAAAGGCTCCAGGTGGAGTGTCTTTGGTGCTCAACATTCTCTCGGGAATAGATCAGTGTTGCCAGGAGCGATTGTGTCTCCCTACCACAGAACTCTGAGTTAGATTAAAGGCCATTTTCTACAGCTCTTTGAAGAGGTTGAAGATTATCTATCTATACTGAATATAATGTCTATGTATCTAAAGAACCTGATTAGTCTAATTATAAATGACAAACTTAGATGACTATTGATCTATATTATTCTCAATATCTATCTAACTTAAAGACTGAAATAGTAAACAACTGTGCAATAAATGGGGACAATATGACCTCCAAGTATAAACAATGTGCAAGTATACATTGCAATATTTGCAATATGGTAAATATATATATCAATACATAAACAATATATAAGTATCTTAATCAGAGGTAGAAGTGTACAATGCAATATGGTAAAATATACATATATCAATACAATATATATATGTCAATACATAAAAATATTTTAAACAGAGGTAGAAGCATGCATGCCTAAAATAGTCAACATAATTTAAGTTTGTATCAATATATAAGAATCAATACCAATATATTTGTCTAAAAACAATAACTCACAAGTACAAAGCTATTATCCCATAATCCAATTATCCCTCTTTTTTTTTTGTATTCCTGCGCTTATAAAATTCCTCCCCCAACCCTCAACCCTATACTAATTATAACCAACCCCTAAATGATGTCCCTAAACCCAAGGACAAACTTTACTGGGAGAGGGGACGTCGTTCTCTAGAATTACTTCCAGCTGTCATGGGGGCGACGTTCTTTCTGGGGGATCCTGTGAAAGCAAAATGATGGTTAAATTTCAAGATCAATGACTTTTAAATTGCAAATAGTCTCTGAGTATTTTGTGGAGGACTGGCCAGAATGTTGTACAAGATGTGCATCATTTCAGCTAACCACGTTGGAATCGTCTTGTGCAGCTGGTACCCAAAACAGGTCTTGTAGTAGCGCTATCAGTATCATGATGTCATCTCAACCAGGTGGAGTTGTTGTTATGGGGCCCCATCTTCTTCCTGGAAACTTCAAATGTCACTGCAGGAAAACCTTATTGTTCATTGTGGAAAACGTAAACATTAATCATATATATTAATCATATATTAATATCATATATTATATGATTATAATAATATATAATCATATATTAATCATATAGACATATACAGACATACATATATTCAATAAAAGACATGATAGATATATTTAATGAAAGGTATGATAGATATGAAGAAAAGTAAAGATGTTTTCTAAACTCATATTCCTTTCTGTCCCATATCATGGCTCTTGACATGAGACAGAGACTCCAGAAACTCTGGGTTTTTCTTTTAACAACAGGCTTGGAATTAGAGAGGGACTGAGCCAAAGTCCAACTCTAAAACCAGCTCTATAAATTTAGAAATATGATTTAGTATATTTTACTTACAGAACCTATTCAGTTTTCTTGATAGTCCTTATTGGGCCATTATTTTCCATCTGTCAGTATTCAGATATCCAGGGTCCCTTGAACTTTTCAAAAATCAGTGTTTTCCTGTGGAGATAAGAACAGAACCCTGCCCCCATTCTATATGTTTTTCTTACCAACTGTATGAATATCATCATTGTGGATGAGCTGTCATTTCTCCTTTCCAAGAGGTTTCTCCTCTTCAAATCGAACCTTTATTAATTTTGATGGTATCCCCAATTTTTCTTCTCCTGTGGAAACAAGAGCAAAACCCCTTCCCCAACGTAGCACATCTCCTGGCCTCCATTGAGAGGTCAGCACGTCTTTGAAATAAACAGGTTGGTTTAGTTCAGAAGTTTTTTCCATTATCCAATGCCTCTCTGCTGCTGTTGTTCCTTTCTCATTAGCATTAAGAAAATTCAAGGTTAATAAAGCATTATGCAATCTATTTCTGGGGGTATCTTTTGTCCCTTTCTGTTTGTTTAGCATATCCTTTATAGTATGATTTGATCTTTCTATAACTGCTTGACCTGTAGGATTGTATGGTATACCTGTAACATGCTTAATATTATAATAAGCAAAAAATCGTTTCATTTTCCTAGATACATAAGCTGGACCATTATCTGTTTTTATTTGTGCAGGTATACCCATAATGGCCATAACTTCTAATAAATGTGTGATTACTGAGGCAGCTTTTTCTGAGCTTAAAGCGGTTGCCCACTGAAAGCCTAAATAAGTGTCAATGGTGTGATGTACATATTTTAACTTGCCAAATTCTGGAAAGTGAAACACATCCATCTGCCAAATTTCATTCCTTTTAATACCCTTTGGATTAGTCCCTGCAGACAATGGTGTTTGGTTATAAAAAGAGCAAGTAGGGCATTTCTTTACAATCTCCTTAGCTTGTTGCCATGTAATAGAAAACTCTTTTTTCAAGCCTTTGCTATTGACATGATGTTTTTTATGAAATTCAGATGCCTCCAGCACACTACCAATCAATAATTGATCAATATCTGCATTACCTTGTGCTAGAGGACCTGGCAGACCTGTATGGGATCGGATATGCGTTATATACATAGGGCAGAGCCTGTTTCTGATCATGTCTTGTACCTGGATAAACAATGAGGTCAGTTCTGTATCATCAGGTATAAATTCAGCAGTTTCAATATGCAAAATAACTCTTTCTGCATATTGTGAGTCAGTAATTATATTAAGAGGTTCTTTAAAATCCCTAAGCACCATAAGGATGGCATATAATTCTGCTTTCTGGACAGAATCATAAGGACTTTGTTCCACTTTACTCAATTCTTCTGATTTGTAACCTGCTTTCCCTGATTTATTAGCATCGGTATAAAATGTATGGGCTCCGGTTATTGGAGCATCACGGACAATTCGAGGGAGGATCCAAGAAGTTCTCTTTATAAAGTTAAGTCTCTTGCTTTTTGGGTAATTGTTATTGATTTCTCCCAAAAAATTAGCACAAGCTCTTTGCCATGGTTCATTGTCTTCCCACAAGTTTTTTATCTCATCAGCAGTGAAAGGCACTATAATTTCTGATGGGTCTATACCTGCTAATTGACGAAGTCTCAATTTTCCTTTTATAATCAATTCAGAGACTTTTTCCACATAAGTTTTTAATTTTTTACTTGGTTTGTGTGGTAAAAAATCCATTCTAAAATAGTATCTTCCCTCTGCATTAAAATTCCTGTAGGAGAAATTCTGGAAGGCAATATAACTAGAACGCAACTAAAATTTGGATCCACCCTATCTACATGTGCCTCCTGTAATTTTTCCTCAACCATCATCAGTTCCTTTTCTGCTTCAGCTGTTAACTCTCTGGGACTATTCAAATCTTTGTCACCATCTAAGGTTTTGTTTAAATGAATTATTAGATCAGGTGTTATCCCAATAGCTGGTCGTAGACTGGAAATGTCTCCTAATAATCTTTGAAAGTCGTTAAGCGTTCGTAACCGGTCTCTCCTGATTTGTGCCTTTTGAGTCTTAATTCTTTGTAAGCCTATTTTATAACCTAAATAATTAACAGAATCTCCTCTCTGAATTTTTTCAGGAGCAATTTGCAATCCCCATTTAGGTAATACTAGTTTTACTTCTTCAAACAGCCTTTCTAAGGTATCTTTGTTTTGATCAGATATCAGGATATCATCCATATAGTGGTATATTATGGACTTAGGAAAGTGTTTGCGTATAATTTTCAATGGTTGGCTTACAAAATATTGGCACAGGGTGGGAGAGTTCAACATTCCCTGTGGGAGGACGGTCCACTGGTACCTCCTTGCAGGCTGAGAGTTATTATAGGTAGGCACTGTGAAGGCAAACTTTTCTCTATCTTTTTCTTGTAATGGTATAAAGAAACAATCTTTCAGATCAATAACTATAAGAGGCCATCCCTTTGGTAACAGGGAGGGCAGAGGAATTCCAGATTGCAGAGGGCCCATAGGTTGAATAACCTTGTTGATAGCTCTAAGATCTGTCACCATTCTCCATTTACCAGATTTTTTCTTAACAACAAACACAGGAGAGTTCCAAGGGCTGGTAGATTCTTCTATATGTCCAGCATCTAATTGCTCTTGTACCAGCTGTTCTAAAGCCTGTAACTTTTCCTCAGCTAAAGGCCACTGTTTAGTCCATATTGGTTTCTCAGTCAACCATTGTAGAGGCATGGCTGTTGGTACCTCTGAAGGGCCATCAATTGTGTTGTGTTCTTGTATAGCTCTAATGGCTGGTTTCCACCATCTGTAATATCTTGTAATATTGTCCTCAGAAATATGGGCTCTGGAAGCAGCAGGAATGTTAATTTGGGTATTCCATTGCTGCAATAGGTCACGGCCCCATAAATTCACTGCAATATTTGCTACATATGGCCTTAGTTTTCCTATTTGTCCGTCTGGACCTATACAATTGACCCATCTCGTGCTTTGTCTTACTCGAGATAGGGTTCCAATTCCTAAGAACTGATTATCTACCTCCTGAAGAGGCCAATGCGGATGCCAAGACTCTGGTGTAATGATACTTACATCCGCACCTGTGTCCAGTAAGCCAGTAATAAGTTTGCCATTTACACACACTCTTAGCTGTGGCCTTTGTTCATTTATAGAAGTCTGCCAGAATATTCGTTTACTTTGTCCTCTTAGATTTCTTGATTCATTCACCACATTTAACTCATCCTTCAGGCCATTATTGCTTTTAACAGCAGGCATGGGGCATTCTAATTTCCCTGAAGAGGCATGTTCTCTGCAGTGATCGGAAATGACTGGACCACATTTGCCATGGGGGCCTTCGAGAGGCCCCCTATTGAGTTTCCCAATGGCAACGGGTTGCCCTGTTTATCTCTTGTTGACCTACACTCATTCGTCCAATGCCTGCCCTTTCCACATCTCCTACATAAACCTGAAGGCTGAGTCCTCCTATTCCTGTTATTCCTAGAAGAGGCATTATTCCTGGACTTCCATTGTCTGCAGTCCCTTTTCATGTGTCCCATTTTGCCACAATGAAAGCATTTTGTAATCTGATGTCTCCTTTTACCTTTGGAAATTGCTTCTTGTACCCATGTTTCATTGCCATAATCAAATGTATCAACATTCATTGTATGTAAAACCCATTCGTCCAAAGGCGCTGATCTGAGCTTTAAAGGCCCCAGGATCCTTTTGCATTCTACATTGGCATTCTCATAAGCCAAAGACTCAATTACTATATTTCTTGCTTCTGGATCAGGTATCCCTATTTGTACAGCCTTAGTTAGTCGTTGCAAAAAATCACTAAAGGGTTCTCTCCGACCCTGTTTGACCCTGACATACGATTCTACTCTCTGACCTGAGTCTTGAACCCTGTCCCAGGCCCTTAGAGCTGCTGTAGCACATATGGATAAAATGTTTTCATCATAAAGAGCTTGTTCCTGAGGATCAGAGTAAGGTCCTTCCCCTAGAATTTGATCTAGAGAAACCTCAATTCCTTTCGCTGATTCTTGTTGTTGTAAAAGTCTGGCCTCTTGTTTGAATAGGCATTTGAAATGCCATAAAGGTCCGTTCTCAAGGACAGCTGATGTGAGCTGGTTCCAATCTTTAGGGGTGGCCCTGTTGCTCAGAGCCCAGGATTTTAACATCTCCCTAACAAAGGATGAATGTAGTCCATAATTCACAATTGCTTGTTTAAATTCTTTCAGATCATTCATACGTATAGGCTCCCATGTATGTTCTTTAACGACCTTAGGGTTTTTGGAGCCGGTTATCTTTTCTGATGTTATTACTGGAAAGGCAGGTATAACTCTATGTAGACTGAGAGTTTTTTGAGGTGAAGGTTGCCTTTCTACCTTTTGCTCCTGTTCATCAGAGTCTATGATTTCCTCAATCTTATTAAATCTGCTCACCATTGCCTTCTGTAAGTCCTGAATCTCCTGTCCAGTATTATGCTCCAAAGCCTTCATTAATGATTCTAAGGCATGGAGCTTGTCCGTTAGCGATACGATCTCCTCCTTGGACATAATCCTCATGGCATGTACTGTGCCTTCTTGTATGGAAATCCTGTCAATTAATCTATCATACCCTTTTGATAAAGTCCGATTTTCACATTCAATGGTTATAATCCTCTCAGCTAATGTTTCAGCACTTACAGTCATGGACTGGAGGTTATGCGTCATTTTGGTTGTCCCCTCCTCCAGGGCAGTGACGCTCCCTTCTAAAGAAGCAATATCAGACTGTACATTCTTGATATTTTGGCCAGTTGACCGAGTCATATCAAACAAAGATCTATTCTCCTCCTTGAGAACTCCAAACTCTGATCTAGTCTCCTGCTTGAAAACTCCAAACTCTGATCTAGTTTCCTCCTTGAAATCTCCAAACTCTTTTTTGAGGAGGTTGGTATCAGTCTGAATTGTTCTTAAGGTTTTAATCTCTGCCCTCAGCATTGTAGATTCAGTCTGTAAGGACTGTATCTTTCTTATAAAATAGCCAAACACCAGAAAAGCAACAGATCCCAGGAATAACAAAGTAAGAGGAATATCTGAGACATCCTTCAGAATATCCTCCATAGCGCAACTGAAAAAACCATTGAACTTTTGGATAGTAATATTTTCCAACATTTTCAATCAAAGGAAATTGTACTTGTATGTATGTATGTATGTATTTATTTTCAACCGAAAAGAAAAATCTTACCTGTAATGACCGTTGCCTGCCAGTAGGAGGTGGGGCGCACCTGAATCCACGTGGCAGTGGTGTTGATTGAGGAAGTAAACTCTAGAATATATATACTCAAATCCAGAGGTTAAATCCACAGATCACAAAAGGTCAGAGAGCTTCTAGTGGCCAATAAACAAGGCAATAAACAAGGCCCTGCTGCTCTGTTCAACCGGATGCAGAGGGTCGTGACACAGCCACTGCGCTGTTGCTAAAGAGGCCTAGTGCTTTGGGCCCCGTGTCCCTGTGCTGGGATTAAGGGTCAAGCTGCTTTCAGCACTCCTAATCAGTTATGGGTTTCAAACAGCTTGCTGGAACTTCAAAGGGAGCTTGCGCTGTGAGCTCTTTGACTCACGTTGCAAGGAGAAATTTAAAAATCTGTGCCGAACAGGGCAAAGTAAGCCGGCAGAGACTGTCCGGACCTGTGTATCCTGGGAGGCCGAGCTGGGGGTGGGGGGGTGGGGCGGTTCTTAAACCAAACGCTGGGCGCCAATTATTAACGAATCAATCCCACACCAGTTATGTTTTAAGGGGTTATTTATTTGGCGGGGGGTAAAACTTACATACACCATAAACCGTCAGGAAGGGAGCCTAGTCGCTGGAGCAGGAGCCGGGAGCAGCAGCCGAGACCGAGCACCGGAACCAAGAGCCGGAACCAAGAGAGCCTATTCCGGATATGCTTCTCTTTTTAAAAGAGAAATATACCACGCCCCAGTGGGCTGGTATTTCAGCAGCTATTGGCTGACGGAGCGGAAGTCGCTCCCCGCTGCACTGTGGGCTCGTATTTCAGTGACTATTGGTTGAGGCAGCGGAAGTTACTCCCACAACAGATCAGAGTTTGGAGATTTCAAGGAGGAGACTAGATCAGCGTTTGGAGTTCTCAAGGAGGAGACTAGATCTTTGTTTGATATGACTCAGTCGACTGACCAAAATATCAAGAAGGTACAATCTGATATTGCTTCTTTAGAAGGGAGCTTCACTGCTCTGGAGGAGGGGACAACCAAAATGACTCATAACCTCCAGTCCATGACTGTAAGTGCTGAAACATTAGCTGAGAGGATTATAACCATTGAATGTGAAAATCGGACTTTATCAAAAGGGTATGATAGATTAATTGACAGGATTTCCATACAAGAAGGCACAGTACATGCCATGAGGATTATGTCCAAGGAGGAGATCGTATCGCTAACGGACAAGCTCCACGCCTTGGAATTATCAATGAAGGCGATTGTGTCCAAGGAGGAAATAATGTCTCTGACGGACAAGCTCCATGCCTTAGAATCGTTAATGAAGGCTTTGGAGCATAATACTGGACAGGAGATTCAGGACTTACAGAAGGCAATGGTGAGCAGATTTAATAAGATTGAGGAAATCATAGACTCTGATGAACAGGAGCAAAAGGTAGAAAGGCAACCTTCACCTCAAAAAACTCTCAGTCTACATAGAGTTATACCTGCCTTTCCAGTAATAACATCAGAAAAGATAACCGGCTCCAAAAACCCTAAGGTCGTTAAAGAACATACATGGAAGCCTATACGTATGAATGATCTGAAAGAATTTAAACAAGCAATTGTGAATTATGGACTACATTCATCCTTTGTTAGGGAGATGTTAAAATCCTGGGCTCTGAGCAACAGGGCCACCCCTAAAGATTGGAACCAGCTCACATCAGCTGTCCTTGAGAATGGACCTTTATGGCATTTCAAATGCCTATTCAAACAAGAGGCCAGACTTTTACAACAACAAGAATCAGCGAAAGGAATTGAGGTTTCTCTAGATCAAATTCTAGGGGAAGGACCTTACTCTGATCCTCAGGAACAAGCTCTTTATGATGAAAACATTTTATCCATATGTGCTACAGCAGCTCTAAGGGCCTGGGACAGGGTTCAAGACTCAGGTCAGAGAGTAGAATCGTATGTCAGGGTCAAACAGGGTCGGAGAGAACCCTTTAGTGATTTTTTGCAACGACTAACTAAGGCTGTACAAATAGGGATACCTGATCCAGAAGCAAGAAATATAGTAATTGAGTCTTTGGCTTATGAGAATGCCAATGTAGAATGCAAAAGGATCCTGGGGCCTTTAAAGCTCAGATCAGCGCCTTTGGATGAATGGGTTTTACATACAATGAATGATGATACATTTGATTATGGCAATGAAACATGAGTACAAGAAGCAATTTCCAAAGGTAAAAGGAGACATCAGATTACAAAATGCTTTCATTGTGGCAAAATGGGACACATGAAAAGGGACTGCAGACAATGGAGTTCCAGGAATAATGCCTCTTCTAGGAATAACAGGAATAGGAGGACTCAGCCTTCAGGTTTATGTAGGAGATGTGGAAAGGGCAGGCATTGGACGAATGAGTGTAGGTCAACAAGAGATAAACAGGGCAACCCGTTGCCATTGGGAAACTCAATAGGGGGCCTCTCAAAGGCCCCCATGGCAAATATGGTCCAGTCATTTCCGATCACTGCAGAGAACATGCCTCTTCAGGGAAATTAGAATGCCCCATGCCTGCTGTTAAAAGCAATAACGGCCTGAAGGATGAGTTAAATGTGAATGAATCAAGAAATCTAAGAGGACAAAGTAAACGAATATTCTGGCAGACTTCTATAAATGTACAAAGACCACAGCTAAGAGTGTGTGTAAATGGCAAACTTATTACTGGCTTACTGGACACAGATGCGGATGTAAGTATCATTACTCCAGAGTCTTGGCATCTGCATTGGCCTCTTCAGGAGGTAGATATTCAGTTCTTAGGAATTGGAACCCTATCTCGAGTAAGACAAAGCACGCGATAGGTCAATTGTATAGGTCCAGATGGACAAATAGGAAAACTAAGGCCATATATAGCAAATATTGCAGTGAATTTATGGGGCCGTGACCTATTGCAGCAATGGAATACACAAATTAACATTCCTGCTGCTTCCAGAGCCTATATTTCTGAGGACAATATTACAAGATATTACAGATGGTGGAAACCAGCCATTAGAGCTATACAAGAACACAACACAATTGATGGCCCTTCAGAGGTACCAACAGCCATGCCTCTACAATGGTTGACTGAGAAACCAATATGGACTAAACAGTGGCCTTTAGCTGAGGAAAAGTTACAGGCTTTAGAACAGCTGGTACAAGAGCAATTAGATGCTGAACATATAGAAGAATCTACCAGCCCTTGGAGCTCTCCTGTATTTGTTGTTAAGAAAAAATCTGGTAAATGGAGAATGGTGACAGATCTTAGAGCTATCAACAAGGTTATTCAACCTATGGGCCCTCTGCAATCTGGAATTCCTCTGCCCTCCCTGTTATCAAAGGGATGGCCTCTTATAGTTATTGATCTGAAAGATTGTTTCTTCACTATACCATTACAAGAAAAAGATAGAGAAAAGTTTGCCTTCACAGTGCCTACCTATAATAACTCTCAGCCTGCAAGGAGGTACCAGTGGACCGTCCTCCCATAGGGAATGTTGAACTCTCCCACCCTGTGCCAATATTTTGTAAGCCAACCATTGAAAATTATACGCAAACAATTTCCTAAGTCCATAATATACCACTATATGGATGATATCCTGATATCTGATCAAAACAAAGATACCTTAGAAAGGCTGTTTGAAGAAGTAAAACTAGTATTACCTAAATGGGGATTGCAAATTGCTCCTGAAAAAATTCAGAGAGGAGATTCTGTTATTATTTAGGTTATAAAATAGGCTTACAAAGAATTAAGACTCAAAAGGCACAAATCAGGAGAGACCGGTTACGAACTCTTAATGACTTTCAAAGATTATTAGGAGACATTATAAGTCTATGACCAGCTGTTGAGATAACACCTGATCTAATAATTCATTTAAACAAAACCTTAGATGGTGACAAAGATTTGAATAGTCCCAGAGAGTTAACAGCTGAAGCAGAAAAGGAACTGATGATGGTTGAGGAAAAATTACAGGAGGCACATGTAGATAGAGTGGATCCAAATCTTAGTTGCATTCTAGTTATATTACCTTCCAGAATTTCTCCTACAGGAATTTTAATGCAGAGGGAAGATACTATTTTAGAATGGATCTTTTTACCACACAAACCAAGTAAAAAATTAAAAACTTATGTGGAAAAAGTCTCTGAATTGTTTATAAAAGGAAAATTGAGACTTCGTCAATTAGCAGGTATAGACCCAGCAGAAATTATAGTGCCTTTCACTGCTGATCAGATAAAAAAGTTGTGGGAAGACAATGAACCATGGCAAAGAGTTTGTGCTAATTTTTTGGGAGAAATCAATAACAATTACCCAAAAAGCAAGAGACTTAACTTTATAAAGAGAACTTCTTGGATCCTCCCTCGAATTGTCCGTGATGCTCCAATAACCGGAGCCCATACATTTTATACCGATGCTAATAAATCAGGGAAAGCAGGTTACAAATCAGAAGAATTGAGTAAAGTGGAACAAAGTCCTTATGATTCTGTCCAGAAGGCAGAATTATATGCCATCCTTATGGTGCTTAGAGATTTTAAAGAACCTCTTAATATAATTACTGACTCACAATATGCAGAAAGAGTTATTTTGCATATTGAAACTGCTGAATTTATACCTGATGATACAGAACTGACCTCATTATTTATCCAGGTACAAGACATGATCAGAAACAGGCTCTGCCCTATGTATATAACACATATCCAATCCCATACGGATCTGCCAGGTCCTCTAGCACAAGGTAATGCAGATATTGATCAATTATTGATTGGTAGTGTGCTGGAGGCATCTGAATTTCATAAAAAACATCATGTCAATAGCAAAGGCTTGAAAAAAGAGTTTTCTATTACATGGCAACAAGCTAAGGAGATTGTAAAGAAATGCCCTACTTGCTCTTTTTATAACCAAACACCATTGCCTGCAGGAACTAATCCAAAGGGTATTAAAAGGAATGAAATTTGGCAGATGGATGTGTTTCACTTTCTAGAATTTGGCAAATTAAAATATGTACATCACACCATTGACACTTATTCAGGCTTTCAGTGGGCAACCGCTTTAAGCTCAGAAAAAGCTGCCTCAGTAATCACACATTTATTAGAAGTTATGGCCATTATGGGTATACCTGCACAAATAAAAACAGATAATGGTCCAGCTTATGTATCTAGGAAAATGAAACGATTTTTTGCTTATTATAATATTAAGCATGTTACAGGTATACCATACAATCCTACAGGTCAAGCAGTTATAGAAAGATCAAATCGTACTATAAAGGATATGCTAAACAAACAGAAAGGGACGAAAGATACCCCCAGAAATAGGTTCCATAATGCTTTATTAACCTTGAATTTTCTTAATGCTAATGAGAAAGGAACAACAGCAGCAGAGAGGCATTGGATAATGGAAAAAACTTCTGAACTAAACCAACCTGTTTATTTCAAAGACGTGCTGACCTCTCAATGGAGGCCAGGAGATGTGCTACGTTGGGGAAGGGGTTTTGCTCTTGTTTCCACAGGAGAAGAAAAATTGTGGATACCATCAAAATTAATAAAGGTTCGATTTGAAGAGGAGAAACCTCTTGGAAAGGAGAAATGACAGCTCATCCACAATGATGATATTCATACAGTTGGTAAGAAAAACATATAGAATGGGGGCAGGGTTCTGTTCTTATCTCCACAGGAAAACACTGATTTTTGAAAAGTTCAAGGGACCCTGGATATCTGAATACTGACAGATGGAAAATAATGGCCCAATAAGGACTATCAAGAAAACTGAATAGGTTCTGTAAGTAAAATATACTAAATCATATTTCTAAATTTATAGAGCTGGTTTTAGAGTTGGACTTTGGCTCAGTCCCTCTCTAATTCCAAGCCTGTTGTTAAAAGAAAAACCCAGAGTTTCTGGAGTCTCTGTCTCATGTCAAGAGCCATGATATGGGACAGAAAGGAATATGAGTTTAGAAAACATCTTTACTTTTCTTCATATCTATCATACCTTTCACTAAATATATCTATCATGTCTTTTATTGAATATATGTATGTCTGTATATGTCTATATGATTAATATATGATTATATATTATTATAATCATATAATATATGATATTAATATATGATTAATATATATGATTAATGTTTACGTTTTCCACAATGAACAATAAGGTTTTCCTGCAGTGACATTTGAAGTTTCCAGGAAGAAGATGGGGCCCCATAACAACAACTCCACCTGGTTGAGATGACATCATGATACTGATAGCGCTACTACAAGACCTGTTTTGGGTACCAGCTGCACAAGACGATTCCAATGTGGTTAGCTGAAATGATGCACATCTTGTACAACATTCTGGCCAGACCTCCACAAAATACTCAGAGACTATTTTCAATTTTAAAAGACATTGATCTTGAAATTTAACCATCATTTTACTTTCACAGGATCCCCCAGAAAGAACGTCGCCCCCATGACAGCTGGAAATAATTCTAGAGAACGACGTCCCCTCTCCCAGTAAAGTTTGTCCTTGGGTTTAGGGACATCATTTAGGGGTTGGTTATAATTAGTATAGGGTTAAGGGTTGGGGGAGGAATTTTATAAGCGCAGAAATCTTTAAAAAAAAGGGGGGGGATAATTGGATTATGGGATAATAGCTTTGTACTTGTGAGTTATTGTTTTTAGACAAATATATTGGTATTGATTCTTATATATTGATACAAAGTTAAATTATGTTGACTATTTTATGCATGCATGCTTCTACCTCTGTTTAAAACATTTTTATATATTGACATATATATATATATATGTCATATATATACATATATCGCATTGATATATGTATATTTTACCATATTGCATTGTACACTTCTACCTCTGATCAAGATACTTATATATTGTTTATGTATTGATATATATATTTACCATATTGCAATGTATACTTGCACATTGTTTATATTTGGAGGTCACATTGTCCTCATTTATTGCACAGTTGTTTATTATCTCAGTCTTTAAGTTAAATAGATATTGAGAATTATATAGAACAATAGTCATCTAAATTTGACATTTATAATTAGACTAATCAGGTTCTTTAGATATATAGAGATTATATTCAGTATAGATAGATAATCTCCAACCTCTTCAAAGAGCTGTAGAAAATGGCCTTTAATCTAACTCAGAGTTCTGTGGTAGTGAGACACAAATACTCCTGGCAACAATGACCTATTCCCAAGAGAATGTTGAGCACCAAAGACACTCCACCTGGAGCCTTTCTTCTTGGCAGAACTGGCCTTTGGGTAAAGAAATGCCCATATCTCAACTACTGACAGAGTTTCAGAATATCCTTAAATGGATAAAACAGGACTGTCATATCCTGCCAAGACAGGGTAAGATAGTTTTGAAAAGTTCCTTGCCTTTGAAAATGGTATGTCAGTTACGTTAGGCCTTAGCCAAAGTTGGTTGCTTCAACGCTGCAAACGTGACTTTGGGTGTTTGCCCAGGTAGCCAGTTGTCTCTGTGATTTGTTACATGTTCTGGAAGTTTGATTGCACTTCCTAATTACTCAGGTAACATTATTTCCCTTCTCAGATCTTTGATGGGATTGAAGATTATATAAACGTAGTTACTTTCCTTTCATGACTTGGCCAAGTTATTTATCATACAAGACTTTAGCTAGTTAGAATAGGATATTTGTACTTATTGTATATAATTGTGTAGGTTTGTACTTACTGTATATAATTTCGTAGTAGGCTTAGAACTCTCTTACTTAAACAAAAGGGGGAGGTGTTGTGGGAGTATCTTCCGCTGCCTCAGCCAATAGTCGCTGAAGCACGAGCCCACAGTGCAGCGGGGAGCGACTTCCGCTCCGTCAGCCAATAGCTGCTGAAATACCAGCCCACTGGGGCGTGGTATATTTCTCTTTTAAAAAAGAGACACAGATCCGGATCAGGCCCCCTTGCTTCCGGTGCTTGGTCCCGGCTCCTGCTCCCGGCTCCTGCTCCAGCGACTAGGCTCCCTTCCTGATGGTTTATGGTGTATGTAAGTTTTACCCCCCAAAATAAATAACCCCTTAAAACATAACTGGTGTGGGATTGATTCGCCGATACTGAGTGCAGCTGCCTGTGCTGGGTAGGCAAGACTTGTCCTCAGCTAACGTGGGACCTACTAAATGGAGAGTGAGCTGGAACCAGGAGAAAGAAAAACAGGAAGCAGAGCCCTGGGACACGCTGGGACCTTGCCTTTAATATCAGTACCCAGGGCTTACACTGGCATCTCCTGTGGGAGAATGGTCTGCGTTCTGTCGATTATGTTTTAAATAAATTGTAATTGGCCAGTAGCAAGGCAAGCAGTATAGGCGGGACAACCAGACAGGAAGTAGAGGTGGGTCAATGAGAACAGTAGATTTCTGGGAAAGAGGAAGCCCATTCCTCTGCAGTTGTGACCCAGCCACAGAAGAAGCAAGATGTGACTGCCTCGCTGAAAAAGGTACCTAGCCACATGGCTATCACAGATAAGAATAATGGGCTAATATAAGTTGTAAGAGTTAATAAGAAGCCTGAGCTAATGAGCCAATCAGTTTATAGCTAATTTAGATCTCTGTATGATTTCTTTGGGACTTAACGACTGGAAAGCAGGCAGGACAGAAACCCCAACAATAAATGGTGCCCAACGTGTGGATAACTGCATCCACATAAAGCCTGACACAGCTTGGGAAGTAATTCTAGATAGAAAAGAATAGAGTTAAGCATGGCTACTTGATAGCAGCATTTTTCTCAGGTGGGCTCTGCTTGATAGAGGCAAGCACTCTCATTTAAGAGAGGCTTTCTGACTCAGCTTTAGCTACGAAACCTCGCAGCCCTTTTAAGAGGTTCTGCCACGAAACACTTAAATGGTGTTGATGAAAAGCTGACTGCATGCTTTCTGTTAGTGGCAGGGACCTTGAAATGTCATAGAGTTGTGGCAATAAAAATGGCTCTGGTCAGTACCTCAGCCATGAGGGTGGAATCTCAGAAAGCTAAGGAATGGGCTGGATCCAGCCATTGAAGCCACAGCTGTAATCCTACCCAGATGGCTTAGCAAATTAAAGACTCACATGGTCAGAAAAAGAGAGAGATACAGTAAAGAAAGATACAAAGATGAAGAAGACCTCTAAATGTTTTACAGTATGTTAAAAATATATGCAGGCTTGAGAAAGAAAAGAAAAGGTTAAAGTCCTTAAAATAAAAAAGAAAGAGAATAGTTGGGTGTGGTGGTCCACACCTCTATTCCCAACAGTTAGAAGACAGAGGCAGGCAGAACTCTGTGAGTTCAAGGCGTGGTGGCACACACCTTTAATACCAGCAGTTCGGAGGCCGAGGCAGGTGGGTCTTTGTAAGTTCAAGGACAGCCTTATAACAGGATTGGGGCCTGCTTGTTTGTGTGGTTCTGTCCTACCCAGTTCCCACAGCTATTTATGTTCTCTTTGCATTGTTTGAATGCTAAGGAAGGAACAACAGCTGCTAAAAGACATTTAAATATAAATGCTACTGGATTAATAAAACATAAATATTTTGTAAATGCCTTGACTTCAAAATTGAAGTCAAAAGGTATGTTACTTTGGAAAAGATGTTTTGCTTTTTTTTTCCACAGAAAATGAGAGGCTATGGATTCATTCTGAGTTAAAAAAAAAATCAGGTTTGATCAAGAAGATCACCTGAGAAATCTCTGGTAGGAACAAATGGCCCAGATGTCAGAGTTCTACATCCAGACAGATTCAAAATGCTGTCTGAGATGATCAAGCCTCACAGCATACTCCAGTCAGGACTTGATTATAATTCTAAATTTTCTTTAGGTCCCCATAAGATTATAAGTGCCCCCAACCAGCAGGAAGTAGCCTGGGAAACTATGCCCACATTCCCCAAAAATGGACTATGGATATTTTCCTTTGTTAAGAAAAAAAGAGGGGGAAGTAGTGTGGGAGAATGGTCTATATTCTGTCAATTTTATTTTAAATAAATGCTAATTGGCCAGTAGTCAGGTAGGAAGTACAGATGAGACAACCAGACAGGAAGTAGAGGTGGTCAATGAGAACAGGAGATTTCTGGGAAAGAGGAAGCCCATTCCTCTGCAGTCGTGACCAGGCCACAGAAGATACAAGATGTGACTGCCTCGCTGAAAAAGGTACCAAGCCATGTGGCTAACATAGACAAGAATAATGGGCTAATATGAGTTATAAGAGTTAATAAGAAGTCTGAGGTAATGGGCCAATTGATAGTTTATAGTTAATGTAGACCTCTGTGTGATTTCTTTGGGACTTAATGATTGCAGGAATCGGGCAGAACAGAAAACCTCAGATAACAATCCCTTTCTGATGCAGGGTGTCCGTTTGTATGCTGTGAAGATGTGTCTCTCTCATTGGTTGGTGAATAAAGCAGTTTTGGCCAGTGGTCAGGCAGAGTAGAGCACAGTGAGAAATCCAAACAGATACAGAGAGAAAGAAGGCAGAGTCATGGAGACACCATGTAGCCACTGAAGGGGAACATGCTAGAACATTACCAATAAACCACAACCTTGTGTCAATATACAGAATAATAGAAATGAGTTAATTTAACTGTGAGAACTAGTCAGTAATATGCCTGAATCATTGACCAAACAATTACACTTAATATCCAGTCTCTGAGTGATTGAATATTCTATAAGCAGTTGCAGGGACCCGCGAGCAGGAAAACAGTCCAGGGTGACCAGTGGGGCAGAGAAAGCCATTTAGTTACAGATGGTACCCAAAGCCCCATATACCTGTTGGAGCCTAGAGTCCAATTGCCGAGGAGGAGTCACCCCAAGAAAATACCCTCACACCACAGTTGATATAAAACCATGAGGATTTAATTAATTCTGTCACGACAGGATCTTTCCGCGTTCGAGAAGCCAGAAAGACCTCGAATAGCTGATACAGGCTACTTTTAAAACAAAAAGCCACAGAAACGGGGGGGGGGGAACTCGGGGGTTGTTCTTTAACTATTATGATTGGTGTATTCAAAAGGATACTGGCAATGATTGGTCTGAGCCAGGGCAGGAGAGTGGTTGCCAGATCAGGTGGGGTAAGGGGGAACATATGTGGGTTACTTTGACCCCTTCCCAGGGACTGAGTCAAAACACCAGGAACTGAGTCAACACTTAGGGGTTATCTTGCCCCTATTCCAATAACTGAGTTCTATTTGGAGAACATTCACAAGGACTCAAAGAGATGGAAAGTTCCCAACATTTCAGTATGTGCATGTATAGCTATCAGGTCCTTGGTTCCGGGGGTTGGGGGGAGCACTACTGCTGAGAGGCCTCAGAAATGGCCTCAGAGTTGTCTTAAAGTTCCACATATCCACATAAAGCCTAAAAAAGCATTTTAAAAAGAATTAGATTCTAGATCCACAAAAACAGAATCAGAAACAACTTTATGGTAGCCACATTTTTCAGATAAACTCTGTTTGCTGGCAGCTAGCAAATGCACAGTTCCTTTAAGAGACAGCTTCCTGGTTTATGCTGGCAGCACTAAAGGCTTGTTTGAGAGGTCATATGATGGAACACTTGAATGGGGTTTGCAGGCAGTGTGTTATAAGCTTCTTAATGGCTGAG
The DNA here is from genome assembly GCF_982192425.1 of Myodes glareolus. Taxonomy (NCBI): domain Eukaryota; kingdom Metazoa; phylum Chordata; class Mammalia; order Rodentia; family Cricetidae; genus Myodes; species Myodes glareolus. The sequence goes on along the minus strand of NC_142038.1, from coordinate 6,472,354 downwards.
TGGATTTGCTGCATCTTTAGAGTTGGGGCAGTGGTGAACGTACCTCTGCCATGTTGGAAAGTATGGTAGGGCAAAGCCAACAGCCCAAGCCCTGGTGTTGGATCTAATCAGGCCCACTTAGCATTATAAAAAACTCTCCTGGTCAAAGAATGATTACAAATATGAAATAAGAGCAAACTCAGACCAAAAAAATCCTCTAAACAAATCACAGTGTGCTTAAAAAAAATGTACGTAGGTTTGATAAAGAAAGAAACTAGGTATAAGGAGTTATAGAAATAGTTTTTCAAAAATAAAGTCTTTAAAGAGAGAATAAAAGTAATATAAGAGAAAAAAAGCCACATGAAGATGGAAAATCCACAAGAGTCTGGATCCTGCATAGTATTCTGTTAGTTTTTAATGTTTTGGTTGCTGAAAAGCAAAGGAAAGCTGTTGAGATACTTGGATTGAAAGAGATTTTGATAAAATGTGTCAACCTAAATATTTTTAAAGTGTCTTAACATTGAAACAGAAGTCAAAAAAATGTATTTGTAAAGTGGTCCTTAAAAGATAGACGGCTTCAGAGAAGCAGTTTTGCCATTGTTTCCAGAGAAGATGAGGAGCTATGAATTCCTCCCAGGCTAATAGTGTTTGTTTGAGCAGGACCCCCTGAAAGGTCTCCAACAGGAGCAATGATACAGGTGATCCAACATCCAAAACAGCTTCAAAGCAGCTAGCTGAGATAATGTTCGCTCACAGACTACTACAATCAAGATTTAACCATAATTCTAAATTTTCTCAGGGTCCCCATAAGATTAACAATGCCCCAATCAGCAGGAAGTAGTATATAAAAAACTACAAACAAATTCCCAAAATATTGTTAGTGAATGTTTGTTTTTATTTAAAGGGTGTGGGCTATAAATCACCAATGGTCATAGGCAATCTATTTCTAAAGAAAAAAAGGGAAGATATGATGTAGAAATGAATACATTGGTATGGATTTTGGTTTATTGATTCAAATTTGAGGTCAATTTTGTTATACTGTATATTTCTTTTTTTTTTAAAGATTTATTTGTTACATATACAACATTCTGCCTGTATGTCTGCGTGCAGGCCAGAAAAGGGCACCAGGTCTCATTGTGGATGGTTGTGAGTCACCATGTGGTTGCTGGGAATTGAACTCAGCACCTCTGAAAGAGCAGTGAGTGTTCTTAGCTACTGAGCCATCTCTCCTGCCCTATGCTGTATATTTCAACTCTCATTTAAGGTATTATGTTTATGCAGCTCATTTAAAAATCTTATAGTGATCTGTAATAGTCAAACTTATAGACACATTAGTTATATAGGTGGTTGTGAGCCACCATGTGGTTGCTGGGAATTGAATTCAAGACATCTGAAAGAGCAGCCCGTGCCCTTAACCTCTGAGCCATCTCTCCAGGCCCTGCTCTTGCTCTAAAAAAAAGAAAGAAAGAAAAAAGAAAAAGATTTTACTGCATTTATTCATTTATGCTGATTGGGAGTGGCAGGTAACACAGCACACATGGAAGAGAGAGGACAACGTGCAAAGTCAGTTCTGTCCTTCCACGGCATGGGTTCGTCAGGTCTCACACAGGTGAGCAAGCTGGACAGTGAGCACCCTTTATCCACTGAGCACTGGGGCCATTCTAGGGACTGCAAGAAAATAGGACAGCAGTTATCCACCTGTGGGTCATGACCCCCTTGGGGTCACATATCAGATATCATGCGTATCGGATATTTACATCATGATTCATAACAGTAGCAAAACTATGGTTATGAAGTAGCAGTGAAACAGGTTTGTGGTTTCCTCTATATGAAGGCTGAGAATAGATAGTCCAAGTCCAGGCCAGATTCTTGGTTGGGACTCCAAAGCTGCCCCAGTTGTTGAGATCAAAAATAAGTTTTGACTAGAGCTGCAGCCAGGAAGGAGCGGGCATCTCCAGCTGTGTGCTGCTGCACTGGGCAGCCTAGCATGCTGAACTGGGCAGCCTAGCGTGCTGAGGACCTTATAAGGGAGGACAGCTTGTCATCCTCCATGGGTTCCAGGGTTTCGGCAGTCAATGCTGTTCTGTTCTTCTGGCTGGGTATCCAACAGGCTCAGTAGGGGCAGCTGCCCCTGCTTGTGCTGCCTCTGGAAAGACATGGATGACCACCTGCAAATGCTGGGCAACTCCCCATTCAGACAAGGAAGGTCAGCCCTAGTTCCCTGAATGTCTCTCCTCCTCTCTGACTGCTGTGTGTGGTGTCTCACAGACTCATGATGGGGGGTCCCTGTGTGTGTGTATCTCTCTGCTTACATTCCCAGAAATTCTTTAGTTTGTCTCAGGAATTGTCTTTAGAAATTGTTTTTTTTATATTTATTTATTTATTATGTATACAATATTCTGTCTGTGTGTATGACTGTAGGCCAGAAGAGGGTACCAGACCCATTACAGGTGGTTGTGAGCCACCATGTGGTTGCTGGGAATTGAACTCAGGACCTTTGGAAGAGCAGGCAATGCTCTTAACCTCTGAGCCATCTCTCCAGCCCCTAGAAATTGTTTTAATAATATAATTTCAGCCTCTTTTTAGGAATTGTCCATTTTGACAGCCTTTCTAAAATTATTTCATACATTGTCTCTTTCACATTCCCTGTCTCTCCATTCTAGCTAAGTTCTTAATTTTTCTGCAGCTAATTTTATCCTTGAAGTCAATTAGCCTACCCACTCAAACTGGCGGCTCAGTTTTCTCGATCTTTTCTATTTTGATTACTTTTAAAACATGCTTCTTCAATGAAATTTTTTCAGTTTCTGACATTCATTAATTATCTTTAGTGGTAAAAACAGGCAGCTTATTAAAGAATAGAAAGGCAGTCCCAATGGAAGTGGGCTAAAGTCCCAAGTTCTCAAATCAAAACTTGTTTGCTTACTTATTTGTTTACTTAGATCTCACTTAGCCCTGAGTGACTTGGCTCTCACCAGGTAGCCCAAGCTTTGAACTTACAGCAATCTTTCTGTCTCAGCCTCCCAAGTGCTGCAATAAGAGGAATAATTTCAATTTTTCCAACTTGTAATTATAAAGTTACCAAGCAAACAAAAAGTTTGGAAAACAAAATAAACAGCCTGATCCAACTGTTATTGATACTTTTTTGCCTTATCAATTTTTCTACAAATTTTGTTGAACTGTTTAAAATAAATTGTTTGCAGCATCTTACCCATAAATAATTCCATAGAAATTTTCTTGAGCAGCCACAGAACCATGGTTATTTTTATATGTTTAAAAGCAGCTAACTCGTAACAATATCTAGCCCACATTCGTATTTTTCCATTTGTCCCGAAAATGTCTTATTTTCTTACTTTTTAATTAAGATCCGGTGAGAGTTCATGTCTAATTTAAATTTCATTTGCTTGTTTATTTTTGGAAAAGGGTTTCACTATGTAGACCTACCTCTGGCCTCCTGAGTACTGAAATTAAAAGTATGTACCACAACACCCAACCTCATGCTTAAAATTTTAGTATATCCTGTGAGCCACCCAGTGGTTGCTGGGAATTGAATCCAGGAACTCCAGAAGAGCAGACAATGCTCTTAACCACTGTGCCACCTCTCCAGGCCCCAAGTTATGATTTTTTAAAAGATAGATAAAATGGCAGCCACATCCAAATTAGAATTTGCAATGATATTTTATTCAGACCCATGTCTCCAAGCACACTGAGGGGGAGAAAGAGGCAGGAAGTGAGAACAGACTTTGGACCCTGTGAGGGTGCCTTCAGGCTCTGGAGATGAAGTGTTGGTGTCACAGGGATGGCTGCCAGTCAACATGAGACTCCCCTGTGCACCAAGCACCTGGTGAGACTTCAAAGGCAGAAGAATCCCAGTCCTGCGGGTCATCACTGTTAGCCAAGGCCATGTGCCATTTTGTAAAGTTCCTCTATTAGTGTGCTTTTGTAGATACCTGCTCTCCCTACCTTCAAAGGTTATTTTACTGTGGTAGATTGAAAGAAAATGGCCCCCAAAGGGAGTGGTACTATCAGGAGGTGTGGCTTTGCTGGAGTAGGTGTGGCCTTGTTGGAGGACACTATGTCACTATGGAGGTGGGCTTTGAGTTCTGTGCAGAAGTTCCTCCCAGTGTCAGAGATCATCTGTTGCCTGCAAGATGGAGGACCGTCAGCTGCTTCTCCAGTACAGTGTCTGCCTGCACACCACCATGCTCCCTACCATGATGATAGTGGACGGAACCTCTGAAACCATAAGCAAGCCACCCCAATAAAATGTTTTTGTTATAAGAGTTGCTATGCTCATAATGTCTTGTCTCTTCACAACAATAGAAACCCTAAGTGAGACACATACATGCAGGCCCCAGGCTAACAGACTCTCTCCCTCTCCCTACCAGCCAGGAATCAGAGGCAGCTGGGCTGCAATCGTGCTGTGGACTACTTATTAATCACATGACACAGAACCTCTCTCTCCCTCTGAAACATGTGAGAAGGGACCCTGCACTCTTCCTAATGTTCTGAACCCTCCTCCGGACCCCTATCATGCTGTGGAGTTAATAACACTTGGATCGTTTATCCAAAAACATATTCCACTATAGTGTTCCCCTGAAACCCCAAACCCAAACCTTTCTATGAGGACCAGATAGAAGCAAGCACTCTGACGACCGCCTCTAGTAGGATGTTGGGACAGAATACAAGTCAAGCTTTGTTGGGGATTGCGAACCACCAGACCCTGAATTTCCTGTAAACAACTTGTTTTCCTCCGCTCTGAGCAGCCTGCAGCTGCTCTGAGCACAAGACCCTGATGGCAGGGGAGTGGGTTCTGATGCGTCTGCAGCTGAAAGATCCCGAGAGCTGGGGCGTGGGCAGAACACTATGTAAGCTGCCCCTGAGCACAATAAAGTGGGCATTCTTGTCTCAAGGATGTCCCCGTGGCCCCGTCTGTCTGTCTGTCTCTGTCTGTGTTTGTGTGTTTTTAAATTTTCAGCCTAGTTCCTGTAGCGAGCAGCGAGTAGAGCATGTAACAGAACCCGTGTAGTTTTACAAAACTTCTCGTGTGAAAACATGCAGAAATACAATAGTCGCTTCCTTAAGATTCAAATGACAGCAGCTGCCGAAGAGATGGTGCAGCAGTCACCATCTGGCTGCTCTTCCAGAGCTCTTGGCTTCAAGTCCCAACACCCAGGGACATGGCAGCTCGCAGCTGTCTGGAACTGAACTCCAGTTCCAGGGGCTCTGATACCCTCTTCTGGTCTCATCCATCAGGCATGTACATGGTACTCAAACATACATGCAGGCAAAACATGCAAATATTTTTTTTTCTAATTTTAAGTAAAAACAGATTTGGCCCTGGAAACAACTAAAGAAGGGTCAGGCCAAGCATTGAAATTCTGAATAAAATCATTTTGGTTTGTCCTCTGGTGTTTTTATGTAACTGTCATGTGATTTAAATGAGAACGTCCCCCATAGGTTCAGAACATTTGGTCCCCATTGGGGGCACTGTTTGAGTATGTTTAGGAGTTATGGCCTTGCTGGAAGAAGTACGTACCAGCGCTGGAGTGCGGGCCCTACACCCTGCTAACACACACTGCTCTGCCACCTAAATGCTGTAGTGCAGCCCCACACCCTGCTGGCCCGGTACTAGGGATCGAACTCAGGACTTTCTGTGTGCTAGGCAAGCACTCCACGGAGTGAGTGAGCTGTATCCTCAAGCCTATCTATGTTATCTTAATAACAAAAGAATACAGTGACCTGAAATTCCATTTGGAGGCATTTTGCAGTGTGCTGGTTGATCCTTATGAGTCACCCAGCTTTATCCACGAGTGTGCTGAGACCTACAAGTGCCAAGTAACATCCTTTGTTTAGTTTATGGAAAATGTGCGGCAGAGTCATTCTTCAGATTTCCTGGCCAGGGCTTTCTCCATGTGATATTTTCTGCTCAATTTCAATTTTCATGTTTATCTTTACCTCCAACCTGGAGCTCTCTTTAGTTCTTCACAATTTGTTTTTGTTGTTGTTGTTGTTTGTTCTGCTTTGGGTTTTTTGTTTTGCTTTGTTTTTTTTTCTTTTTTGTTTTGTTTTTTGTTTGTTTGTTTTTGTTTCTGCACTAACCTAGCCTTTAGACAAAAGTAACGAACGCTTTCCTCTGCACCCACACTGGGGGTGCATAGACAGTGTGCACACGTTCACCACAGGTCAGCAGTTCAGTCATGCTCCCGCTTTTATCACTAAGGACTTGTCTGTGGTGGGAAGCAGTACTGGGCTATAAAAGAAGCACAGGGCATGTGTGTTCCCTGACCCTGCACGCTTCTCAACAACTGACTCCTGGGCAGAGGACACAAACCTTTCTCGGAAGGAACAGTTACACTTGTCCCTCTGATTGGAGGACACGGCTTCCCAAACTCCATGACTAGCCTTTAGTCTCAGGGAAATCAAATGTAGGTTTACGCTGTCTGATTGTGACATAAATCTTAGTGATTCCATTTCTGTAAGCCATTCTGGGCAGTGTGCATTATGAACCTCAGTGACAGCTATCATGTTGAAACCAGGACGGACGCGTGTATTCCGTGAGTAAACACGTGGCATGCTGGAGCGTGGCACGGACTGGCCCCTGCAGCAGGTTCCTGGCTGCTTGCCCTTGTCTGGCAATGTCAGTTTGGAAAGCAACTTTCTGTCTGTGAAGGTCTGGTGATTTTTCTCCTGAACAGACACGGACATACTTTCTTGTTTGGAGGGGGCTACTCTCCTGTGTGAAATTCTTCTCTCAGCCTCTCTACCATCAAGTTCGGCTCACCTGCCCAGGTAGGACAGAAAGGATGCTCCAGACCTCCATTCCCTCAAATCTCAGGAAATGTGAGCATTTTATACAGTCAGCACTTGGGAGCGACAGGCTGTGAAGCTGAAAAACAACGCAGTTTCACAACATAAAATCAGGTGTCACACAGGATCATCACCCCAGGAGATCACTTCGCTTTTCTGGGTGTCAGACTCCTGGAGGGAACCACCATCCTGTTACTCCTCAAGGACTCCAGGTGCTAATGTGAAACACCCATCACTCCCTTTCTCCTGAAAGTGGGCTGGATGAGGGAGTTAAGAGTCAGCAGGCACCCTGCAGGGCCAGGCCCTACCTGCTCACTGGCCTGATCACAGACAGGAGTTACTCTTCATTATAATGAAGTTTATCGTCACCAGGCATCTTTCCTAACACACCAGCTTCCTGATACCATGGAATAACCCCTCACAGGTGAGGTGGGGCACACCTGGGCACCCTCCCACTCTCCTCTCTAACACCACGGTACTCAAGCCCAGCAGCGCCTTCTGCTTAGCCTGGAGCCTCCTGACAACAGTGTAGACTGTCATCCAGGCAGGCTCTGGCAGGGACTGTCTCACCGTCCAGCTCCCAGAACTTGTTCACAATTGTTTATTTACTCTCAGGCTCTCACGACTTTCTCAGTATTTAGACTTTATCCCCTGTCAACAGCCCTCTGAGAATCTTGGCTTCCTCAAGACCCTCCCTGGACAGCTGCCTCCTGGGGGTGGCAACTCTCCCAGTCACCTGTCTGCTCCATCCTCCCCAGAGAGACTTCTTGTGGGTCTGTAGGGAGCGCTAGTTCTGGCCCTAGCTCAGCTGGAACCCAGGCTTTCAATCACCTGTGAGGCTCACAGCCCTCCTTTGTTATGGTGTTACCTATGGTGGCTATGATGGCTGGTCTGAACTGATCAGTGCTTTCCCTGCCTGTGACCCCGTTGGTGCTCCCTGCAGGTGGTCTCCAGAAACACAGGATTTCAGCTCCATGTCTTCCTCTCCAGCAGCCACCAGAGCCTGGCCTCAAACCTCACTGTTAGCCTTCTTCACCCCATTACTGTCCCTGCTGCCTCCTCTCTTCTGCTGGCAGAGTTTGAGTTTCAGCCTGTCCTTTTCATTCCTACACGCAAAAAATTCTGTTTTGCCGATTCCCACACTATGGAACCAAAAAGAGATCACGCTGCCATCGAGGTGCACCGTAAAGCTACGGGTACGCATGGCATCACCCTGTTTCCGAGAGGACTGATGGGAGCCCTGTATTACTGAGCCTGTTACTGAGGTTACAGTAAGTGTAACCTCAAGATGCTGCTGCCCCGCAGCATCAAAGTGCCCGCAGTGGGGAGAGGAGCTGAGAGTTTCACCTTCCCGGTGCCCCCCCCCCTCCGCCCTCGCCCCGGAGAAGGATTCTCAGAGTCAAAGCACCAGGCTTTGACTGGCCTGGGAGAGATGCCTCTGAGCACGCCCAGCTGTGAATTGACTTGATTGTGTTCATCGATGTGGGAAGATCATCTGGATTGTGGGTGGAACCTGATGGTGACACTGGGAACACAGCCGCATCAATTGCTCTCTTCTGACTGAGGACCCTGTAATGTGACCAGCTGCTTCAAGTTCTCCCCGGCTTAATTCCCCAACATTAGGGGCTGTGGCTTGAACTGTGAGCCCAAACCCTTTTGCCCAGAAAGAGTTATTTACTTATTTTCTCCCGGTTGCTCTTGTCAGAGTATTTTATGGTAACAACAAGGAAAGAGACTAGGCCACCATCATTGTCTGTGTTCGAATCTCAAAGCTGCGGGGAACATCATTTGGCCCACCTCCGTGAGCACCCAGTTGTGTACATCTCGACACTTTTTTAGTGTTGTGTAATTTGCACTTCACTCACTTTCAGTGCTGCACAAGTTCAGCGTGTGGCTGTGACGCTTTAGATCTAGAATGTTCTCTACAGGTTTCCAGTCGGAGCACTTGGTCTCCAGCTGCAGGCACCATCTTGGGTGACTGGCTGGAGGAAGTAGGTCACCACTAGAGGGAGGCACGCCTTAGAAGTCTGTAGCCCAGCTCTGGCTCTGGTCAGACCCAGCTTTCCGGGTTGCAGCCATAGGAACAGTCACTGCCACATGTCACTGCCGCCACAGACAGAGCTGCCCAGCCTCCATTCCTTCCCTGTGGTGGACTTGAAATGTTGCTCCTAAAACTAGAACAAAAGAAATCTTTCTCCTTCCAGAGTTGTTTCTATGACCAGATGTTTTGGTCATAGTAACACAGAAGTAAGCATTCCAATAACTATAATCTTTTCTCTTGCAAAAAAAAAAAAAAAAAAAAGGCTCTTTCTAATTATTTTTGTTGTTTTGTTGTTCGGGCTGTTGTAAATGATGCCACCCAGCACTCTTGCAATTGCCCCCCCCCCCATTGTAAAAGCGCGTTGCTGTGGTTTCTTACCATCTCCAATGTGCTTGTTACATTGTTACACACAATTTTCCTGTCACTCTGTGCCATCCACGTTTTCATTACAATTCTCACCGGCGGACCTCTTAATTTGTGATAGCCCGGGAGGTTTTCCTTTCCCACTGATTTCCCTGTTTTTAATTTTGCCCGTTTAGAATTAGGTTAATGAATAGTTTTTTTTTTTTTTTCAAGATAAGTAGCCCAGACTGGTCTTGAACCTTGAACTCTCAGTACAGTTGGGGATGACTTGGACTTCTGACCCTCCTGCCTCTACACCGAGTCCTGGGGTTTCAGATGTGCATCTGCACAACACACACACACACACACACACACACACACACACACACACACACAGAGTTGCGCAGGTTTTCACCTCTGCCTGGGTGCAAATGTGGAGGTCAGAGGAGAACCCTGTGGAATCATTCTCTTTTCCCTCCAGGTGGGCTCCAATGATGGCTCTGAGGTCACCAAGCTTTTGTGGCCAGCGTCTTACCCACCGAGCCCTCTCACTGACCCTGTCAGTGTGTTTGATGTGAGCCAATCGGAAACCGTGTCTTCTACACGGTAGGCTAGGCCGAGGCTAACAGGCCGGAATCAGGCACAGTTAGAAGTTAAGGAAAAGGATGGAAAAGGGACAGAGTTGGGGGTGGAGATCAGGACAATGCCACCTAGTGGTAACCCATCGCAGCCCGGAAATCTCAGAGCTGCCATTTCCTACCCAGGCCTGACCTCCAGTGGTGGATGGCAAGGCGGGTGCTTTGAATAACCCAGTCCTTATTGAGGCTTTAAAAAGGGAATAGACTTTAGTGTTTATAGTCTACCCTGCTCTCTACCACGTGCACAAAGGCTGGTGGCTCTCTCCAGCCAGGAGGGTCTAGATCAGTTCTACAGCAACACAAGAAAAGTCAGAGTCAGAAGCAGGGTCCCTGTGGCCAGCTGTTACTCAGTCTTGCGCGCTAAGCCACTTCACTTCCCCACACTGATCTCTTCATAGCAGGCACTGGTAGTCTCTATAGTTGTGACGCTTCTGCAGTTATTGAGGCTTTGCTTTGAGGCACAGAAACCTGTTTCTCAGAAAACTACAAAAGCAGCAGAATTCCTCCGACGTCAGCCGCCCAGAAAGAAAGCATTTGCTCTATCTCCATGGAGACCCGAGACAAATTGTAGGTAGACCCAGAGCTGGCCCCTCAGATCACTATGACAACAAGCAGAGTACAAGTGTACTCTCATCACCAGTTAAACACACCTGGCATTGTTAACACATGATACACACAAACACACCCACAACGTACACACATTTGCATGGAGAAGAGACAAAAAAAATCTTCAACCAAAGCTGCGGATTCTGTATTTGCCTAGGATACACAAGGCCCTGGGTTCAATCCTCACTACCACAGAGGCTGGTCATGGTGGCATATACCTATAATCCCAGAAGTCTGAAGGTGAAGACAGAAAGATCAAGGATTCTAGGTCATTCTCAGCCACATGATGAGTTTGAGACCAAGGCAATTTGAAATCCTATCTCAAAAGGCAAGCAAACAAGCAAGTTATCCGGGAACCTCTTCTAAAGAACACGGTAGTTAGTGTGTAGCTTCTACCCTTGGATCCTTAAAATGTTATAATTATATAGTCAGCCAATAGGAATTCGGAGCTCTCTTACTTAAAATGAAATACACTATTAGCCCAGACATATTTTTTTCTGAAAATACATTGTAACTGTCTTAGTTTGAGTTTCTATTGCTACTTTCAATGAGGGTGGGGTAGGGAGCAGGGGTTACAGAAGAGGCAATTATTTTAACCCCCCCCCCCCACACCTAGAACTCAGAAGGATCTACCTGCTTCTGCCTCTAGAGGGCTAGAAGCATGTGCGTCACTATACTTTGTTTTAATTCACCCCATCTCATCCCTACCGTACACCATACTCATTATTTATGACTGAATAAAACTCTAATGTTGTATATCATGTTTTCTTCATCAGTCTTCTGCTGATGGGCACATAGGCTATTCTACAACTTAGCTACTATGAACAGTAATAACGCAAGGATGTAATAAACTTGCTGAGCTGACACCTCTGTCTATGTTGGCACTGTTTATTTTTCTCTATAGAAGCTGTCTGGTCTTTGGGTCCCCATCTGGACTGGCAGCAGTCCTTTTGCGTAGCTCACTCTGAGATAGCACCAAACCTCATCATACCATTAATGCAGACACATAAGGAAGAGGCTCACAGTGGGTTAGAAGAGCATGCATTACATCCCAAGGACACTTTTCTATCCCTGAGCTCATCAACCACCAATTTACAAAGCACTCCCCACGGTGGAGGGCAAAGGAGCACTTATATATGCCTATGTGTTTACTGACTTGTTACTTAGTAACTATGGAAAGTAACTCTTCCCCAAAGCTTTAAACAACAAGGAGCTAAATAAATGTGTTCTTATTTCCTAAAGGCTATCCAAAGTAGCAGGGGTTTTTCTTGGTTGGTTGGTTTGCTGTTTCCCTGACCCTAGAATGGCAGAGAGTTGTGTGGACTCACAGGGAGGGAATAAATACAGAAAAGCCAAGACAGGATCATGAGTCTATTTAATTTGCAGCCTCATGCTTCTTACTGGTTTTCCTCTTTCCCAGTATGGTGACAGTATCTTATTTTTGTAACCAGAAAAACCTCAGCTGGGTGGTGGAATATACCTACAAACCTCAGGATTTAGAAGGTGAAGGAAGGCAGGAGCATCAGGAGTTCAAGGTTGTATTTCACTAGGCAGTGATTCAAGGCCAGTTTGGATTACTTGAGATCTGGCATTTTAGAAAAGAGAAAGAAAACATGGATCTGGGGACAAATGCTTGCCTAGAATGCATGCCGCCCTCAGCTCTATCTCCAACATAAACCGGGCTTGATGGCACTCACCTGAAATCCCGGTATTCAGGAGACATAGGCAGGAGGGTCCAAAGTTAAAGATCCTCCTTGACTACAGAATTAAAGCTAGTCCGGGCTACAGTGAGACCATGCTCCAAAGAAGAAAGGAAGAAAGGGAGGGAGGGAAGGAGAGAGGGAAGGAGAAAAGGGGGGAAATTTTCCATTACTGATGACAGTGAGGTTGGCGAGGTGATCCTCTGCACCCAGGAGAAGCGTGGACTCTTATGATGCATCTGCTCTTCTCCATGGTGCACAGACAGTGGTGTGCAGGGCACACTTTCTGTTCTCCGTGGTGCACAGACAGTGGTGTGCAGGACACACTTTCTGTTCTCCGTGGTGCACAGACAATTGTGTGCAGTACTGGACACACGTTCTGTTCTCCGTGGTGCACAGACAATTGTGTGCAGTACTGGACACACTTTCTGTTCTCCGTGGTGCACAGACAATTGTGTGCAGTACTGGACACACTTTTGTTTTGT